>NC_044979.1:85073371-85673371 GCF_008728515.1 Papio anubis | reverse complement strand
TTCTTTTTTAAGTGGGACATTATTAAGTTGTTCATATTTTGTAGACTTTCACTTTACTCATTAGTAATGGTTACTAAAAACGCACATGACATGATTTTTAAAAAAATAAGTAGTACTTTTAAACCAACATCTACTGGGTTAATATCAATGTCTATGTTCTGAATTTGTTTTAAAAGAAGGCAAACTATAACAGATACACTGCACTGTAATGTGCTGTTAGACAATTCCGCCATGCAAACCTCAGAGAGTATACTTACACAAACCTAGATGGCGTAGCCATTACACACCTTAGGCTACAAACCGTGTGCAGCATGTTACCGTACTGAATAATGTAGGCAATTGTAAGACAATGGTAATTATTTGTATATCTAAACATATTTATACATAGAAAAGGAATGATCAAAATGTGGTGTTATAATCTTATGGGACCACTGTGATATATGTGGTCTGTCCTTAACCAGAAAAGCATTATGTGGCACATGGCTGTATATGTTTATACATGTACAGAGAGAGAGAGAGAGAGAGAGAAAGAGAGAGAGAGAGAGAGAGAAGCACTCTTAATATGCTAAACTTCAGGCTTGTAGGGAATTACTATTTTAACATTCAGACAGAAACTCTATCCCTTTCTGAGGATTAACTTGTCAATCAAGTCTCAGCCGTATATTGAACTTCATTATAAATAATGTTTGCACAACTAATCTGGCACTAGTGGTTTACTATTTTCTATTGTTTACCTTTTTGTATGAAGGCGTTGCTCTTCTTTTTCCATCTAAACAACAAACTTTGCGTTACTTATCTGTAGGTTCTTCAACATAGAAAGGAGAGGTCAAATACCTGTATCATAACTCCAGAAAGAATGCCAGCTCTGGTGCCAAATAAGTCTGGATTTAAACTCCAGCTCTAATACTTAGTAGCTATGATCTTGAAAAGTCGTTTCTACAATTTCCTCTTCCTTAAAACAGTGACAACAAGAGCTAACACATTGTAAGGATTGACAGAAATAATCTCAGGTACCTGCCCAGATCTCTACATATTTTAATTTTTCAATGTATGTTATCTTTTATATCTCTCCTTCAAACCACCTTCAACTCTCCTCACAGCTGACTGCATGCATTTTTTCAGTCTTTACTCTTTCTTCCATCTTTTAAAAAATAGTGGATTTGTAGTGTTCTTAATTCAAAAGCAAAATTTAAAATTATGGCAGAATTTTGCTTATATTTTCTAAAATCTTGGCAATGGCCTAGGCAAAAACTGAAAAAAACAGTATTTTTAAAATCAATAGAGAAATTAGTCATTGTTTGTAGGGTCAATTTTAACTTTTATGCTTAAAGCTTTTACTTGAAATTAAACGAACATTAATATCTTAGTCCCTTTGCACTGCTACAATAAAATTCCATAAACCAAGTGACTAATAAACATTAGAAGTTTATTTTACAGTTCTAGAGTCTAGGAAGTCCAAGATCAAGGTGTCAGCAGATTAGGTGTCTAGTAAGTGCCCACTTCCTGGTCCATAGATGAACATCTTTTCATTGTAAACTCATATGACAGAAGGGGTGAGGGATCTCTTTGGAGTCTCTTTTAGAAGGGCACTAACCCCATTCCCTAAGCTTCTAATTATCTTCCAAATAGCTTTACAAAGGGCATCACCTCTAAAATGCCCCATCTGCAAATACAATCACCTCTAGGTAAGGATTTCAACATACGAGTTTTGGAAGGACACAAACATTCAGATCATAGCAGTCCATTTCATTGGATGGTTCAAAGGATTAGGTCTGTTGCTTAAAGCACAGAGATGATAAGACCAAGGTCAAATCCCTACACAGTGCATTGTTTTCACTGGGTTTGATGATTTTGACATTTGTAACATGAAGCAATCAAAAGAATGTTTGTTATCAATCAGAATTCAAATAATCTGTAAGAAACAAAACCCCACATTCTATTTCTGCTTGATATTGTGAATATAGGTACATAGTTCTTTATGAAAGATAATACCTTAACTCACTCATAGAAATGAGAACATTGCAGGCTGGACCCAGTGGCTCACGCCTATACTCTCAGCCCTTTGGGAGGCCGAGGTAGGTGGATCACTTGAGGTTAGGAGTTCAAGACCAGCCTGGCCAACATGGTGAAACCCTGTCTCTACTGAAAAAAAGTAAAATAAACAAAAATTAGCCAGGCGTGGTGGTGCGTGTCTGCAGTCCCAGCTACTTGGGAGGCTGAGGCAGGAGAATCACTTGAACCTGTGAGGTGGAGGTTGCAGTGAGCCGAGATCGTGCCACTGCACTCTAGCCTGGGTGACAGAGTGAGACTCTATCTAAAAAAAAAAAAAAAAAATTAAAAAAAAAAAGAAAGAAATGAGAACATTGCAGACTTTGAATGACTTTGCCATGATTACACAGCTTCTGAATGTCTTGCTTCTATAATAGCACTTTATCCCACTATGGGGTTCAATGGTTCTTAAACACCTGTTTTATGTCAACTTATGTGAATTCCTTTCATTTTACTTACACTGAAAGGGTTCACTCCGATTGCTCTATTCTCCATAGGGGTGGAGGTATAGCTGGAACATGTTATAATGTAGAAATTACTTCTAAAATGCATACTGACAATTGCTATTTTTAACACAATTGATCACTAAACTCTTATGTCTGGGAAAAAAGGATCAAGATGTCATTAAGTCGATCCATATTCTCCCAGGTTATTATGGGGATGACATTTTACGAAAAATTTTAATGATAGAGGAAACTTTGACTTTTCAATCTCTTTTAGCATAAACAGCAATAGTGCTGTTTATCTAACCTTTCAGCTACAATATTCATTTACTCCCTTTCATCTCACCATTTGGTGGCTCAGTGTCCAACTACTAAGAGTTTTGAGTGTTGTGGGGAAGATGTCATTGGGATCACTTATTGCCATTAAAGAACTTCCCTTCTGGATATTGGCTGACAAAGTATGTGATATCCTGCAGAGCCAGAGGATGAGAACATAGATTGCAGTGAGCCTGAACAGTTTGCACTTCCTAGCAGTGACACCAGACATCAATCTTTCCTTAAAGACAGCCCAGAAAGAACACATGAAAATAAAAACTCTTTACAAAGAACAAACGAGGCATTATCTAACTGCCAAAAATGCTACCAGAGCAGTTTTCTAATAAGTCTCTCAAGAATAAATATGCACTGAAATTACTTAAATTGCCATGTCGGTTGTTTAGAAAAACAACTAAAAGCAATCTATTTTTTAAGATAGATATTTATGAGGTTTGAATTATGTATGGCATAACATTTGAGAATCATTTAATTTCATCTCAAAGTATGTGTGTGTCTCATGTTTTACATGTGCATATCAGCTGGCCTTACAGAAGAATGAAATTTGGTCACAGTTAATCTGCTTCACATGGTCTGCAGCATCAAATGTGACATCATTGTAAGAAATCATATTATGCAACTCTGCAATGCCAGAAGAGCTGTTTTTTTTTTTTTGTCATTTATTGATATTTTTAAGTTGATTTATATAATTGCATCTATTTATGATGGGCAATGTTTCATACAAGTTGATCACAGGGACAGAGAGAATTACTAGGAGAAATGTACTTAAATCATTGTTTTCATTTATACTAATTTGTCTTGTTACCTATGAATACATCTGTGACTGCTCAAATTCACATTGCACTGCAAAGCTTAGAGATCAAGGCAAGCTATCCATTACTCGCTGTTATCTGACTGTTCTACATGGGCCTTAGGCTTTGACAATATTTTGCTTCATGACCTTTTAGATATTTTGCAATTTAATTGGATCTTCATCACACATACAATAGTTTTCAAAATAACACTTCCTGACACTAATGATATTATAAGATGTTTTCAACAACTTGTTTTCAAAATGGTATTTAAATACAAAATAGTACTCCAAGGAAATTGTTATTTTTTCAATAATGATTTTTTGTATTGTATTTGATGGGATAGGATTAAGTCCAGTTTACAGTAGGACCACACATCTTTGGTGTGGCAGAAGAGAGGCAGGGAAGAGGTTCATGGAAGCCATGACTGACTTCCTTTAGATTTTAAGAACAGGTGAGGACTACGTAGCAACAGAACCACATGAACATCCTTATATGTTTTGACCATTTCTTTCTTTTCTGTTTGGGAACTTAAAAATGTCTGGGACATTTTGTG
This sequence comes from Papio anubis, assembly GCF_008728515.1. Lineage (NCBI taxonomy): Eukaryota > Metazoa > Chordata > Mammalia > Primates > Cercopithecidae > Papio > Papio anubis. The sequence continues at coordinate 85,669,199 of NC_044979.1, read as the reverse complement.
TAGTCATATTCTTTGTTTTATTTTATGTTGGATGTTTCTGAAGAGAAACTATGACTAATAAGAGTAATATATCACATTCATATTTTCCCAATCTCTAAAGTGTATCAAAAATGATCTATTAAATATCTTCAATTAAGGATTAATTTTATCATGGGATAAGCTTAATTATGAGCAAGTGAAGCAGCCCTAGCAGTGGCATCCTGTAAATGGTGAAGAAATGTATAAATAGCATGCAGGGGGGTGGGCTCCAAGTTTGATATTCTAACCTCAGGACCAAAGGAACAGCAATATACCATGTGATAATATTGAATGTACTTTGTTGAAATAGATGAAAATATCCTTTGAGAGCTATCTCATCATTATAGAAGTTTAACGTGTCCAGTACAGTTTTGAATGTTCTTATGAACTTTTCCTTTAAAATATCAAATCTTTGATAAAAGACTCTCTTACACATTATTATTGACCTGCACCAATATTGATGTTTTTCTATGTTACCTTTGCTTTTTCACATTTCTCTTCATAGTTTTCTCAAATATACAATTGTTTGTTAGTAATAAACAAGTTTTAGACATATTTGTTACAGTGTATTAAAAGACACTATCACAACTAATGTTAAGTATTTTTAAAAATTATTCATTCAAAAATATTGGCTTTTGCCCTAATTATGTGCTAAGAAGTGCACAAACACATAAAGGGAAGTCAGAAGAATACAATAAAGCTCTGAGATTGAGTGTCATCTTTGAAATCCTCCCTAGATATCAGCTCTCTGGCCTGGGTGATCAAGATGATGATGATGTCATTAAGCAAGAAAGTAAAACAGGGGAAAAGCAGAAAGGCAATGAGATAGATTCAGAGAATAGTATGCACATAATTTCCAAAAGGAAATCAGGTCTAGAGTTCAACAGAGGGCTGCAGATACATACTTGGGAACCATCAACTTTTGGATACGTGCTGATTGAAATCATTGTAGGTGATAGGACAGCCATGAAAAACCAGCAGACTCAGGAGTTGAGAAAAACAAGAGTTGATCTTTTAAAGTCAGATGAGAACAAAGGAGGAAATCACGGAAATGCACCCAGTTGGAGCAGAGATGGAGGAGAACCAGGAGCAAGGAATGTTACTCACGCCAAAGGAAAAGATTTTTCAAAACAGAAGAAGTGGTCAAATGTTTTAGAAAGTTCAAATAGAACGGCATCTAAAGGGAGGCCTTTGGTTTTTGCAAGAAGGCCAATAATTGCTTTGGAAAGATTCAAGTGACATTAACAATGAGCTTAAGAAAGAATGGGAGGTAAGGGAGTAAATAGTTCATTCTTTTCTCATGCTGGAGATAAAAACAAATTAGGGAATGGGAGGGTCAAGTGAACATGTTTTCCAAAGTGGAATGTTTGGATATAACTGAAATTAGGGAGAAGGAATCAGTGTAAAGGGAAAGGAATATTACAAAAAGGAATAATTTTGCTAACAAAAATGCATGTATTTAGCAAATAAAATAGTGTGATTGGGTTATTGATCATTGATATGAACCAATTTTACCTGATTAGCATATGCTTAATTAAGACAAATATACTCGATACTATATAAAGACACAATGGTAGATGCTGTGGAAAAAACGAAGATGAATAAATTAAGTTCCCTATCATTAAGAAGCTTATGAAATAGTGATGGGTGCAAAATAGTAGAGTATTAGTAATGTTAATACTGTCCTTAGGTCTAAGGATAATAAGCATTGCATAACACTTTTGGCTGAGGAGGATTAAAGATAGTTTCTTGAAGAAAATGACACATGCAATAGTTCTTGAAAGGTGAAGAATATTTTGACAGATGGCACAAAGAGAAGGAACCATGAAAGTGCTGAGAGTGTTCAAAAAGCTCAGAGAATGGTACATGAGGAGGAAGATACAGATTTTTTCAATATAATATTTATGTGTCATAAACTATTACTCTTCTGATTTTAGTTCAGGTATTTGAAAATGTAAAAATCATTCTTAGCTCTCTGGCGGTACAAATCAAGTGGTAGGCAGGGTTTGTTTTATGGTGACAGTTTGCTGATGCCTGCACTAGATTTTGAGTGCCACATGGATAGCACATCTCATACACAGATACCATTCACTGAGTACCTGTTAATGGTAATGAGGTAATAAGGCATCAATCTAGGCAAGTAGTTATAGAACAGCAAAGGAAGGATGCTGACAATACAGTGGATTGATGAAAACCAATAATGAAATCTTGGTGGGAGTTAGGAGGGGAGTAATTAAAGGTATAATAGTCAAAGTACTGAAACAAGAGAAGTTCCCTTGGCCCCTTGCAGGGCATGCAATGGGGCGTGGCTTGCTTCTTTGGTGCCCTGCTGCTGAAAGCTCTAGGGGGAACATGCAGATGGGCAGGCTGTGGGGCTCCAACCCCACAACAGCATCTAGGGGTGAATCTTTACAGCTCCTAGCTTATGTTTATCAGCTCAATTAGACGTCCTGCCTCATCACAAGGACAGAGGGTTTTCTGTATCCCGAGGCTTCCTGCCTTGGTGTACCAGAAGAATTGGAACACAGGTGGACTTGGAGAATGAGTGCAAGGTTTTATTGAGTGGAAGTAGCTCTCAGCAGATGGGGAAGCCAGAAGGGAGATGGAGTGGGAAGTTGGTTTTCCCTGGAGTCGGGCCACTCAGCAGCCCGGGCTGCCCTCTGACCTCCCCAGGCAAACTCTGCATCATTCTGCTGGTTGATGGCCTGCTGCCTGCTAGCAACTGTTAGTGTGCTCTTACACTGGTGCCTTCCTCTTGACATCCAGCCACTTGTGTCTTCTTCCACTTGTGTGTTCCTCTCGATGTCCAGCTGCTTGTGTCTCTGTCCACTAGGGTCTCAGGATTTTTATAGGCACAGGATGGGGGTGCGGCAGGTCAAGGTGGTCTTGGGAAATGCAACATTTGGGCATGAAGGCAGGAGTGTCTGTCCTCATCTAAGCCTGTGGATACAGGCCTTGGGGGTGGAGCGGAACACGCCTTTCCCTTCCCAGCACTACCCTGCCCTTCTCCTGTATCAGTATGAGACCAAAAAGCAAAAAGAGCAAGCATGGGCAGAAGGGAATCAATTCAGTTAGTAAATAGATTTGGGTTTGGATGTAATGTCATTCAAGGGTCAAGGTTGGGGAATAAAAGGGGTAGGATATGAGGTTACCTGTACTAGAATAATGGGGGAAATGTTCCTACATAAAACCTTCCATCTCTCAATGTCAAAAGGTCAAAGAACATTACATAAGACCTCTTCCTCCTGTTGTAGCAAGACCTGATAGTCACTGGTATCGCACCTTTAAAACCAGACATACATTCAGATTTAAGGAGTACCATGAAAGGAACAGAGGAAAGAATAAACTAAGTTATCAAAATAACAACATCTATAATTGGTAATAATAGAGTGAGGAACAAAAGTTTTTAAATGCACAGACAGAAATCTATCACAGGATCAGATTGCTTCTTCAAAGACCACTGACAATGCTAATCTATATGACATCATTAGCAAAGGATAGACCAAGCTGTTTCAATGAGGGCATTATTCAGTTCTGATTCAGTATGGCACTTTCTTTTCTTTTCTTTTCCTTTCTTTTCTTTTTTTTTTTTTTTGTTGTTGTTGTTTTGTTTTTTGGAGACGGAGTCCTGCTCTGTTGCCCAGGCTGGAGTGCAGTGGCATGATCTCAGCTCACTGCAAGCTCTGTCTCCCAGGTTCACACCATTTTCCTGCCTCAGCCTCCCAAGTAGCTGGGACTACAGGCACCTGCCACCATGCCCAGCTAATTTTTTGTATCTTTTAGTAGAGACCAGGTTTCACCGTGTTAGCCAGGATGGTCTGCATCTCCTGACCTCGTGATCTGCCCACCTCGGGGTCCCAAAGTGCTGGGATTACAGGCGTGAGCCACCACGCCCGGCCCAATCTGGCACTTTCATTGGACACAGCCTTATTCCTTGCAAATTCAATAACACTGAAAGTTTCTATTCTGAAAGCCACACTCATTTCCTATGAAGTTCTAAAGTTAGTTTCAGAATACCAAGACAAATATTAAGACAAATAGGGAGTCCTTATTAGTAGCGAAGAGATCCTGGTAAGATTTTGTTGACAGGGGTAATATACATCCACTCAGGAGGCTCATTAGGGAGGAATGAAGAGAGATTGCAGTTACTTTCTACCTAGTAATTTCAGTGCTCTTTTTTTTTCTACTTTCTTGTCTTTTGCTAACAATTCCTGGTTGTTTCGCTTTCCTTATGTTGGTATCCTTTCAAAATGGATTCTGTAGCTTGTGGAGACAAATTATATAAAGCATTTTTCCAAATATAATATGGCAGAAGTTCATTGTGTCTCACCGCAGGCAAGTGTGCTGCACGGGAGGAGTGTTTTAAGAGTGCCTGCCAATCCTAGCTAACTCTATTGACATCAAGACAGTTCTCCCGTAATTTCTGCCTCCTAATTGTGCTACTCAGGTTATTATGGCTGCCAAATACATGTCATTAAATGCTTTGGAAGATTTCTTGCTTTCAATCTATGTAAAGCATGTGAACTCCTTTTGAATGTATTTAAGCATGATAAAATCCTTAACTGCACCAAAACCAAAGTCATGGTGTTAATGTTAGTGCTGACAACCAGGAACAAAGTGCACCAGAATTTGGTTTCATTAAGTAGATAAATGATTTTCAGGCAACATAAAAACTGTCAAATTCATAATTATTTTATAATGTAGCACTGATAAATTTTATTTCAAAGTGTTTTTATCTAATCATGACCACTTTTGCAGAGAAGGACTGTTTTCCTATGTACGCGACTGGTTTTCCTTATGTTTGAGAAAAATAGTAATCTCCCTTATTCAAAAACATTTCTTCACTGGCCTGTTACATTTCTGGAAATTCCAGTATTCATACTACTTTAGAATGCTTTGTTTTAAATAACACATATTCTATTTAGGGAGGAAAAGCTCTTTATGCACGCCATCGAAAATATTATTTAGGATCCCCTAACAAATTACCAGGCACATGGCCTAGGGCTAAGGAAGTCTAAGTTCAAATCGAGAAATCTAGGTGATTATTTGGTATTGGCCATTGTCAGCACACAAATGACTGGCGATGGATACAAATGGGAATGATGGAGCTAAGAGAAAAAGGAGTATAACTTGAAATCAGACTGTCTTATCCATAACATTACTTTCTATTAACCTTAAATATAACTTTGTAATAGATTGGTCAATAAAGTTAAATTTTACACATTTTTTTCTTGGTTAGTAGGCAACCACTTCATATCCTGGGTTGCAAGTATTGCAGAGGCTGGCAACATGTAATAAAACTCACTCTGCTTTGAATGGTGACTATAATGTGGAGTTCTCTTGGCTCTCACACATAACCAACACAGTTTCTTTCTCATCTGCCCATAGGTGAAACCATGAGCACCGTACTACATATCTGTAACACTTAAATATGGAAAATAAGATGAAGCTATGAGTGTTTATTATACCTGTTTTTTCTACCTTAGCAAATACACATAAATACACACAGAGATGCACAATACACACAAAATGTATTTGTGTATATACAAATTACATTGTGGCTTTTCTCTGTCTCATTAATTTCTTGAGAAAATGTACCTCATTTCTCCTTTCTCTTCACGGATTCACTTTCATTCTTCCCTTTTCTGGTTTCCAAAACATATATATGAGCAATAATCTCCTATGACTGAGTGGTATTCAGGAATCTTGGTGGTAAACTGGCTTTTAGGAATTTGAAGCACCTTTTCTCAACGAAATGCATGTTTGTGAGCTTGTGTTCTCAGATCTGCCTGTATAAAGACATATAACTCATCATGAAATGGAAATACTGGTACTTATTGGACATAAGTACCATATTCAATAATATTTTAAGAGGGGACTGCTGTTAGTCCTTAAACTTGGGAAGCCCACAGGCATCTCTCTTTGTCTGTTTTTGCAGTGAGATCAGAAACCCTCTCTCACTTTCTCTTTCACTTGCCTAAGGCAGACTAAGGGAAATACACATTTATTTTCAAAATACAGCTGGTTTGGTGTTTTGTGGTTTTGGACAAGGCTCTAGTTTGGAAGGGGTTAGATAAAGTGTGGGGAGAGATTGGAAGCAACAGACGGGGTCGGCGGGGGAGGGTCTCATCCCAGTTCCTAGCCTGAGCTCCTGGTAAAGTTCAAAATTTCTTGTTCTTGCTCCTTGATCTGGCATGTTTCACACTGTATTACCCAATTCTTAATATTTGTAGGTAGTAAAGGGAAAGATAAAATCATACATAACTGATATAATGGTGGGTCTTTGGGACACAAAAATAAAATTAACCTACATTTTGGGAAAAACAAATAGCCAGACTTGGGCTTTTCAAAGCACGGTGACGCTCAAAGGACAAGGGTATAAGACCAGAAACTGTTGAAAATAAGTGGGCACTGTAAGAGGACAATGGAAATGGGACTTGCAGCCACTACTGATAAGATATGAGCACTGTTTTTCTTTCTTTGACATGTTTCGTTAAACACAACCGCCAAAGGCAAGAGGCAGAGAACGAAGTGAAGAATGATGCAAAGTAGCAGAAGGAAGGGAGGGAAGGAAAAGCTACAGGATATGCTCTGGATTTTCTTTTTTTTCTTCTTCTTTTGAGACGGAATCTCACTCTGTCACCAGGCTGGAGTGCAGTGATACGATCTTGGCTTACTGCGACCTCCGCTTCCTGGGTCCAACCGGTTATCCTGCCTCAGCCTCCCAAGTAGCTGGGACTGCAGGCACATGCCACCACACCCAGCTAATTTCTGTATTTTTAGTAGAGATGGGGTTTCACCATGTTGGCCAGAATGGTCTTGATCTCTTGTTCTCGTGATCTGCTCACCTCGGCCTCCCAAAGTGCTGGGATGACGGGCGTAGCTATCGTGGCTGGTCATGTTCTCAATTTTCTATAGACATCTCTTTGTAGCAGTAATTTTGAAAGGTTGATGATAAGAAAATATGTTACTTTGAGCTATGCTAGTTGGTTACTTTTAGAAACATAGGCACCAGCTTACTAGTTTCCTAGGAAGTGCTTTCCCTATAGAACACAGTCTGTAAGAAACTGAGTGAAGAAGATAGACTGATAAATCACTGATATTTGTGGTTATTGCACCACATTCATATGTATTAATAAAAAAATAATAGTGAGAATGTATTACAGTTAGTTCACTGAGCAATAGCAAAGCCCAGTGAATTAGCACAATGAATATTTATTTTTCATTCACAGCCTTGTTCAGTATGGGTCAGGGGATACTCTGCTCCATGCTGTCATTGAGGGACCCGGAATCCTTCCATCTGGTGTCTTTGCATACCCTAGGGCTTTAGTGTTCTCTGCTAAATATTCATTATGTTGATTGCTGTTAGAGAGGAACAGAGAGATGGTGAAGAAGGCACACCAGTTCTTTACCTTGGCTCAAAGTACAACATGTGATTGTCCCTCACATTGCATCATTATGAAACAGTTCCATAAACCCATCAAGGTGATAAGGAGCTAGAAAATATAGTCTCTGCAACAAATAAAAAATTATTAATATGTAACAGGAATAATCATTATGTAAGTTATTAAATATTATTGTATCTCTATTTCCTCATCTATAAAGTGGGAACTATAAAAATATCTACCTTCTAGTTCAGTTCTGGGAAATGTATGAGTTAATGCCTGTAAAGTGTTCTAAATATGGCCTACTACATGATAAGCATTCTTACTTTTATGTGTTTATAATCACTGATATTTATTATTATTACCAATAATATTGTTATCAATATTATTTAGATTTTTAAGCATTTTATTAAAATGACAATAAGCACTACATTATTTCTTGCTTTTGGATTGTATGGAAACAAAAGTTTAGGTTGAAGAGACGATAAATTCTTAGGGTACTTTTTACTTCATACTAAAAATCTATCGTCTTATTTTGATTAAATTTTGAGAGAATATTGTCTCACAAATGGAGACATCTTTTTAAAAATTCCGCATACCAGAACTTAAAAGTTTCCATCTGAATACAAATTAAAAAGAAAAAAACGTGTTAAAGTGTGATTACGGGATACAATAAAGGGACGGTATAGTGTTTGTCACAGTTTTAGCGCCATCCTAAAGTGACTCCTAAAGACTCATGGAACTTATTCTTCTAGAGAGATTATTTAATGTCTACATGTGGCCAAATATCCGGGCCCGGTGGCTCACACCTGTAATCCCAACACTCTGGGAGGCCGAGGTGGGTGGATCACAAGGTCAGGAGATCGAGACCATCCTGGCTAACACAGTGAAACTGCGTCTCTACTAAAAACACAAACACACAAAAAAATTAGCCGGGCATGGTGGAGGGCGCCTGTAATCTCAGCTGCTCAGGAGGCTGAGGCAGGAGAATGGTGTGAACCCTGGAGGCGGAGCTTGCAGTGAGTGGAAATCGCACCACTGCACCCCAGCCTGGGCGACAGTGTGAGACTCCGTCTGAAAAAAATAAAAAATAAATTAAAAAATAAAGTAAAAAATTTGGTTGCTCCTTCATAAGACTGGTTTGTATGATGCTGAACATATGGCTATATACAAAATGTGTTGAACAAAAATATGGAGGCTCAGCCAACTTACCAATTTTATTCTAATTAATTTGGTAGTTTTAGATATACTTAGCAATTTGCGTTCTGATATTAAATGAGCAAGGATAGATTAGAAAAATTACAAGATGAAAGTTTCTATGTACTGAATGAATTAGCAATGCCATTTATTTTATCATCACCAACTTTATTTGCTGCTTTAGGAAGTGAATGAAGTTATGATGATAAAATTGATGGCATTTCTAGTTCATTCAATGAATAGAGAATAGTGAAAGAAAGTAGTATATATTTATTGTTATTCGTGGGCTATTGTATTTTTGAGTTAGACTTTAGTTTGGTAGCTTGAGTCTGTTACTAATTTTATTTAATTTACTTGGCTCAATTTATTATATTTATTTATCAATTATGCTTTGCTATTAAGAAAAGACAAAACAGACTTTTAAAGGATTCATTTTTATGGGCATCTTCAAGTTCGAAGGGATGATTGTTTTCAATATAAACTTAAAAATTCAATATTTATATATAGCTATCTTGTTAAAGACAGTTGCTACAATTCAAGAAATTTAACACTATCATTTAATAGCATGTGTTGAGCTCTTTAATGCCTTTTACATATTGGAAATTACCAAAGATGTGCCATGATTGTCCCAGAGAACACTTGGGCCCAGTCACCTCCATTTCTGAAGGATTAAAGCAAAATCCAAAAGAGGAGAGAGTATATCAAATAAGTCACTGCTGAGAAAGAGAAAAATGAAAAAAAAAAGTTCTCCTTTAATAAAACTCATTTTTTCCATTCTTCCTTTCAATTTTATTTTCATTATTTATAAAATTAAAGGTTGGGATTAAGTAATTTCTAGACTCATGCAGCTCGCTATTGTATTTTGCAAAATGGTAGTGATGTTTGACACCACTAAAAGCATATTACGAGCACTTTATGCAACATTTAGCATACTGTACAATGACTATAGAACAGAAGAGCTATGCCTTAGTCCATTTTGTTCTGCTATAACAGAATACCTGAGGCTGGGGAATTTGTAATAAACAGGAATTTATTTTTCACAGTTCCTGTGAAGGTTCGATTCTGAATATTTAGATATTTCTCAATTTTCTGAAAAATTTCTCAAAAATTTCCTTTGTTTTTTGTTATATACACTGGAAAGCTAAATAAAACTGTCAAGTATATAAATTGGATTTTATGAAAATTAAAACTTTTGTTCTTTATATGACACTATTTAAAAAAGGCTATGGTCTGGAAGAAAACAAATGCAAATCACATGTTTGATAAAGGACTTGCATGCAGAAGATACAAAGATGTCTCAAAACTTAAGAAAACAACTCATTTAAAATATGGGCACAAATTTTGAATAGACACTTCAAAAAGAAGATACATAGATGGCAATTAGGTACATAGAGCCATTGTCATTACAGCAATGTAAATTAAATTTTCAACGTGATACCACTGCATAACTATTATAATGGCTGTCAAATAAATACAAATAAAATTAATGATGCCAAGTGCTGCCAGAGATGTGGAGCAACGTGGACTCTCACACACTGCTGATGCTAATCATAAAAGGCACAGCCACTTTGGAAAATGATTTGATAGTTTCTTAACAAGCTAAATGTAGGCATATCGTACAGCTCAATAATTCCACGCCTACGTATTTACCCATGTGAAATAAAAACTCATGTCCACAGAAAACCTCTATAATAACTACTTGATAGAAGTTTTATCTGTCAAAAACTGGAAACAACTGAAATGCTCTTCAACTAGTGAATAGATAAAAACAAAACGAAATTGTGATATAGTCATTCAAGTGGAATACTAATGATAAAAAGGAAAAACTCATAAAAACAGCAAAATGGAGGGATCTTTAATGCATTATGCTAAATGAAAAAAGACAACAGACTCAAAAGGCTAAAAATACTATATGATGTTATTGATAGGATACACTTAAAAAGGCAAAACTAAAAGGAAAGAAAACAAATCATTGGATGCTGACGACTGAGAATGGGGTGGGGGTGGGAGTGAGGGGTTTTTGACCACTGCATTAATTATCTATTGCTTGTAACAAGTTAGGAGCTTAAAACAAGAAATGCTTATTATCTCCTAGTTTCTTTGGGTTAGAAATTGGGGCATAGTTTAGGTGAATGTCTCTGGCTCAAGTTCTTTCAGGAGGTTGCTGCTAGTCGGATCAGGTCTTTGCAGACTGCAGTGTCATTGGACTGCTCACATGGAGAAAGATCTGCATCCAAACTCTGTTACATGGTTGTTGGCACAATTCAGTTCTTCATGGGGATTGGACTGAGGAGCTCAGTTCCTTGCTGGCTGGTTTGCCCACTTCCCTGACATATGTATTTCTTCAAAGGGCGCTCATAACAAGGTAGCCAGCTTTTTCTTAGAGAGTGTTTGAGTATGAGAGAGGACAGCCAAGACACAAGCTACTATCTTCTTTAAACCTGGTATCAGAAGTGACATGCCATCATCTTTGCTAAATTTCTGTTTACTAGAAGAAAGTCACTAAATCTAGCTCACACTCAAAGATAGGAGATTATAAAAGGCATGAACACCGTTGGACAGGAATCACTGGGGGCCATTCTAGAGGCTGCGTTGCCTAGTTAGCCCTTTGGACCTCAGTGATTTATATTTCTCCCACATTCAAAAGAGGCTCACTTCTTTCCTGTTCCCAAAAGTTTCATTCCACTGCATTATCAGTTCAAAGTCCAGAACTTGAATTATCTGAAACAGGAAACCATCTTGAAGTCTGACTACCATAACCACAAAAAGGCGATGGGGGAACTCCATAGGGTAGTAAAATTGTTCTGTATCTAGATTGCAGTAATCATTAAACAACTGCATTTGTTAAAAACTCATAGAACCGAATATTTAAAGAAGATGGATTTTGTTGTATGTAAGTTACATCTTCATAAAAATATTGAAAAAGAAATTCAAAAATACAACACAGACCACACACACACACTACATAAAATGTTGACCAAATGAATGGAAGTGTTGGCCAATATATTAATAAAATATACAGAATTACATTTGGCACTAGAAAGTAGCATAATCATTAGAAATCATTATGATTAGAAATCATAATTTCTAATTATATCATTGAAAAATTATAATAACATACATGTATTAATATTATCTATAATTTGCTTACAGAAAAAGAAAAATATTATTGAACAGAATGTATAATTATATGAAGTCTTTCACAGAGAGAAGCTTATTCTCAATAATATCTTTTTCTCCTCAATATTTGTTTTCACTTCTTAAAACAGATAATTCATCAATTCAAGTATTAGGAAAGATGATCATATAAATGCACTGTTAAGTTTTTCTCATTTTGTTCACAAAAGAACTACTGGAATAACTTTCCACAAAATGCATTTTTATAACGACTTTTGTAACAATAATTTACCTCCAATAAGCTGAATATAGACTATGAAACAAATTCAGTATTCCTTGTTTTTTTACCAATTCTGAAAATGAGGTGAGGCAGTAGGATCCTGTTACTGTGCCCTGTTTGTACAGCTGAACCTCATTGAATGAGGCTTGTGTTACACACAGTTTGTGATAGGAAGTAAATGCTTTTGAAACAACTAAAGAGATAGATCTTTAACCTCCACCTTTGTGGATTCTTTGTTTCACCGTTTAGCTTCTGTAGAGGGTACCAGGAAGTGGCTCCCAATATATATTATAATTCTCTAATGGAACCTCGTCTGATTAGCTCATCCTCTTGTTAACTCATTTTGTGGCTGCATTAGAATGAATTTTTTAAAAACAAATCCTGACAGGTCAAAAACTAGACAATGTATTGATTTTTAATGAAGGTTTATAAGTCACAAGTTATAAAATGTTCAGCAGTGAGTATGTTCTAAAGAGAAAATGGTGTTTAGATTACTTCAAGATCTCTATCTGTAAGCGGTTTTCAAACTTTAGGGGATTCATCAAATTTATTACCTCTTAATCAACTTCCACTTCAAATCTGAAGATGTAAAGTGCCACAAGGGTCTTTGTATATTTCTTAGGTGCAGCCATTAGGCTTATCAATAAACCAGATAATTTAGTTCTATGTTATTTCAAAGATTATGACTGGATATTTTTAGAAGTCATTATGGTGAAGTAGTTCTCTTGTGTGTAAGAACAATTTCCTTAATTGCTGGCAGAGAAATACAATGTCATTCCTACAAATGATTAAAATAATCCTACAAATGATCCCAACCAATTGGGATCTAAGTTACATGTCTGCTGATGGTTGATGACAATACATGTTCCACTGAAAAATATATGACTTTAATAAAAATGGCATTTGTTATCTGTTCATAATAAGATTAACTATAATTCTATTTATAATATTCCTTATTATACAGAATTAAGTCCTTCTTATATCTATGAGCTATCATTTGTTTACCAAGACTTTTTGTTTAACAATTTTGTTTGGTAATTCTCTACACAGACTGTTCAGAGAACTTTCATTTTGAAAGAAATGAACAAAATTTACCCAGATTGAATATATATATATATGAGATTATAATTTTCATAAAAAATTCTAAAATTATTCTGCTATGTACTATGCATTTTAACTGTCAGTATACGGCAAATGCAAAGACAATTAACTTGATATTTCCAGTTCTAGGTCCACTGGTTAGTTCCTATACATCCAAGCCTCAAAGATTTAATTTCTAATCTATACTGGCAAGGATATGATGATCAGGTCACATAGCTAATTCCATTTTGTGGATTTGTAGCAAAAGACTAAACATAAGTTACTTTAGCTAAGAACATATTTTTAAAAACTGAATAGAGTATAATGTGACATTTTGATCTCTGATTTTGTTAGGAAATGAAAAATGGCAATACAATTTAGAAATATGGGCAGAATAAAAAAATGACTTGTACTATTCTGTGTCAGCTACTTAGGGGATCAACAGAGTGTTATATTGGTTGTAAAAATTTTTTTAAAAGGCCACACTTCTTTGGAGTCTGTATGAATTCCAAGACAGTATGAAAGCAATCTGTACAGTGCTTGATGAAAATAAACAACAATCATTTTCTTTTTTATGAACACAAATAAAACTATGTGGGAAAATTTAGAAATGATTTAGTATTTTGGTAAGGTATGGGAAAACCATAGGTAACTGTTAGCTAATATATTTTTGTAAATAAAAGAATATCTGAGACCTTAGTGCAAAATAATACTATGCTATGCTTTGCTTCTTATTCCAACAGATTTTGAGACTTCTCAGAAAGCCATGAGGAAACAATTTCATTAATATTTTATTCCAAAATTTCCATACCAATTTCTCCCATCAGATCATTTTTCTTTAGTTAGAAACATGTTATCACATGCTGAAAAATCATCACTATCCATTGAGTGTATTGTCACAACATTACCAGCTAGCTTTTATAATCTGTCATATTATAATATGTTAGCAAAGTGTAAATTTTGGAATTAATGTCAGCTTGTTGGAGGCATTTAATTATAACATATAAACTATACGTATTTATTGGCTATGCTTTCAATTTTATTTATTTACAGTGCATACAGTCTCTGGTTCCAAAAATTATTTCAGGCAGCATATTTTAATTACAATTATATTGGCCAGCTTTTACAGAGATGTTCCAGATTTTTATTCCTCACTCAACAGAGCAGCATGCATAACTGAAAATGGAAGTTGCTTTGTTCTTATTCTCATAGCTCATTGCAAATTATGTGTTTTGCAGAAGTTAATATTATGTGGGCTGGACACCAAACACATCATAGTTCTGAAGACTATAACTTATCCACAGCACTGAGACAGTCTGTCCTCCAGTTATATACTTCCTGGGTAAGTTGTATGAAATGGAATAAACATGGTACTCTAATTTGTTTTTAAGTCTCAGCTATTTCTATTTCCTAAAAAAAGAAAAAAACAAAAAAAAAAACAAAAAACACACACACACACACACTAATAGAAGGTGTTTTACTAAAATGCTTCTTTCTTCTCTGTAAGGCCAGATGCTAAAATCTTTCTTTTCCTTCTGTGAGGCCAGACAAACATGAAGCAAATGCTGTTTATCAATAGAAGTATTTTATTTGACCCAGAAACTCAACTTAAAGTATATGGCAATGTGAGAAAGCAGAATGACTATTTTTTAATTTACTGTAACCCAGGAGGGTGATGTATAGATAAGGTATCTCCATTCAAATATATGTAAACAAGGTTTTCAGTAAAAATCTTTAAAAGTTTTTTTTTTTAAACTAATTCTCTAAAATCTACTTGAATGTTTGCTTTTTGTTATCATATTAGATGAATAACATGATCCAAAAATGTTTGGCTCTAAAATATTCTCACACAAGGAAATGACAAGATTAATGAATACCAGAAATAGCCTCTACTTGTGGAGTTCTTTTGACTCATGGGGAAACCCTGATCTACTTGATAACAACCCTTTTTTTGTCATCATCCTTGCTTAGCTCTTCTTGGTTATGAAAATACATGATACTGAAATGTATGTTGAACAGTAAGCTAGAAAGTCAGAGTAACTGATGTGTAAAATCAGTAATCATGCATACTTAATATTGGTGTGTAAAGTCAATAAGCTATTTCTTAACTATAAATTATAATGATCAAACATTTGCATGGTTCAAAATACTTTGCAAGGTAGTTTTGTTAGATACCATTTAATGAGTATGTTCTATGTGCCGCTCTTCTAAAATCTCTTTATATATTGACTTATTTCATCTTCACAACAGCCTTCATACACAGGAATTATTATAGCTCTTATTTTAAAATAGTAGAGCTGAGTCTATAGTTCAGTCACACAACTAATAAAGGAAAAAGTAGAACTTGAACTCCTGCAGCCTGGTTCCAGGGCCCTTGATCTTAATCTCTGCACTCTAATGCTCTTCTACATGCCTCCATATTGTTTTTCACTTCTGTTATCTCTCCTAATCCTCATAAATAAGCCTATGGTTCTCTAGATCAAGTATTATCATTCTCAGGGAACTGAAGATCAGTGAGGTTAATTACACAGCTAGTAAATGATAAAGCCAAGTACTTGAAACCAGATGTATTATACGTCATAGAAAAACACACTGACATGTGTGCTAACCCAAACAGCAGCATAGGCAAAACAAATCTATAAGCCAGGGATGGCACTAATACATTTCCTGGAATAGATCTTAACAGAAATTCAACCCCAAACTCCCATACTATAGGCCTGTGATGATGCTTGTATTATTTTTCTAGAGCCGCAATAAGAAGATATTACTAGCTGGGTAGCTTAGAAAAACAGAAATTTATTATCTCACAGTTCTGGAGGCTACAAGTCAAGTCAAAATCAAGGTATTGCCAGAGCAATGCTCCTCTAAAGGCATGAGGAAAAGATCTTTTCTGGTTCTCTCTCTTAGGTTCTGGTTCTTTCTGGGCTTGTGACAACATAATTCTTATTTTCACATGGCATTCTTCCTGTTTCTTTGTCCAAAGTTCCTTTTTAGGAGGATACCAGGCATATTGGTTTAGGGAATCACCATACTCCAGCATGACCACATCTTAACTAATTACTTCTACAACAACCCTGTTTCGAAATAAGGTCACATTTAGAGAGTTTCAGGACTCAGATTTCAACATGTGAATTTGGGTAGGGAAGGCACTATTCAATTCAAGAAACACTTCTAAGCAATATACGTGGAAAGGAAATATGTATATATTCATAACCTATAGCTTGTGCTGGAACTCTGGATGATTAAATACAAACAAAATCACTGCCTGTTTTATAGCTGCATAGTTCAAGATTGGACTAAGGCTTCAGGGCAGTTAATGAAGGGAAAAACAGAGCCTGTGATGGAGGAAAGGGGTACTGTTCATTCCTCCTTCTTAAAAAATTGCTGCATTAATACAGCTTTTCAAAAGGCCAAAAATATAGGCTGGATATATGGCTAATGAAAATTACAGTCTCCAAAATCTTTACTCTCTTCTGACTTACATATTTCTCTTTTATTAAAGACAACTGAAATCTCCAGTAGTTGCATTTTCAGAGAGAAAGCCTCCAATAAAGGAAGTAGCTGCATTTGAAGTTGCTCTGGGGAAATCAATGCAGTTCATTAATTACCTGAGGAATTATCAAAGGGAAAAATTATCAGAGCATCATTGACTTCAGAACTAGAAGAAATCTTGGAGATGATATATTTAAGTCGTCTATTTTCAAAACTATAAATATGAATCTAAAAGGAGCCCACGACATCGGTATTGAACAATGCCAGGTTGGAGCTTGAGTCCAGTTTATTGTAATCTCTATCTTGACTTCTTCTGTGTACTTTTCTTTATTAAGTCAATACATACAAAGTAACAAAGCAGCAAAAATCTATGTAAAATGAGGCTCACACTTGTTTTATTGCCAGAATAATTTGCCTTTACAAACTCATGCCATGTTGTTACGGAATGTGCTGAATAAGGAAATGAACATTGAGAATGCATGACAAGCTGCTAAATATTTTTGGAGGGGGAATGCGAGAACGTGCATGGTGGGAAATGAGATATAGGGATTGCAAGTCAGCCTGGATTCTATCCTAGCATTTCTAGGTCCCTTGGAAGATAAGAGAGATGTTTTAAGGGCCTGTGATGGTTAAAGGCTTAAAAGAGGACTTTCTAGACATCAAAATTATAAAGCACACTTCAGGTCTCCTCGTTTTTGTTGAGTCATTTGTTAAGATTTTCCTCACCAACATTGTTACATAAGGCCTATAATTTGGCAGGTACCAAGGTAACAATGTATTTTAGAACAAATAATAAATGGGCCACATCTTTGAAAAGAAAATTGATTTGTGAAATGAAATGTGAAATTAAGCTCATTTCACATTGAAATATGAAATTAAGTATATTTCTTCCATATTACTAAGAAAATTAAAGCAGCAGAACTTTTGAAGATGTTACACATAAGAATTCAACTTTCTAGAATTTCTAACCATATTATTTGCATTTTAAGCCAATTTTAAGCTTAATATTACTCACCAAAAGGGAGGGCTATTGATAGAGTGTCATTTTAAGTGAGACTTCTTTACTGCATATACACTGCAATATATGCTTTTGCATGCCACTTCAATCTTTGATTGTACATCTTACTGTAATGCCTTAAGAATAATACTCTATCCAATTTGCTAATAATAAAATAATAATAATAAAATGTGTTTAAATTCATGGATGTCATATAAAATATAACAGTGTCAGGATTATAACTTCATTTTAGCTGACATGATACATAAAGTACTTGAATACTGAAATTTTATATTCAAAGCAAAGCCACTGAAGTGCATGAAAAAATACTGCATCTGGATGGAACTCTAAAACAGAAAAGAACATTAGAGATTAAATATACAAAATCCCAACTAGTAAAATCTAAATAAAGTGTGGAATTCAGTTAATACTAACGTACCTGTGGGTTTCTTAGTTGTGGCAAATGCAGCATAACGATGTGTTAGCAATAGGGGAAACCAAGTGAAGGATATAGGATGACACTTTTAGGAGAGTTGTTTTTATTGCAGCACTTCTGAAAATACTAAACTACTATAAAATAAAGTTTATTAAAAACACAGCTACATGTACATGTGTACATGTTTATACTCAGAGCCACTGTACATTATGTATCTACTATAGAAAAATATTAGAATGAGCCATCAACAATAGACACTGTTTCCTGGGAATCCTAGAGTATTTTAAAGAGCAATAGGTGTATCAGCCAATATTACTTTTAATTGGATATTATCCTAAAGAAACTCTTCATTTTTTCGTTCTTTATCTCTCAACCCATCACCCACTGTTTCCTTTTCAGACCACCACTCAAATGAAGCTAAATCTGCCTATAGTTTAGAGAAAGGAATATAATAGACACCTTATCACATGCAGAGCTAGTCAAAACTTGGTTCCGTCTCTCCAGTTTCATCTTCCACACACTCCATTGTCATCCCATCTCCAATGTAACGATTTTCACTTCTCTCAATCTACCGTGCCATAATGCATTGGTATTTCTTTGCACAAGACATTACCTCTGCCTGGAGAATTATTTTTCCTTTACCTCTGATTGTTCTATCCTTCCAAAAAAGTTTTCCAGCCCAGGCTGGAATGCAGTGTGTGTCTCAGCTCACCGCAACCTCCATCTCCTGGGTTCAAGCGATTCTTTTGTCTCTGCCTCCTGAGTAGCTGGGATTACAGGTGGGCACCACCATATCCAGCTAATTTTTTTGTATTTTGTAAAGATGGTATTTTGCCATGTTGCCCAGGCTGGACTTCAACTCCTGGCCTCAAGTGATCCACCTGCCTCAACTTCCCAAACTGGTGGGATTACAAGCATGAGCCACTGCACCTGGGGAAGATTTTGGATTTTGTTTGTTTGGTTCCATAAAACTCTTGCATTTATCTATTGTAGTACGTAACACTTTTCATTATTGTATTTATGGTGGCCTATAAACTTTAAAAGAAATTAGTCTACTTTTCACTGCTGTATACCTAGTATATATCAGTGTCTACTAAAGAATTAATGGCTAATAAATGTATATTATGTAAGTGAATGAAATAAAAACTATTATGGTTGTCAAAATGAATTTGGCAATGGAAATATTTTTGCTAAATTAACTAGGGTCAGGCCAATGTGAAACTAATAAAGAGTACAATGTGTTAAATAATTTAAATTTGTCATTCATTTAAATATTTTTATTTAATAGACACTCCAAAAATTACAGTATAGGATATATAGTTTATTTACCATTTGCAATAAAATGTATTTGAACATATTTGTTTTATCTATAAAGTCAGTATTGAACAGAAAATAGTGAGCTATCTGCCTTCTAAGAATTTAATATTTCTCTCAAAAGCATAATAAATTAATGACAAATACACTTAATTTAAATTACTAGAGTGAGTGAACTTTTTAGTCCTGTCATGTCTTTCCACCTTTAAAATTGCTATGTTCTCTAGGTTGATATTGAAATTAATTTTATAAGATTTAGCACAATATGTTTATAACATATTAGCAACCTTAAAAAAGGTAAATTTTACCCACCATGAGAAAAAATAAATACAATTGGGCTGGGTGTGATGGCTCTCGCCTGTAATCCCAGTACTTTGGGAGGCTGAGGCAGGCAGATTGTTTGAGCCCGGTAGTTCAAGACCAGTCCAGGCAATATCACAAGATGCTGTGTCTACAAAAAATAAAATAAATTAGTCAGGTGTGGTGGTGCACGCCTGTAGTCCCAACTACTCAGGAGGCTGAGTGAGATGTGAGGATCACTTGGTTCCCGGAGGTCGAGGCTACAGTTATTTGTGGTGGCTCCACTGCACTCCAGCCTGGGTGACAGAGCAAGACCCTCTTTCTCAAAAAAAAAAAAAAAAAAATATATATATATATATATATATATATATATATAATTATGACATCAAATTATGAAAATCTCATAAAACCATTATTACATTTTCATATAGAGAACATATAAATCAATGATGATCTTATTATATTTGAGCATAATTTAAAATATATTCATTATATTTAGGAAACAGTAAATAGCAATTAACTAGAAATAAAGAAAACTGAGTGCCACGCTAGTTTAGCTGTTTACTCACTTTGCTAATTTGAACCAACAAATTAATGTTTGAGTCTCAGTGATTTTGCATGTGAAATAGACCTCTTAATATTTACTCTGCTTCCTCATGTGGTTATTTTGAAGATCACTTTATGAGTGTGGAAATTCTCTGAAATATATCAAGTATGATTCTTATGTGTGATATTATTTTTATATTACATATAAGACTGCAGAGAAAACTTAGTGAAATCTCAGATCTTTTTATTACATTGTACTCCCTGCCAAACTACATAAGCAAAGACTGTTTTACAATATGTGGGAGTTGGAGTTATATGAAGACAAATGTGAACAAATAAAGATATAAGAAACTAACAACTTTGATGTAATTCATTTGAATGCACTGGGGATAAATTCTCATAACTCTTTGTCACAGAAGAAAAGCATGCATTAAGCCCCCATGAAGTAAAGAAACAAAACTTCTCTCAGAACTTTGCCTCGGAACTCCAAGGCATTCCTTCTTCACCCTCATCCAGCATTTAAAAATGACTAATAAGACAAAGTTTATGTCCATTAAAGAAATGAGACTCTTGGATAGTTAGAATCATTGCTAGTATCAAAGACTAATGCTAGCATGCATCCGGAAAATAGAATTAATTATTCTGTAGCTTACAGAAATATTCAAAGTCATTTTGAAATTTGGTAAAAATTAAAATTATTCTCTGATTTTCAGTGTTTTTCTTTTCAGAGATTTGATAGTCATTTGCAGTCCTCCTAATGAGATAAACAAGAGGAAGCAGATTGAGTTTCCTCTAAAGTTGCTACATATTTAAAATATACAAGTGGCTAAAAATGTAAACTCTTTTATTTGTCATTGTTCTTATTTTGATAGTGCATCACTCATTTTTTTCCATATATACTTTTGACTAGCAAGGCCAATCATGGTGGCAGAGATTGGGGATATAACGATAAGTAAGAAGTGAGCTTTTGTTCTCAAGGTGATGGTTTTGCTTGGAGGGAGTCATGTAAGTGAACAGTCATTGCCACAAATTTTGAAGGTTTTAGAGAGAAGTGTTTGCACTGAGAACTGCTATGGGTCAAGGAAAGCTTCATAGAAGAAATAAAGCTTGAAGCAAATCTGTAATGAATAAAATTTTGCAATGGAGGAAGTTGTAGGTAGAATATTATGTAGAAGGACAACATCTGTAAAAACACAAAATTATAGAAAAATATAATAAATTTTAGGAATAACAAGAAAAATGTGTAGTGTGTGTATTAATTTCCTGGGGCTGCTGTAACAAAGTACCCAAAGCTAGGTGGCTTAGAACAACAGAAATTTATTATCTTACAGTCCCAAAACCTGGAAGCCTGACATCAAGATGGCAGCAGGGTTAGCTCCTTTTGAGGGCTGTGAGGCAGACTTGGTTCCATGCCTCCCACCTAGATTCTGGTGGTTTGCAGCTTTGGCATTCCTTTGCTTGAAGATGCGTCATTGAGATCTCTGCCTTTGTCTTCATGTGCCATTCTCGCTGTGTGCATGTCTGTCTCTGTGTCTAAATTTCTCCTTTATATACAAAGACCAGTCCTCCTGGATTAGGGCCCATCTAATTTTAACTTGATTACCTCTGTAAAGATGCTATTTCCAAATAAAGACACATTCTGAGGTACTGGGTGCCAGAGTCTCACATATCATGTTAGTGAAAATCAATTCAACTCATAACAGTATGAGTATGGCTAGAACATAGGATGTATAAAATGGTGGAATGGGGTCAAAAGGAAATGGTTAAGTGCATAGAAATGGGACCAGAAAGATAGACATAGGTTACTTAATGACTTTCTAAATAGAAACACAAACTCTTATTTCAAACATAAAATCTAAGTAGATATGTCTTAAGGACAGAGATCAATACTCTCTATCTATAATCAGGTAATTCTGATCTGTGTCATTACCAATCATAGACTTAAGGAACGTGGCACATGCTATTTGATTCTTCAATCATTAGTTTCTCAATTCTGATGAACATTTTTTAGTTGCTTTTTCTCTAAATTAATATTATAAAAATAAATAAAAATCCTAGAAATAGATACATTAGTAATGTTAATAAAACGTTTCTGAACTATTAAAATAAAGCAGACATGAATTCTAGAGTTCAAAAGTTTTTTTGTTTTTCATTTATTTAAAAGTAATTTTATGTTTACCATTTAGCCACTTGCTTAGCAGTTTACTCATGGAGTACTTTACTCTCTCACCTCCTACATTTTCTATTTGTCATTGTCTCCTCACTTTACTTCTTACCTTGTCCGAATTAAGATGCCTAATTTCCATGACTCTGTGAAGCACAGTCTGGAGTACTTTACTCTCTCACCTCCTACATTTTCTGTTTGTCATTGCCTCCTCACTTTACTTCTTACCTTGTCCAAATTAAGATGCCTAATTTCCATGACTCTGCGAAGCACAGTCTGCATCCTCTGCTGAAATCCTGTGCCTTGAAATCTTCAGGCCATGAGTAAATCCAGTCATCTACCCTCTTCACTCCCACATCCAGATTGCTGAGTGCTACGGGCTTCCTCTTGCACCAGGTCAGCAGTTTGGTGCCCCTCCATGTATGGATTCAGCTCCAACTGATTCCTAAACACTGTGTACCAAGTCATGAACAGGAGACTGCTCTATTTTCTCCTCTCTACCTTGGGGAAACTCTTCAGAATTTCATGGTCTCTTCAAGATCTCTTCCCCACTCCTGCCTCTTGAACATATTTAAAACTTCAAAGAGAAATGTGAGTTTTTTCTTTTTTTCAGTTTTCCTTATCTAGTCTTCCCTGTTCATACATATTCAATTAAAATTCATGAAATCACAAGTGATGAACATGCATTCTTACCTCTAGTTTTATAGAAAATGCTCACCTCTCTTCAGCTGGTCTAATCCTTAGGTTGGTGACATTGCTCTTACCTTATATTTTTTTCTCTTGGACTTTGTCCTATCAGATAGTCTTGGCATTTTCTCTCTTCGTTTCAACTGCCTCCTTCTGAATAAGCCATAAATATAGTAAGATCTCTCACATTAAAAAAATAAATACACGGGTAATATCTCCTCCCTCATCCATTGTTTTATTGCAGGAATACATTCAGCTGTCTGCTTTTTTGTCATCAGAGAAACACAGAAGTCATCCCTGTTTTCATTTTGTTACCTCCTCTGGCTGATTCTTAAACTTACTAACTTGGGTTTGTGAATTTTAGGTCTGCATTCTAGGCCTACTGTTCTGCTGATTCATACTTGCAAATTCCATGTCACTTCTTTTTTTTCAGTTCCTGTCTCACTTGGACACTAACTGGGAGTCTTCTCTCTCTCTTAAAAATTTCTCATCGTATCTGATAATGCTAGCTACTAGATCTTTCCCACCTCTGAGACTGTCCTGTTTCAGCCTCATTTATGGCCACTCTTTCTGACTGCTCATAGAGTTGCATCTTCGGCTAGCTTCCCACTGTGGACACACCTATAAGCCAAATAAAATTGATATTTGCATGACACCCATATCAACAAGTTCAAACAAGACACTTGCTGATTCCCTGAGATGTAATTCCAGACAGATGTTTCCAAAATCTTACTCAATAGCTTCCTGGACACACACCTCATAGACCCCAACACGACGTTCCTCAAGTTGAACTTTACCACCTATTCTTCCTGTTCACCTTCTTGGTGAACAATATCGCCAATAGACAAGCCAGAAATCTGAGTGTCTTCTGACACTGCTACATGCCCCTCAACTCCTATGTTTGAATAGCTGCCAAATCCTTAAATCTGTTGCATGTACTTTACTGCTCCATCCCCTTGGCTACTGCTGTGATTAAATATGCATCACTTTTCTCTGGGCTATTGAAATAGGTTCCAAACATATTTTTATATTTTCTATTTCTTACATGCTTAAAAAGATGTGAATTGTTTCCTTATGCCCAATCTTCTTGAAATGGTTCCCTTCTCTGGTTTAGCCACTGTCTAAATTATTTTTTTGTGTTGGCTGCGAGGCACAGACATACTGAAGACTCGCTGATGAAGGTTATAAATTGTTTCTTTAGAAAAATGCACACTCTCCCATGCACACAGGCTTACACGTTGTTATGGCAGCATCAGGAGATTCGTGGATTCCCTGAGGTCTGTCCAGAAACCCCATGGTCTAACCTGATTTCTAGCCACACTACTCTCCAACACCTTCTACGATATCAAACATGTGTAGCTCCCCCTAAATGCCATGTTGTTTCTTGCTTCATAATACTGTCTCACACAACCCCTGCTTGCCACGTTCACTTAGTAAGAGAATAAAATCCACTCATCTTCTGTCTGTTAGCCTTTGATCGCCTTCAGGCTTGTACTCATTCTTTCCTCAAACATATAGGTCTGGGTTGTTTCTCTCCATTATAGCCCTATTATATATGACTTCTACAAGACAATAAAGTAACCTAGGGTAGACAGTGTAATTTAAAGCTAAAGAAACTAAGAGTCTGAATGACATAGGTTTGAATGCATGGTAGATATGGGTGTATTTGGTAAACGGTATAATGTCCCTAATCCAGCTACCAAGTTACTCTGAGTTTGAGGAAGAAGTTTCTTCGGTCGAGTTAGTACCATATAAAGATTTATAATGGAAGTGGCCTTTAAATTGGTTTTATAAGCTATGTAGGATTTGGAAATGCAAAGTTTGGAGGTAGAGAAGAAAAGTGAGAATTCTCTTACCTGGACAACATTTACTAAGTGCTTTCCATTGTAAAAATTAGAACCTTGATTGTGTCATTAGACCCTTTTTCTAGAACTGTATTAATTATAAGAAATTATCACTCATGTGATTCATGTGAATTATTTCCTCACCTATATTTTTTGTTAGAAATATGATATTTTGGAATTCATAGTGAGCTTATTTTTCCATTGGTCAGTTCCTCATTATATTACCAATATGTAAGATTTAGCACACTGTTTCATAAAATGAGTTCAGAAAATCTAATCCTATGGAAAACTCATCAAGAAAGTAGTCTGTGTGCTAATAGACTTGTGATTCACATTAGCATGGTAAAAGCTCTTAAAAGACCTGTGTTAAAGAAACTTTGCTTGTTTAATTTACCCCTTCACGACTTCTCTGATCATATAACCATATTTTCCATAATAGCTGGTATTATTTCAAGGGACTACTTCTCCACACTTTGGGAAATGATAATGAACTATAAATATTCATCTGCTATGCATAGTCTTTCCAAACAGAACTACTTATTAACCATCCAAAATAAGTTGTTTTATAATTTTTCTCACCTCTCAAAGAGGAGATTCCAAAATACCCCTCAACATAGAGAACTTATATCAGAGGCCATATATGTTTTGCAAGTACTTTGCTATTAACCTATTGGGGGATAATTGTTTTAATACATTATGAAACAATCAAATTATAGTAGCACAGATGTTTTGGAACAGAAAGGATGACTATATTTTAAATGGTTTTCCCCTCCACCACTAATTTCAGGAACCTGAAGCCTAGAGAAGCTTAAGAACTTAGTAAATATCACTAAGTGGAACCATGGCCTAAAATTTGACTAAGTCTCTAGTGGACTATGGACTAAAGTGGAACCATGGACTAAAAATTGATCTATTGAATAAGAGCCCAGTATTCTTTTGCTCACTAATCTATTCCATTGCTTAATAACCCATTTATATTTAAAAAATTATACTTATGATGACAGTTGAAATTTTTTATGACAGATTTGAAAACAAGAACTAGACGAGTTTTAAATGCATCATAATTGCTAAACATCCTTGAAATTACATTTTGCATAATTGAGAACAAAAGTTGTAAAATAATTTTAAAATAAAATTATAATGCTCAGAAGAAATGCTTTTAAAACATCCAGTCTTTCAGAAATATAAACTCTATAAAATCAGAAATGTAAAGTGAAAGTCGGATTCATTTTACTCTTATTTGGTTATTTAGTCTCGCATTTAATAAAATGTTTCCTTCCAACAAAAAACCACTCTTGGGGATCAAAGTCATTAGCAGAACAAGCAGATCATGTTCATTAGTTAATTCTAATCAGTTCTGTGATTTAATTGTAAGTTGTTTTTCCAAGGCAGAGGCATTTCTGTTTATTAGGTAATATGGACCTTTTAAATTTGTTTTCACCATGGAAACATATCATACCTCCTTCCTAATAACTTTGAAAGAATTAAGAGATATGATGCCATCAATCAACCATATAAAACCAAAATTAAAAGGAAAAGTATATGCTGTCCTCTTTTTATATGAAATTACTTTCTTTTATTATAATTTCACATTATTATTGAAAATGCCAGGTAATAATACTGAATTTGGGAGCTGTCAAAGGAATAAAGTCATCCATTCCTACGTTGTTTAACATAGAGTATTTGTGTGTATATAAAAAACGCTTTAATTCCAGAAAACACATCCAACCTTTTTAAAATTAAAGAAATAACACGTAACATATAATATTTTAACTAGACAATATTAAATGCAAAATCAAAGTCCAGTGGCCTTAGCTCCAACATGTCTGTAACTTTATCACCATGTGGAATATTAATGTTGCAAAGTAAGAATGACAATAAAATATACAGTATGTACAATGAGATATATTTGCTGAAGAAATATGCATTTCAGAATATTGAACCATTAACAAAGCATTGAGAATTCATATATGCAAATTAATTTTTTAAAAATTTTATCTTTCAGATTTTCTACTCTCCCCTGGCCCTCTTCATACCCCCTTCAGTATATGCTGTTCATCTTCAGTTCAATCTTCTTTACCAATTTTGGATCCATACAGAGGTAAAACCTTTTTTTTATCTTTGTAAGTTTTATACCTAAACAGCCTGAAGCAATGTCCTGGAAATCCACTAGTAGATGATTTATTGTGTAAGAAAAATCTTTGTCTGCCTTTTTTAAGGAGAAACATCTGTTCATTTTTATTCCTTTTTACTGAATATATATTGCAAAGTTTATAAGAAGCAATGAGGCCAGTTGGTCTCAATTAAATAAAACAAGTTTTTGAACTATTAAGTACCAGAACATTTTAATACTATATTCAATACAATATCTTCCTGTATGACAGTTTATTAAACATTATTTACCAAGAGAGGTTGAAATTCATTTCAATTCAGAGATTTAAACACATATATGTGTGTATATATAAATATGTCTATATTCTGTTGGAGCTCTTTGAAACATCCTTAAAAATTTTATAGAAATTATGAAAATAATTTTTGATTGGAAAACTTGCTCTAACTACAGAGTTTAAATTTTATTTAAAATTGTTCAGTATATCGTTAGTTTCCCCCCCCACCGAAATGTAATTTTAGAGTCTTCCGTGGCATTTCAAATTGTCAGACTTGAATGTTTGCAACTAAGTTATTAAGCAGCTGATTGCTTTATGAACATTTGTACCAGTCCTACTGCTAAAATACCAAAAATCACAGACCTAGAAATATTCTCACCTATACACAAGCACTCTTTTAAACATTTGGTATTTATTGGAAGCCTTTTGAAGTTACTAGAGGAAGCATGTTGACAGGTGTTGCAACTGGTTGAGCAACACTACAAATCACAGCTGCATTGTACGTGAAATCTTGATACAACAAAGTGCATTATTCCATTAACCTGCAGTATTTTATGCTACCGATTTACTTGGAATAAAGAGACTGTTACCATGACTTTGGACATATGTAGCATTATTTGAAGATCTATCATGAAATAGTATTGTGTTTTATGATACTTAACACACATCAAACACTCAATACTACAACCATCTGAAAGAGATGTTGCGGCCAATTCTAACTCTAGAGGTCAAAGACCAAATTTGTTTAAATCAGTGGAGGGAAGCTTTCTGATGATTTACACAGAGGGGTTAAGGGAGAATTACATTTTATAGCGGCTCTGCTCCAGGTCACGCCATGTGTTGGGTCAGGTATTAGTTTGGATGCAGAACAATAGTGCCTCAGTCACTTTCACATCTTCCTGTGTCCCTCTGAGAGGGCCATGAGCTAGGGTTTGAGTTCCATTTCATGAAGTAAAGCAAGAGTGGAGAAAAGCCACTGGTGAGACTTATTCCTCTTAACTAAGAACCTCCAAGGGGCTTCTTTCCACTTCAAAAGCAATGCTTAGAACCTCTCCCTTGTGTTACACTTTATGCTTTTCAAAATACTTTTCTATGTGTGGGTTCCTACAGTTGAGCTGCCTGGGAGGCAAGAACACATCTTCTGAAATTCATGGCTTGGATCTTGGAATTTTAAATTCTATTATTAACCGTGAAAACAGTTCTGGAATATTTCTCAACTGTGCAGTTACATTTGTTTATTATATACAACATAGAATAGTTTGTTTACAAATAGTAGAATAATTCATGATGGAGAGCCAAGAGGTTGGACATCATGACTGCTTCTGGAGAGAAAGATAAATGGAATAGAGGTTTGGAGTGGGAGAAGTATTAAGTATTTTTTTTAAATCATTTTTACAATTTGCTTGTCTTGCTTTTTTCAATTAAGAGTTAATACACAGATTAGTAAGTAAAAAATAAAAACTGAAAACAACAGCCTTTAGTCTAGAAAAATATTCACTTTATGTTTTCCTGTACTGTAAAGTGTGTGAACCCCTTTAGGCCACTTGCATACTGTTTAATATCGGGCATCACACTTGGATCTCCATTGACAGAAATGATATGCGAGCTGTAGAGATGACAATGTTAGAAAAAGAGCCCTGTATATTCCTGAATGGAGTTTCATTCTTACAATTGTTTCACTTCCCCTAACATCCACAAAAATCAGTTATTACTCTAAGGGGAATATGATCTTAAGAAGATACTGATTTTTTTGGAAAGCGAGGAAGATTCAGTTCTCTTATAATCAATCACATTAGAATAAAAGGAAGGAAAACCCCTAAAATCACATATTTGAAAGACTGTATGTGAGATAAAAAAAAAAAAAAAAAATAGGCCATAAAACACACTAAATCATTTATGGAAATTTTCTGTTTACTTTTGAGTTATTTTGATAAATAAACAAAGTCTAGGCCAGGCACAGCGGCTCATGTCTGTAATCCCAACACTTTGGGAGGCAGAGGTGGGAAGGTCACCAGAGGTCAGGAGTTTGTGACCAGCCTGGCCAACATGGTGAAACCTCATCTCTACTAAAAATACAAAAATTAGTTGGGCATGGTGCACACCTGTAGTTCTAGCTACTTTGGAGGTTGGCGCAGAATAATTGCTTGAACCTGGGAAGCGGAGCTTGCAATGAGCCAAGATCATGCCACTGCATTCCAGCCTGGGTTACAGAGCAAGACTCCCTCCCCAACCCCTCCAAAAAACGAAAAGAAAAGAAAAACAAACAACAAAGTGTACTGTCATCTTCTTTTTTAAAAAAGTTGTGAAACATTTGGCTTGAAACTCTACTCTGTTGCTTAATTTTTGTGACTATATTTTTGTCTGTGTATGGATCTAAAGCCTCTGCAGCACATATTCAGTTATACTCTCTTGTGAATTCACTAAAGATAGTAAGAAAACCTTTTTATTTAATACATGTTTTTAACTTAAAACTGTGGAATATTTTTAAGCATTGTTTTAGATATCAGGTGTTATTTGGGTGTTAGCTGAGTTTTCACAGTATAGTAGCAATCGTATAATGATACTATTAACACTATTGTCTTTGTTTTTTTTTTAATTTATTATCACATTGTTAATGTATCTATCATGTAATGCTTGAGTAGAGAAATGTAGCAGAGAAATAACTTAATTCTTTGATATTGAAGATTTGAATCAAATGATTCAATGATTTTTTGTTTTTTTTTTTTTCTTTGAGACAGCATCTCACTCTGTTGCCAGGCTGTAATGCAGTGGCACCATCTCAGCTCCCTGCAACCTCTGCCTCCCGGGTTCAAGCGATTCTCCTGCCTCAGCCTCCCAAGTAGTTGAGACTACAGGCACGCACCACCATGCCCAGCTAATTTTTGTATTTTTAGTGGAGATGGGGTTTCACCATGTTGGACAGAATGGTCTCGGTCTCTTGACCTTGTGATCCACCTGCCTTGGCCTCCCAAAGTGCTGGGATTACAGGCATGAGCCTGTACAAAAAAATTAGCTGGGCATAGTGGCAGGTGCCTGTAGTCCCAGCTACTCAGGAGACTGAGGCAGGAGAATGGCGTGAACCCAGGAGGCGGAGCTTGCAGTGAGCCGAGATCATGCCACTACACTCCAGCCTGGGTGACAGAGCAAGACTCCATCTCAAAAAAAAAAAAAAAAAACCCTCAATTTGAAACATGTGATTTTATTTTATTCTTGATGACTTTTCATGAGCAGAAATATTGAATTTTGAAGTTCACTATTTTATGTTTTTTTAAAAAAATATTGTCTAAGAAATCTTTGACTATCACAACCTCTGAAAGATAGTCTTCTAGGATTACTTTTGAAAATTTTAGAGTTTTAACTTTTACTGTTACTCTGTGACATTCTTGAATTAATTTTTACATATGGTATGTGGTAGAATCAAGATGCCTGATTTCTATGTACATAACCACTAACTATAGCCCCATTTGTTATGAAGACTTAAAAAAATCCATTAGATATCCTTGGTGACTTGTTGAAAAAAAGTTGACAACTTATGTTTGCATTTATTTTTAGACTCCTACTCACTTTCATTGATGTATTTGTTTCCCTTTATGCCAGTTCCTTAATTTATTGATTATCATAGCTTTAAAGGATGTATTATTCAAACATTTGTAAAATAATTTAATTTTCTCTAGGATTTTTCTCATGCATAATTTTGTGGTCGTCGAATTAAGACAATTTTCTTTCTTTCTTTTTTCCCCTATATTTGTGCTTTTTTTTTTCTTGCCTTATTGCTCTGGCAAGGAGCTAGATGGTATAAGATAGAAGTGGCTAAAGTAAAATGTAGGCATCCTCTACTGACTTGTTTTCTCTCTCTCTCTCTCCCCACTTTTCTCCATCTCTTCATGTGTGTGTGTGTGTGTGTGTGTGTCTACTCTAGGGATTAAATATGCATTCCTATAATATTCTACCTTGAATTAATATAATACTTACCATAAATATCAGAATTTTATAGTAATATAATTCAATCTATGCCCTCCCAACCTTTTAGCTAGCATTTTCACATACGCTAATCTTTCACATTCTAAATCCCAATATATGGCCGGGTATAGTGGTTTACACCTGTAATCCCAGCACTTTGGGAGGCCGAGGTGGGCAGATCACCAGGTCAGGAGATCTAGATCATCCTGGCTAACACGATGAAACCCTGCCTCTACAAAAAAATACAAAAAAATTAGCCAGGCGTGGTGACAGGCTCCTGTAGTCCCTTCTACTCAGGAGGCTGAGGCAGGAGAATGGCGTGAACCCAGGACATGGAGCTTGCAGTGAGCTGAGATCGCACCACTGCACTCCAGCCTGGGCAACAGAGCGAGACTCTGTCTAAAAAATAAATAAATAAATAAATAAATCCCAAAATATTGCTTTCATTATTTTAGATTTAATTAGTCAGTTATGTTTAAAGGAATCAAGAAAATAAAACAGTTAATCTTCTTTGTTTGCCCCGATGTTTACCTTCTAATAGTCTTCTTTCTTTCCATTAACCTAAGTTTTCATCCCTTATTATTTCTATTCATGCTGAATAACTTTTGCATCTTTTGTAATGCAGACCTGTAGCAACAAATCTATTCAGTTTTTGTCTATCTTAAGATGTCATGTTTTCCCTAATTTTTGAAAGATACTTTTCTGAATATGAAATCCTTAATGGATATTCCTTTGTTGCATTTTTTTCAATACTTTAAAAAGTTTAACTCATTGTCTTTAAACTTTTATTTTTTCTAATAATTCAATTTTCATATCATTGTTATACCATAGGTAATGTATCTTTTCATTCCTAGATATTTACAAAATTTTTCTTCCTTTTAAAATGTTAGCAGTTTGACTATAATGTGCCAATGTGGTATTTAAAAAACATAAATCTGGGACTACAAGTATGTGCTTTGGAGTTAAGGGGTCCTGGTCATGATTTTCTTAAACATTGTTTCTGTCCCTTTCTCTTTCTCCTCCCCTCTGGGAACATCAATTAGCTATGTATTCTTCATGATACTACCTTAGAGATCAGTAATGCTCTGTAATTTTTAAGATTTTACTTTCTTTTGTATTCAGATTGATTAACTTATATTAATTTGTCTTCAAGTTTATTTGATCTTTTCACTACTTTCTCCAAGCTGCCATTGAATCCATTCAATGTATTTCTCACATTGGATATTATACATTTATGTTCTAGAATTTGCCTTTTTTTATGAAGTTTTTTTTTCTCTGTTGAGAGTCTCTTTCATTTATTGTGACTATTTTGCCTTTATGTCCTAAATGTAATAATTATGTAAAAATTATTGTCTGCTAATTCCAATATCTGGTTCATATTCAGGTCTACTTCAATTGACTGTTATTTTACTTGATATGAATCACATTTGTGTTTTTTTCTTTGTACGTCTAGTAATTTATTGTTAATATTATATATAAATCATTATGGCAGATTTGTTGTAAAGACTCTAGATTCTGTTTTGTCCATCTGACCATTCCTTATTATTATTCTAGGAGGTGGTGAAATAATTGGCTAACTGCCCTGTGTTTTTGGAGACTTTGACTTATACGTTGTTAGGATATGTGGGGATTTTGGCACTGTCTTTAATTTTAGGGCATATTCCTTATCCTTGGTGATCTTCAATTTTAGGGCCAGCCTTGTCTTTTTTTTTTTTTTTTTTTTTTTTTAATAATGAAATGCCCAAGGTGTTTACAAAGCCCCTCTCACTTGGCAGGATTTGAACTCTAAATTCTCTTTTGCTAGCACCAGACAGCAATTGAAATCTCTGCTCAGTAATTTTACAACTTTCCAACCTCCGAGTTTTTCATCAGATTTCTTAGTGTCTTGCCCTACATATGAGTAATTTAAGAGTCGGCCAGGATTTGAGGGCACTTTGTATGCAGATATTATAGCTCCCATTCCGTGGTCCCTATCTTTCTAGGATTTCCCCCTTATATTTCCAGTCACTTTTGCTGGCCTAAAATTTGACCTACAACTCCTAACCTGGTTCATACACTGTCCATTCAGTGATGTAATTGACAAGCTATCAGGAAAACGAGTTCTTCTCAGCAACACACGATACTCAAATAACTGCCTCAATTAGTCCTTTTGTCTGGAGATAATTTTATGATAGACCTAAATAGTAAAGGGCAATAGAAATTAGAGTACAAGAGAGCTGCAAGGATGCAATGTGCAGAATGAGAAAGCATAAGAAATGTGCAGCAGAATTATGAAGTAATATATACAATGAGATAATAGAAACCAGAAGTTTTCAGAAGCTAACAGATATAGAGAAGAATAGAAAAATGTTACTCTATAGCAGCAAACGCAATAGAGTGGTAGCAGGATGAGCAGAGACTTAGAAGATCTGAATTCTGAGGACACAGATAATAGAGTGTTTTGGTTATTGCCCTTTAGTATCCAAAATTAATAGAAGTCTAATATTATTTATCTAATCTTCAAAATTATATTAAATTTACTTAAGATCCAGTCACGTGTGAAGATTTATGTTTTTAAGTAACTATCTCCATTTTATTTATCTTTTAAATAACACATTAAGAAAGAAAAAAATACATACCATTTGTGATATGTATTTTAAGTAATGACTGCAGAGAGACATGTTTAGTGAATATCAAATTTCTGTAGCTGTTATTTCACCATTTGTGTCGATAGGAATTAATGTATTGGAATTATTAATCTAGTTGGCAAATCTTCGTTATCAAATTAAGTATTTATTTTGTGTAAAGAAATATGTCACCTGGGAGATGTTTTTAATATTTCATATACTATGATTATAAAAACTTAAATATGAATATTATAAACACACAATTAGTCATGCCTTTTTAAAAAAATAAGTTACATTACAAATAAGTAAATCATTTCTTTTATGTAAACTGCATTTTTTATTTTGTGGCCTTTGGGATTAAAGTGCCTGAGTTTGACTCCTGATTTTATTTGTTGCTGTGCCTATGAACTTGCATAGAGTTCTTTACCTTCTTGTGCTTCAGTTTCCTCCTATGTATAATGAGGATAATAACAATGCAAAGTGTCATAGTCTGTTTTCCGTTGCTATAACAGAATACCACAGACTGGGTAATTTATAAAGAATAGAAGTTTATTTGGCTCAAAGTTCTAGAGGCTACAAAGTCCAAGATCAAGGTGCTGGCATCTGTTGAGGGCCTTCATGCTGAGATATGACATGGCAGAGGGCAAGCAAGCATGCAATACAGAGAGCAAATAGGGTGCAAATTTATTCTTTTATCAGGAGCCCACTCTTCAAATAACTAACTCACTCCTGATTTAGGCAGTAATAGTATTAATAAATTTATGAAGACAAAACCCTCCTGACCTAATCACCTCTTAAAGATCCCAACTCTTAACTCTGTCACAATAGCAAATAAGTTTCAATATGAGTTTTGGAGAGGACATTCAACCATAGTGTATACATTGTTGTGAGGATTAAAAAAATGTAGTTCATATTTCAATCTAACAATTAAAATAATGCTTGAAACTCAAGCATAAGAAGGCGAAGAAGGTAAAGAACTCTGCCCAAGTTTATACTCATAGTAACAAATAAAATCTGGAGTTGAACTCAGGCAATATAATTCCAAAGGCCACAAAATGAAAGATGCAATTTACATTATAGAAATGATATTACTTACTTGTAATTTATAACATAGAAAGTACTAAAAAATGTTTTCAGTATTGTTACTGTTATCTTTTTTGAAGTATAGATACCTATTTTACTGTATGTCACTTACCACTCTTAGCCATGATGATTATTCATGTGTATTTTGTGACATAATTTTAATTCAATGGATATTTTGTTTAATATGAATTATTAGTATGAATAAATGCAATCAAATTTAAGACTGAAATAATTAAAGAATCCTCAACTTACTTTAGGGCAAAAAAATGCATTCCCTTTTTTTTGTGTGTGTGTGTGTGTGTGTGGCAGAGTTTGACTCCGCCCAGGCTGGAGTGCAGTGGCGCGATCTGGGCTCACTGCAAGCTCTGCCTCCTGGGTTCACACCATTCTCCTGCCTCAGCCTCCTGAGTAGCTGGAAAAAATGCATTCTTAACTGTAAAAATTTGAGATTCTAATCATAAAGTACGTTGTTTAGAGTTTTTTTGTTATTTATTTTTTCTGATCTATAAACTGATTAACGTACAGATTATTACATTTGGCAAGTTCAACATATTTTTGAAAATATTTCAATTACTGTGGTCTGCAGACATTTAGTGAGAATCTATTGCTATTCTTGTAGTATCTTGTTACTACACATAAGACTAAGTATTCTAGTCTTATGTACTTAATAAAAAAATTAAATGGTGGAAAATGAGTTATAATTTTCTTTATGAAGAAGTAGCTAATTTTGAAGAATGTATTTTAAAAGGACTGAAGTTTAGAAGCACAGTTGCAGTGGTCTCAGTCCAAGAATTCTCAGTTACTTATGGTTACTGAGAATTGGTCTGACATATTCCAAAGAAAATTTAATGAGTATCATTTCTATTCATTTATTTATTTATTGTTTATTTTATTGTGAGCATATCCAGTACTCACTATTTTTCAGGAAGTATTTTAACATTAAATTTTCATAACAACTCATTAGAATTTGTAGTGGTATTACCTCCAATTAAATATACTGAGTAACTCACCCTGGGCCATATGATTAGTAAGTATCAAACCTGGGGTTTGTACAAAGTAGTCGGACTCCATATTATTTGCTCTAATCTACTACACTATGCAGTTTCCCTCTACAATGGTCATTTCTGATCTTAATGTTGTAATAAATAGCCACCATGTATTAAGCATCTAGTATGTGCCAAGCAAAAATTGCTCACTTAATTTTCACAAAATAATTTGAATCTCTGAAGGATAATTAAAGTTTTACAGGTCATAAAGAATGAATTCAGTAATAGGGCTTTATTTTAAGGGTATGGGTAGACATACATGCAGCAGGAAACCATTCCAGAAATTTAATAGAAAGTCAGAAAACTAAATTTTTTATATTCACCAAACTCTGTGAGCAAATCTCTTTCCTTTTAAGGCTAAGAACGTTGATATTCTATGATTTATATAAGGCGACACAGCATGCATGGGAGATAAATTTTGACCATACTTCATTCACTTGTCACACTTCTTCCTCAAACAATACATTTATCTGGGTTTCACTCGATAGACCCTGGTGGGTGGCAGCAGAGTTCATAAAGAACTGATATGGTAGAGTTAAAAGATCAAGGTCATTGGCTAAGGCTGAGATCAATTTTAATTCTTCGTGCACCAAATAATTGTGTATACTTTACCCACATTTACTTCCCCCCTCTTAAAATCTAACCTATTTCCAGAGGCCAGTCCTGATGAAAATACTTTAGTGATGTTCTATTGCTTACTGAATAAAGTCTAAATTCCTTTCATGTTCTTTGTGTACCACCTCCCAACTATATCTCCTGGTCTATATCTCATTACTTTACTTATTTATACTTTATTTAGACTCTCTGACCTTGCTTCCAAATCTGTTAAGTAACAGTAGTCATACTCATCCATAAGAGTGTTATGCAGATTAATGAAATAACAAATGTAAAGCTCATAGTTTGGAACATAATATGTTTTCAATGAATAGTACTTATTTTGCAAAAGTCAAATGACTACACTTTGGAATTGGTTCATAAAGTCACAACTAGAACTGAGCAAGGGTAGGGTCTCCTGCATGCATCAGAATAATGTGAGTGTAAGTACTCACATTATATCTTATCAAGTTATAGAATGACTGCTCCCTTCCAAGAACCACATGAAATAAATCTCTGGTGAGTGAAGGTAGGAATTTGCATTTTGAACAAGCATTAGACTGAATGTAAATGGAATAAATTTTGAGCATCATGAAAGTAGGAGCTGACAGTAAACTTCTTGAGGATAATAACTATGTTGTATTAATTTTTTTTTCCCAGTGTACAAAACTTAGATCACCACCAGCAAACATCTTTTTAATGAAATGAATGCACTGATTGTGTTAAGTAGATTCTCTACAATATGTTTGTTTCTTGGCAGGAGGCAGAAAAAGCGACAAGAAGAATATACTCATAGGAAAGACCTGAGTCAGAATGGATGTATTAATAATGTATATATTTTTAATCCCTAAGAGGACAAGGGAAGGGATATGCTTTAGTAAGATGGCTTATCCTTAGCAGGAAGCTATGCAAATGGAAATGACAGGGCAAATGAACTTAAGACGTGTAAGTCCTTATAGATTCTAATCTAGTGGTTGAGAATGTATTATATAATATTTGACTTCAAAATATTAGTATCTGAAAATATTTTTAACGGATAACAGTTTATAATAGATGACAAAGAGATCTGATATTTGAGAATGGAAGCTGAGACTTTGCTGAAGTTGCTTATCAGCTTAAGGAGATTTGGGACTGAGACGATGGAGTTTTCTGAATATACAGTCATGTCATCTGCAAACAGGGACAATTTGACGTCCTCTTTTCCTAACTGAATACCCTTTATTTCTTTCTCCTGCCTGATTGCCCTGGCCAGGACTTCCAACGCTATGTTGAATAGGAGTGGTGAGAGAGGACATCCCTATCTTGTGCCAGTTCTCAAAGGGAATGCTTCCAGTTTTTGCCCATTCAGTATGATATTGACTGTAAGTTTGTCATAAATAGCTCTTATTATTTTGGGATACGTCCCATCAATACCTAATTTATTGAGAGTTTTTAACATGAAAGGCTGTTGAATTTTGTCAAAGGCCTTTTCTGCATCTCTTGAGATAATCTTGCAGTTTTGGTCTTTGGTTCTGTTTATACGCTGGATTGTGTTTATTGGTTTGCATGTGTTGAACCAGCCTTGCACCCCAGGGATGAAGCCCACTTGATCATGGTGGATAAGCTTTTTGATGTGCTGCTGGATTAGGTTTTCCAGTATTTTATTTAGGATTTTTGCATCCATGTTCATCAGGGATATTGGCTTAAAATTCTCTTTTTTATGTTGTGTCTCTACCAGGCTTTGGTATCCGGATAATGTTGGCCTCATAAAATGAGTTAGGGAGGATTCCCTGTTTTTCTATTGATTGGAATAGTTTCAGAAGGAATGGTACCAGCTCCTCCTTGTACCTCTGGTAGAATTCGGCTGTTAATCCGTCTAGTCCTGGACTTTTTTTGGTTGATAGGCTATTATTTATTGCCTCATTTTCAGAGCCTGTTATTGGTCTATTCAGTGATTCAGTTTCTTCCTGATTTAGTCTTGGGAGGGTGTATGTGACCAGGAATCTTCAGAGAAGTCTCAGGATACAAAATCAATGTGCAAAAATCGCAAGCATTCCTATACACCAATAATAGACATACAGAGAGCCAACTCATGAGTGAACTCCCATTCACAATTGCTTCAAAGAGAATACAATCCCTAGGAATCCAACTTACAAGGAATATGAAGAACCTCTTCAAGAACTACAAACCATTGCACAATGAAATAAAAGAGGACACAAACAAATGGAAGAACATTCCATGCTCATGGATAGGAAGAATCAACACTGTGAAAATGGCAATACTGCCCAAGGTAATTTATAGATTCAATACCATCCACATCAAGCTACCAATGACTTTCTTCACAGAATTGGAAAAAACTACTTTAAAGTTCATATGGAACCAATAAAAGAGTCCGCATTGCCAAGACAATCCTTAGTCAAAAGAACAAAGCTGGAGGCATCATGCTACCTGACTTCAAACTATCCTACAAGGCTACAGTAACCAAAACAGCATGGTACTGGAACTAAAACAGAGATATAGACCAGTGGAACAGAACAGAGCCCTCAGAAATAATATCACACATGTACAACCATCTGATATTTGACAAACTTGACAAAAACAAGAAATGGGGAAAGGATTCGCTATTTAATAAATAGTGCTGGGAAAACTGGCTAGCCATATGTAGAAAGCTGAAACTGGATCCCTTCCTTACACCTCATACAAAAAATGATTCAAGACCTAAAACCATAAAAACCCTAGAAGAAAACCTAGGTAATACCATTCAGGCCATAGGCACGGGCAAGGACTTCATGTCTAAAACACTAAAAGCAATGGCAACAAAAGCCAAAATTGACAAATGGGATCTAAGTAAACTAAAGAGCTTCTGCACAGCAAAAGAAGCTACCATCAGAGTGAACAGGCAACCTACAGAATGGGAGAAAATTTTTGCAATCTACTCATCTGACAAAGGGCTAATATCCAGAATCTACAAATAACTCAAACAAATGTACAAGAAAAAAGCAAACAACCCCATCAAAAAGTGGGCAAAGGATATGAACAGACACTTCTCAAAAGAAGACATTTATATAGCCAACAGACACAGGAAAAAAATGCTCATCATCACTGGCCATCAGAGAAATGCCAAACCAATGAGATACCATCTCTCACATGAGTTAGAATGGCAATCATTAAAATGTCAGGAAACAACGGGTGCTGCAGAGGATGTGGAGAAATAGGAACACTTTTACACTGTTGGTGGAACTGTAAACTAGTTCAACCATTGTGGAAGACAGTGTGGCGATTCCTCAAGGATGTAGAACTAGAAATACCATTTGATCCAGCCATCCCATTACTAGGTATATATCCAAAGGATTATAAATCATGCTGCTATAAAGACACATGCACACGTATGTTTATTGCGGCACTATTCACAACAGCAAAGATTTGGAACCAACCCAAATGTCCATCAATGATAGCCTGGATTAAGAAAATGTGGCACATATACACCATGGAATACTATGCAGCCATAAAAAAGGATGAGTTCATGTCCTTTGTGGGGACATGGATGAAACTGGAAACCATAATTCTCAGCAAACTATTGCAAGGACAAAAAACCAAACACTGCAAGTTCTCACTCATAGGTGGGAATTGAACAATGAGAACACTTGGACACAGGAAGGGTAACATCACACACCGGGGCGTGTCGTGTGGTGGGGGAAGGGGGGGATAGCATTAGGAGATATACCTAATGTAAATGGTGAGTTAATGGGTGCAGAAAACCAACATGGCACATGTATACCTATGCAAGAAACCTGCATGTTGTGCACATGTACCCTAGAACTTCAAGTATAATTTTAAAAAAAGGAGAGCCTTGATACCAAACCATGCACCAAAGTACTAGTGATCCATCTGCACTAGTAAACTAGAGACAAAGCTTTGAAGCTGGTACAGGGATGGTAAGAGATGGACAAGATCCCTGCATAAAGCCAGGAGTCTCTACAAAACGATAGTTTCAGTGGATGAGTATGAAAAAGGCAGTTTCACAGCAAAAAGAAAAAAATGATGGGAATACTTCCCTAGTCATAAACCTACCAATGGCCAGGCATGGTGGCTCACACCTGTAATCTCAGCACTTTGGGAGGCTGAGGTGGGAGGATCACTCAAGGCCATGAGATTGAGACCAGCCTGGACAATATAGTGAGACCTCAGCTCTACACAAAAAATTTAAAAATTTAACAAGCGTGGTGGCACTTGCCTGGAGTCCCAGCTTCTTAGGAGGCTGAGGCAGGAGGATAGCTTGAGCCCAGGATGCAGAAGATGCAATGAGCCAAGATCACACCACTACATTCCAGTGTGGGCAACAGAGCAAGAATCTGTCTGAAAACAAAACAAAACCCAAAACAACACCCTAGCAACTTGCAGATCTCAGGTCATATAGACAAGATAATCAACCTCCAATTTTCTTTGAAAAGGATCTCAGGCTGGTAGTGGCCTCAGGCATTTGGCAAAAGTAGAGGAACAAACATTAAAACCAGGTGATATGGTTTGGCTGTGTCCCCACTCAAATACCATCTTGAATTGTAGTTCCCATAATTCCCACGTGTCATGGGAGGGGCCTGGTGGGAGGTAATTGAATCATGGTGGTGGGTCTTTCCTATGCTGTTCTCATGACAGTGAATAAATCTCATGATATCTGATGGTTTTATAAAGGGGAGTTCCCCTACACATGCTCTCTCTTGCCAGTCACCATGTAAAATGTGCCTTTGCTTGTCCTTCACCTCCCACCATGATCGTGAGGCCTCCTCAGCCATGTGGAACTGCAAGTCCATTAAACTTCTTTTTCTTTATAAATTAAAAAAAAAGAGAGAGAGGGGGAAAGAATGGAAGCTGAAATGTAGATTCATATTTGCTTTGTTTACTAAAGTATCTAACGCTCAGATGATGTCAGGCACATGGTTGGTAATCAATTAACATTTGCTGACTAATCAGTAGAAGTCACACCTGAAATTGGGAATACGATCATAATGGCAGTCATAACACAGTGAGTTTTAGAAACAGTCAAAAGTATGGAGCTTGCACCATAATACTGTGGATTGGAGTTTTGGACATGGATTGCTTAACCTTCCAGTTTATCAGTTGCCTTCTTTTCATATAATGTTATTATTACTCATACCAGCATGATTCCATTTATCACTGGATGCCTAAACTTGTAAATATAAAATGATGTTACATAAGGATGAAGTTTGGGATGGTTAAACCTATAAATGTTTCCAGTTTTTCTTCTGTAAATTTACTCTGTGTTGTTTAAAAATAACAAAATAACTTACTCTCTTTTGAGGGAACATGTTTAACAGTTACTTGTATTCATTTTTCCAAGTTGAAACCAAAAGTGTTATTCAAAAGATATGCTGAAACAAATTCAAATAAAATGCTAACTTGTCCTGCTCTTGTGGTTTTGTTTGAGGAATAATGTAATCATAAGTGACAAGAATCAGCCTTCAAGATAATTTATTATAAACGCAGTCCTTTAAAACTTTTGTTTATTGTATAAACATAACCTAGTCCCATTCTTCATTAAAACTAAGCCTTTAACTCTTCAACCCTGTGGTATGGATTCATCAGAAATTTACTCCCTATGAAGCTCTTTATGATCCCAACAGTCCTGATTCCTCCAGATTGTTTTATTTCCAAACTGTAAATATTGTTTTTTCACTCCTTAGTGTGGAAATTCAGCTACCTCCATATTACATGCTTACTGAAGTAGAAAACTGCCTAATCAAATAGGAAAACATTTGGCCGTGAATAAATCAGGATTTGTCCAGCATTTCAAAGTGTGAAACTAGGCAGACAAGCACATATCCTAAGAGTTCTGCTTTCTCTTCCTTCCCTGTAGATAAATCAGAGGCTAATATGGCCACCACTACCATCTGTCTAAATACTTGTGTGGTTGTCTTGAATTAACACAGCAGAAATAGTGGAAGAAGTAATTAAGATTTCATTTTTACATTTCATCACCAGATGCTCTATAATATAAATGTATCCATAAACGTTCAGGTTGATTAAGCTTGTAACAAGTAAAACAATAAGTGTTTAAAGATCAACTAATTCAGAACAAGAAACTGTTTTAATATGTTGACTTACAGTGTTTGCGGATCTTATTCTTTTTCTAAAACTTTAAATGAGAATTGCTGTAGATT
Organism: Papio anubis; assembly: GCF_008728515.1. Lineage (NCBI taxonomy): Eukaryota > Metazoa > Chordata > Mammalia > Primates > Cercopithecidae > Papio > Papio anubis. Next base: position 85,626,511 of record NC_044979.1, on the reverse strand, counting down.
TTATTGATAGTATAAAAGCATATTTTTATGTATATTCAAACAATAAATGCTGACATTGTCATTCATTCTACTTTTAAGTTAATAAATAGATAAATTAGCGACACTAAAATGTAATTTCCATTGTTCCACTCTGTGACCTCTCGAAAGATCTTCCCGCAGTACCTTGTACTCAATAAATAACCAGAGAATAAATGAAATCCATACAGATTCTTTCAATTTCTGTATAATCAGTTGAAGAAATTTATGAGCAAGAAAGAATAATCTAAATTCTCTTCAGGAATAATCAATGAGATTATTGCAAAGCTGCACTACGGGAAACTAAATAAAAGCACACATCAACACTAAAAGTAATTTTCAGCTTGAAACTTGGAAAGGGAACTCAATTTGCTTCTTATTGGACAATGCTTGGGCCAATTATAACTGCAAATTTATTATAAATTCAAATATCTCTACTGTGAAATAGCAATTATAAAAGAAAGAAAAATGAGTGATTTTTTAAATCAGTCCCAAGAGAAAACAAAATTATGCGGAAAAGGTAACTTGTTTGTAAAATCTTTTTTTCTGATATAGCTTTAACTTTCCATTGAAGGAGCCTTTGGAGTGTAAATTTGCTTCAGGCAATGCTTGTGTATTACCTCATTTCTTTTTACTTTTAAAACCTAGTGAAGTCCCTAGAAACTCAATAAATATTTGCAGAATAAATGAACTGGCCGACAAGAGACTTCTTGCTCTCTTGTTATGCAAATAGCGTTCAGTAAGAGTTTCTGGTAAGAATTTATAAATACAGGTTTTAACGCTCTGAAATAGATTGTTGGTAGTGTTGATAGAAAACCCTTACTGGTAGGTTGGTACTTAAAGAAGTAACTGTTCAGTATTTGAATATATATTTAATATTTAGTATATATGGTAAATATATTTAATAAGGTTAAATATATGATTATACTACATAATATTTGTGCCCTTCAGGTTTTCCATCTGCAAATGAGAATAAATATGGCAATATCTTATTGAAGGAGCACAGAAATATTTATTTATTACTACACACTTTTTAGATAAGTATGCATGAGCCTATAGTTAATTATAAAGGTCTTTCCAAATACATTTTTGTATATATGCACACACACATGTGTAGATAGATAAGATAGATGGATATAGATAGATGAAAGAATAAATGAACAAAAAAGAGAAGAATAAGAGAGAGAGAAAGATAGAGAAAAAAAAAAATGAAAGAGGAGGAGGAGGAACAGAAGTGAGGTGTGGGAGAAGAAAATTGGCCAGGAAAAAGCCAAGTAATTATGGCATAATTATTCATTTAATTTTAGACTTGGTTGACACGGAATCTTGTCACTAATTTACCTGAAAATTAGTCTTTAAAAATTGTCATTTTCAAACTTCATTTTAAGCATATCTTTCTCAGCTGAATCTAACATGACAAAGATTTTTCCTGTCAGATAATACATGTATGAGAGGCTGGCTTAGTATTTCCCTTAAATACTGGCTACAGTGAATAAGGAGACCCACAGTGGTCTGGGCTCCGCTGGAACATCAATCATGCATGACGTTATAACGAAAAGTCTTGACTAGTTATAGTCAATGTTGTCACTCTAACCTATGCTCATCTAAATGCAGACATTTATCCTACTACGGAGATTTCATTTCACTTCACCCAAACCCAGTCATTCCTCAGCATTTAACATATCATTTTGCACATGCATGTTTATAAAGAGGGTTCTGTAAAACACATGCTTTTTAGGATATATTTTCCCTATTATGATTTTTCCCTCTCAAACAAGAATCATAAATTTTTGTAAGCATCTTTGATTTGCAATGAACTTTACAATTAACCATAGATGCATGCCTTCTTTCTGAAAAGTAAGTGGTTATAAATATTCCTATGACTTTTCAATAACATATTCTAGTATTTTAGTATCCATTTGCAGATGTAAAAATTGAATAATAATATTATGGGCATTCCCAATATTTAGAAAGTCTCTTCGCCAACCTCAATAGTCAGAATGAGGTAAGAGGAGGCAAATTTCCAAGCAATTCAAACAAAGAAAATAATTTGTTTTGAACAAACTGAATACTTTTGATGAAGATAAGTCTTGTTCTCTAACTAAAATCACCAGTTAATTGCATCTCTACTTTTAATCAAGCCACAAAAATCTAACTACTCAATGTTTCCCAATCAAAGGAAAAGAGAAATAATTATGAATTATATAGAATGGAATATGTTAATTGAATAAAAACTAATTTCAAACAGACTGTTATTTACTATATTTATTTGGATGCTTTGTAGAGTTCAACTCCAGTATTTTTCAATTTAAATGGGAAAGACACAAGACACAGAATTATGTTTTTTAGGTAATATAAGGTAGTGAGAAAACTTCTAAAAATTGTATCATGAAAAAAACTGTGATCAGTTCAGAGTAAGCATTTAATTATTTATCACATGTACATAGCTTATCAATTTCCATAGGAAAATTATTTCAGACTGGTCACCTAGATACAATGGGAGTTTCATGAATCTTTTAGGTCTCTACATTATTAAACTTAATGTGTGAGTGCAGGGTAGGGAGGGTCATAAGGATTCTCAAAAGAAATTTCATAATCACTTTTCCATCTCTGGCTACTTTCATTTGAAACTGAAGCTCTCCTAAAACTGATCTCAGATAATATAAAAATAATTTATGGTATTCACTTGCCAGTGATCACCGAAATTTCACCACCTCATTATCCAGTTTTACAGTTGCTTGCTCTGTGATTTTCTGTTTGTTCTGTTTGTTTATTTGTTTTGGCTCCTTCATTTTAGCTTTTTATCTTAACTTGCCCAACTCACTCTATTAAAGATCATGCTTGGACTTTCACTCCTGGCTTCAAACTCCAAGAGCTCCAGACTCATGCTTTGCCTCTGGCCCTGGTAATGACCACCACACTCACTCCTTATGGCATTCCTCCCACCAACTCCCAGATTAGAACACAGAAATTATGCAGTGTTTTCCTCCTGAACAGTAAAGGTCTGGAGCACAGAAAGACCCCCATATCCACACAGCAGAATCCCTCCACTTGAGCACTAGTGATATTTTGTACCAGATAATTCTTATTGTGGGGACTTGTCCTATTCCTTGTGGACTATTTAACAGCACTAAACCAACCACTGCTCACTAGATGCCAGTAGCACTTTTCCCAGTTGTGACAACTAAAATTATCTCCAAACATTGCCAAAATTGCCTGGGGATGACAATCACCCCAATTTGAGAACCACCGCTATAAAGAAACAAGAGTGTGAGAGGAGTAAGAGGGATTTATCTGTTGATATACTATTGTCAAACAATCACGATGCGTAACCAATGTTGTATGTGACCTGAGAAACACAGAGAATGGTAAGGCACAATTTTCATCCTCATGAAACTTGCAATATAGTATGAGAAATGAAAACAAGTAACTAGCACACAGAACTGGAAGACATGAGAATTAACGATCTCTCAATATGCATCCGGAGAAAGGAAAACAAAACTCTCCTTGGAAAAATCAAGAAGGTGCTTGGAGAATTGATCTTGGAGAAAAAGCAGGATTCCAGGAGCTTTTAGGAGGTTAATGTCTTAGACGGAGAAGAAAGAGAACATTAGAAATCACTCTCCAGAAAGAATGTGAACGGCTTTGAACTCTGAAAAGTTTGGACAATGTTTGGTTCATTACAAGGAGTCTTTTTATTTGGCTTCGTTTTATTTTTGGTCAGGGGAAATGACATAATGAGATAACAACGGTCTCATGGCTCCCTCTTCTCTTGCTTTTATATTTAACTCTTCTTTCCCACTTCCACCAGAGATTGGAGAGGAAGAAATGAGGAGTTTGTGATCATTCCAACAAATTGTCCAGAGCATTTTTGTTGAATGAAAGTGAATCATCATGGAGCTTACTGTTACAAAATTGTTATTTGTATTATGTATATATTTATAATTTGTTACTATACAAATAAAATAGCTTAAGAAATAGTCTGAAAAATTTAACAATTTTAAGAAATGAGCTAAAAAAATGTTTAAGTTTCTGTGAAGTTTGGATGAGAAAATAGCACTCAGGTTTTACTGATCTGTAAAGTGACAACACAATATAATACAAAAGGCAAAGGAAATAACCTAGTAAACTCTGTTTAGGACATTGGCTCTTAAACCTTTACGAACTTATGCTTTCTTTTCAGTATATAATAGAAATGCTAGAATTTCTCCCCAGAAAAATACCATAGGCACTTATTTATAAAATGTCATCTAAAACTTCAGGATTTTTCTGACTTTCTGAAACCCTTCATGGCCCTTCTAGGCATCCATAGTTCTCAAGTTATAAGACCAAGAAAAAACCAGTTACAGAATACAATATTTAGAGCATTGCTTCAGAGACCAAAGGAGCAGCCAAAAAATCCCTAAAATACCATATGGGGACGTTTAGAAGCTGAAATCCCTGGGATCTTTATAAATACCTGGCATCATTTTAACTAATATGAAATAGAAAAGGAATTATCATTTTCTATTAAAGTTCTAAAAGTTTAAAGTATTTTTATTCAATGGAAAATTGCTGTATGTCTTAAAAACAATATGATAGATAAGTAGAAAGATTCATGAGCTGAAATCGGAAAGGGTTTAGGGCTTATTCCAACCTGATTAAACTTAAACTAGTAGTTTAACCTCTCTGAGCTTCAGTTTTATGGGGTTTTTTTAAATAATGAAATATTGGACTATGTTATTTTGAAGCCCTCTGTATATCCTAAAATTTGATAATTTAAATAAACGCATCTATGTCTAAAAAATAACACAAATAACTTCTAAAAATGAGAATTGCTACAATTATTCCCAGAGTAACATATTTTCAGGAAGTGATTCAAAGCTAGACGTCGAATTGCCAAATGGCTGAATTTGCAAAAGTAGGCGATAATTAAGTCGTTATGCTCAACCCTTATTAAATATTAATGAATTCTCCATGACTTTGAATTGGAAGGGTTTTTTACATGAGAGGCTCTGACTGGGCTGTCGGAATGATGAATCATTTCTCACTCAGAGGTGGTCTTCCCCAGCTCCAAGGTACTCATAGGCACTACCAAGAAATTTATCTGTGGTTGACTGTGTTGTACTTGGCTTTTAACTATTTTTTTAAAAAGGAACTTTCAATATTGATATCACCATCCTTTAGCCTGCAGGAGCAAAAGATTTTCACTGTGAAAAAGGGCTTGACATTAAAAAAAATAGTGCACTCAGCCAAGGCTCCAGTCATCTGCATGCACTCACCATTTGTGTGGCTTTACATCTGGCTGCACACACGCCAGGGCCTAGGATCAGAAATGCATCTGGGGAGCAGAAGCTGGTCAGTGTAGTCCTCTCCACCCACATTTGTTGTTTGTTTTTGTAACACATGTTAGGCACCAAAGGGACAAACAAGGGTAAAATGGTTTTATCCTTTCTCATCTGGTTCTCTGCCATAGATACAAAGCCCAACCAAAGCATCAGATTTCAATGTCCAGACTGCTGAGGATCCCCACTTTCTTGTTCTCTATTCTTCACCATTCTTCTTAACAAATAGTTTTTCACCAAGTAGAGAGCAATGTAGTCCAATCAAATACAGGGTTATTCATCTGTACCTTCTTCCCAATTCCTGGTTATTAACAGTGTATTTGTGAGATAATGCTTCTTGTGCTTTATTTCATTGGAATGTATTCTCTTATAAGAACTATATATTCATGGTAGTTTAAACTCCTGAAATTAAAAACACAGATAATCTTTGGTATATAAATGAGCTCCATCGTATGAATTAATCAAAAGTTCTGCTGTTTGGAGGTCAAAATATATCTCTCATGGAAATAACTTTAAAAATAGTGGATAGGACCTTAGAGAAAAGGAAGACAGAGAGAGAGAGAGGGATGGGAAGAAAAGAAAAAAAGAAGGAAGGAAGGAAGGAAGGAAGGAAGGAAGGAAGGAAGGAAGGAAGGGAGGGAGGGAGGGAGGGAGGGAGGAAGGAAAGAAGGAAAAGGGAGGAGGGAGGAAGGGAGGGAGAGCTAAACTGACACATAAAATATAGTATACATTCTTTTGCATGCAAATGTTTCTCTCTGTTCTGTAATGGAAACTGGAAATCCTTTAGCAGCTGGGCAACAGGGAGCGAGGTAAGAACTGTCTCTTTCAGGTGGGTAAACAATGTGCCTAATGGAGTGATGTCAATGGCCTCTGTCCCAGAGAAGGATAAGTTTTGACATGTGGCAACATTGCCACAGCTTCCATTTCAAGAGGGTACACGATGCCACAAGCTGAATATGGTATGGTCACCCCACCTGTTCACATTTATTGAGCAACTGTAAATTGGGTGTTTTAATCAGAGATTGCCAAACAATAATTAAACCCTGCTAGATAAAGAGTTTTGAATTAGAAATATGTCTGAGACTTAGGCAATCTATTTTTTTCCAGTTGGCTTAGTGAGCATTTATGGACATTACTAGCAATTTGGTTCTGTTTAAGTTTTTAACTTAAATTTTTTCCAACATTCATAAAATTAGAGAATAACAGAATAAATTTATATATCTCCATCATTTTGTTTCAAAACTCAAGATTTTGGTTTATTTGCATCAGTTATCCTTTTTTTCCTTTCTTTTTTCATTGCCAAAATATTTCATAGCAAAATCTGGTTCTCCTCTCATGTATATTTCAGTTATACAACTCTAAACAAACACATCTTCTAACACAATGGCAATACCTTTATAACTCCCAATGAAAATAATATTTTTCCTATCATCTATTAATAACACCCTGCTTATAATACATTTTTCTTTATTGCCTATAAAATGTCTTTTATGTTAGGTTTGTTCAAATCAATATCTAAACAAGGTGTACACCCTAAATTTAGTTATGTGTCTTAAATATTTTTTCATCTTAAACAGTCCCATCTCTCTCTCTTTCTTCCCACAGCACTGACTTACTATCAAATTCATATCAGCGTCATAATTGTCAGTGACTATTTTTCCCTTTAGCATCATTTAATTCATTTCTTTATTCCTCATATGTCCTGCAAATGGAAGCTAACCCTAAAAGTGAGTCATATCTTAAAATATCATGACAATGTATTGATTTTCTCATTGGTAGGCTCTAACAAATCAGTTTAGATTGTGAATAAAGAAAAGTAAAATATCTTGGTATCTGCCATGGTTGGTGGATGTTCAAGTTGTTCAATATTATTAATATAACATACCAAATGTCTTACATGTGGGCTGCTGTACTTTTTTCATGACACCTACCTGGTTCCTATGATTTTTAGAATTTGTAGACTCAGAACTAGGGGATTCCTACTAAGAAATGTTGTGAGAATTAATTAGAAAGTAAGGCACTAGATACTGAAGTAACTTTAATTGTGAAAAAAGGCCCTTTTACATATTTGACTTTGAATTGCACCTCTAAGATGTAATGGTAGACGATGCCTTGAAAGGTAAGAGATGATTTAGTATTCTATCTGAATGAGTAGGATCACCCTAAAGTAATAGATTATTGATACAATATTAAGTTGTTGCTGCATGGCTGATTACAGGGTGAAGTAACTCCAGGAAACATAACACAGTGTTTTCACTCTCCTAGTAATGCCCTGCTCTCATAAATAATCAAAGCCATAGTTGAAAGGCGAAACCTGTAACACAACATGAAACCTAAGGGAATTGTGCTTTGGTGATAGTGGTATGTAATACAGTAACATTAATAATCTTCGGAACAACATTATTATGTAGATATGTTACTATTTCCATTTTAAAGATGAGAAAATTGAGATATGAAAACCTAGTCATTTCCCCAGGATCACACAGTAATAAGTGGAGATTCTTGAAGCTGAACTGAAAGTCTAGCTCTTAACCATGACACCATACTCACCATGCTGCCTCTCAGAATAGAGTTTTGAGATTACTATTGTCTTTATATGAATTCCAGATTTCAGAGGAACTTTTTTCCACTCTCTGATACCAACCCTGAAACTTGCAATATCTCTTAATTTATGTGAGTTTCTAATGTGAGTATTTATATACTAATACACATTTAATGATAACTGTATGTATAAATATTCCTTCTGTTTTAAACAGGTCATCAATAACCTTGGTCCTTTGGAACTGATTCTTAATACTCCTAGCCATCATAGAGTTCATCATGGTAAGGAAGTTCTATTTCTTCTCTCTTTTCCTCTTAATTTCTTTAAAAATTACATTATTATTTGCCTTACTTCATTTAATCACAATCTCCCAATAGAGTCAGCACATGTTTTACAAATAAATATAGTTTCTTCTTTTCTATCTTCTTTGGTACAAGCCTCATCTCCAAAGTATGAACTGGTGGGGTGGAGTAGGGGGATTTATCTATCTGACTTTTGGATTTTTCGTTCTACTTAAATCTTAGCTCCATTGTAGTAGAAAATGATTTAACCAGCTGAGGAGATGCACATTTTATGTTTTAAAGGATTCTGTCAAAGGCTACTCCTCGACCCAGGGCTGAAGGTCATTCCTATCTACAGGCAGAGAGTTAGTGGTCTTGAAAACTGTTTTGATTTAAGGAGAGCCCAATAAACCTTCCTGCCTAAGGCCTTGAACAATCTCAATATAAGCTCTGTTTCCCTGACAAGGAGAAAATCCCAAGTGGCTAGTGCCTAAGGTTTAAAGACACCAACTTAAGTAATAACAAAAATGTTCACATTGTGTACCCTGAGCCCTATAGAGCAATGTGCATATCAGCATTATTTGTGACAGAAAAAACAGAAATAATTCAAATGTTTTTCAGCAGTAGAACAGATAAATTTTATATCATACATGTAATGGAAAATGATATAACAATGAAAATGCCCACACCATTGCTATACGCAACGACATGAATAATTCTCACAAACAATACTGAGCAAAGGAAGCCAGTAAAATAAATACGTAAGTAAATGCTATTGTTCTGTTTTTATAAGTTTCTAGTCTTCCTCAGCAACCCTGAATCCCTGAAGCCCTGCCTTTCCAAGAAGGGCAGGGCCCTATGTTTATGGCAGGGAGCCGAGCAGAAGCACAGGCTTCCACAGGAGGAGAGGCCAGGGCAGAGAGCACAAGTGGCTTCCTCTTAGAAACTCAATAGTCATTCTCCAACTCCAGGGAGGACAGAAAGTCCCTGATTTATGATGGTTCGACTTCTGATTTTTCCACTTTCACAATGATGCAAATGTGATACATGTTCGGTAGAAACCATACCTTGAGAACCCATATAGCCGTTCTATTTTTTTTACTTTTGGTACCGTATTCCATAAACCATGTGAGATATTCAACACTTTCTTATGAAATAGGCTTTGTATTAGATGATTTTTGCCTAAGATTGCAGGCTGATATAAGTGCTCTGAGCGCATTTAAGGTAGGCTAGGCTAAGCTATGATGTTCAGTAGATTAGGCTTATTTAAAAGCTTTTTTTTTTTTTCCTTTTTTGAGACAGAGCCTTACTCTGTCGCCCAGGCTGGAGTGCAGTGGCACGATCTCGGCTCACTGCAAGCTCCACCTCCTGGGTTCAAGCGATTCTTCTGCCTCAGTCTCCTGAGTAGCTGGGATTATAGGTGCACACTTCCAAGCCCAGCTAATTTTTGTATTTTTAGTAGAGACTGAGTTTCACCATGTTGATCAGGCTGGTCTCACACTCCCTGACCTCAGGTGATCCGCCCACCTCGAACTCCCAAAATGCTGGGATTGCAGGCCTGAGTCACCACACCCTGATTAAAAGCATTTTTGACTTTCAATGTTTTTCAATTTAGATGGTTTATTGAGACATAACCTCTCCGTAAGTCAAGAAGCATCTCTAATTAGTAAGGAAGTGGAGAGGCCAAGGGGATTATACACTTGCAGTTCCTTCCATATAAAAGGAAATAGAAGGAGCCGAGAAGAACAAGTCCACATTACAAAACGAAACAGATGCTATTTCCTCTGACTTCATTTTCCCACACTCCCACCTGCTTATATCAGGGTTTCCCAACCTCAGCACTGCTGACATTTTGAGACAGATACTTCTTTGTTGTGGAGGATGTTCTGTGCACTGTAGGAAATTTAGCAACTTCACTGGCCACCACCCATTAGATGTCATTAGTATCCCCTCCCAGGTGTGGCTACCAATAATGTCTCCAGAAATTGCCAAATGTTCCTTAAGGGGCAAAATTCTTCCTTACTAATTCAGAACCATTATATAAACCATGTATATAGCAACAGTGTCTGCATCTGTTCAGCCAATCTATCTCTACTTTTACACTATGGGAGATTTTTCCTTGTATCTGTGCATTCAAATGTGCAGTTGCATACATGGAAATCAGGAAAAGGAATGGGAACTCAGGATAGTTGAGTTTCTTGGGGTTGTGGTTTGGTTAATTAATTATTCTTTTTCTTTAGATTTACAGTCATATGGATATCATCATGTCTACTTAAGTTTTATAAAAAATGTATTAAATAAATAATAACCAGTTATTTACATTATAATTTGATTATTTGGCAGTAGGAAAATATATATGATATGAGTTTTGAAAAAATTAAGGGTAGTTTATTTTTTACTATGGCTTTTATGATCTTAAAAAAACTAGTCAAGTCTCACTCTACGTAGAAAATTTCCTTCCTGAAACAGATGCAGAGAAAAGGGATAGAGAGACATCTTATCAAAAATTTAAAATAAAAACACATTTACATACATTGTTTCCTTATTTTATTTCTTATTTGTAATTTTTGATATCATTTCATTCTTAATTTTTATTTAATGGTCCTGAAAAAATTATTTACATTTATTCCATTTTATATTGAGAAATGGTGACAAGAAAACATACATACAGCTTTAAGAAAACACTTCCCCTTTTTAGTATAGTTAATTGAAAAATAAAAATAAAAATTCCTTTATTAGAGAATAAAATCTGATGTTGTAAATGAGAAGACATTTCCAGGGAAATTATACTCTTGCTTAAATCTGAATTTTATGAATATGTTCTAAAAACAAGATGAAGGTATCTCAAAAAGCATAACTATTTTTCTGAAAAAAATATTTTCTAATATTTTGTCTCATAGGCAGAAATCGTTATTGCATAGACAAAAATTTTGCTGGTGTTCTTATTATTTGGGATAGAATTTTTGGTAAGTAAAACATATTAAAATCAAAAAAGTAAATCATCTCCCTCAATTACAGGAAGCCAAATCTCATATCCTGAATATTTATCTTCCAGGGACATTTGAAGCAGAAAATGAAAAAGTTGTATATGGCTTAACACATCCCATTAATACATTTGAACCAATCAGAGTGCAGGTAACATACTTGTTTTTTATTTTTTCTGCATTTATATCATTTCATAAATCTTACAGTTAAGAGAAAAATCAGCTGTTGAAAAGTGATAGTATATTATACTAACCTGAAAAAAAGTTTTTAACTATAAAAAATTTAGATATAACTCTATCACACAAACAAAAGTTTGAATCAGATCAGGCAAAATATATTTTAAAATAACTAATTTTCAAATATGTCTACTGCCTAGAATGACAAAGAAAATGGCTTCTAAACATATCCTTTCTCAGAATGGACCTGAAATATATTCATGTATTCAGTAGGAGCAATAGTAACATGTATAATTAAGGCTGAACCCACAGTAAGAAAAATATTTGTTTCCAGGGTGCATGACTCTGGTTAGAAATTCAACATGAGGGCTTTGCGTTACTCTTCTTGGACCCAAGTGTCAGGAACTATTACAGATTGGTTAAGTCTGTGCATTACCTCACTTGCTAAGACTTGTCGGACTGGACCAGTTTTCTGTTAGACATGTGGTACTGGTTGTTCATTGGTCTCAATGGTTGGCACTAGAGAAATCAGGAATGTCTGTGAAGCTCCGATCTGTCAGAGTCAGACCACCACAAATACTCCTGGGGTTAGGCACTCGTAAATGAGAAAAAGATAAGAATACTTGAAAAGCTGAAGAGGTTGGTCAATGACAGCTCTGTTCAGGGGACTGGTTACAACATTCGGTAAGTGAGGAAATTACTGGCTCATGTTGGGTCAGCTTTTCCAGACTACTTTGAGTTTCAGTGAAAGTTGAAATAACAAAATTGTTGACGGCTATTGGGCTTCTACCATGTGCACTGCTAACAGCGCAGCAGAAAAATGTTTAATGTAGCTATTACTAAAACCTTATAAAGCAGTGGCTCTTTTCATTCCCATTTTCTGGTGGAGGAAACCAAGGTTCCCAGAATTTAAATAATTCACCCAAAATTACAAAACTTGTTAGCTGTAAGCTTAACCAAGGTGGGTTGAAAGCTAAGCCCAAGACTGGCTGAATTCAATTTAACCCATACACTGTGCTGCCTCTTTACATAAAAGGCCGTAACAGATTGCCTTCAGTTGTTCAGTGAAAGGTATTTTTATCTCCTCGTACACCAAAAGAAGAAAGGTAATTATCTCTCTTCTTTCTTCTCAACTACGTGGCATTTCTCTCTGTGTCTCTATCTTGATTAGACTTACTAAGAATATGATCCATCTCTCAGGAGAATATAAGCAAATATTTTGGATCCTTTCTTAATAATAAGCTTTGTGTAAATAAAACCAGTTGAGAAAGAGTACATTGAAAGCTACCTTTTCTTCATATAGGAGTGGTCTCCTTATTGCAGTCATTAAAAAAGAGATAGATAACTTCATCTCTATCCTCTAGGGCAGAATTTTATAAACTTAATGTGCATGTGAATCAGAGGATCCTACTAAAATGCAGATTCTGTTCAGTAGTTTTGTGGTCTGTTCCAAGATCCTGTGTTTCTAAACAAGCACCTATATGATGCCAGTGCTGCTGGTTGGTGGGTGATTTCTTTCAGAGGCAAGGCTTTGGGAGTGTACAGTCTTGCTGAGAAAAAGGGGGTTTATAACTGAGACAGAATGAGAAAGTGAATATTAAATACAATAAGAGCTGCACAAATAGTGGGATGATTAGTATTTTGAAAGGAACGGTGGTCAGAAAATCACAAGTATTTATGGACAGCTGCTGAAACCGTGTTAGGTTCAATTCTCCAGGTCTTTCCCCTCACATTTCCTTCAGCATTGTAATTGTCACAAGTGGGTCTAAGGTTCAGTGTTTTACACGTTCACTTATATTGTCAGAAATGTCAAGCCGGCAAGTTGTGATAATTAGGAATACTTGAACTTACAAAAACATTCACTTATTTTCACCTCCATTCCTTTATATACAGGTAAATTTCTCACCTATTCTGCAGAGGCATCAAGGCAACTTAGGATGACTTCCAACAGACATAGGGTTTTGTTTGTTTGTTTGTTTTCCTTATTATTAGGCATAAATAATTCATCTTGCCCTCCTTTGGTATCGCACATTTTCAGAGCACTGGGAAATAAATAAGTGAAAAACAATATTTTCATTTAAAACATTACTATGTATTTTTCATGGCTTGTGTCCAGAATGATAGAAAAAAACTGTAGTCAGTTTCCAAAATTAAAAAACAGATAAGTATATTAATGTACATTATAACTTATAAGCATATTAGTTTTCTGTATCATTATTATTGCAAAGCCCCAGGTGAAGTTTCCGCCTATCATTTACCTATTCCTCAGATCTATTCCATTAACCATTTATGCCTGAGCTTGCAATTTTTTGAATTTTTCCAATTAGACCTTGGCGATGACCTTGAGTATTAGGATATAAATAACTCCCACATGCTTAGCGTTCCAATAATGGAACATTAGGCATAAATGGTTGTTCTAAATTATTTCTTAATTGCTTCAGATTCCTTATTATGATATTTTAATAAATTCTTAAGTTATTTTTTGTAATCTTAATGGTTCAACTCATTCAAAACACAATGAAAATACTAGCAAAATCACAAATTCTGATAAAGCCAAAACTTCTTTCTCCATTAATTTATTTCTATAATTATCATAGAACTCGTCTCTAGAGTCTATAGCTGATGCTCAACCTCTAGGAGTCTTTTTAGTCTCTTGGTGCATTATGATCATATATATGTCATAAATAGCAAACATTTATTGAACACCTATCACATGTGGGCACACTTTTAACTTCTTTTTTTTTTTTTTTTTTTTTTTGAGACGGAGTCTCACTCTGTCACCCAGGCTGGAGTGCAGTGGCGCGATCCCTGCTCACTACAAGCTCCGCCGCCTCCTGGGTTCACACCACCATTCTCCTGCCTCAGTCTCCCGAGAAGCTGGGACTACAGGCGCCCGCCACCATGCCCGGCTAATTTTTGTGTGTGTTTTTAGTAGAGATGGGGTTTCACCGTGTTTGCCAGGATGGTCTTGATCTCCTGACCTTGTGATCCGTCCGCCTCAGCCTCCCAAAGTGCTGGGATTACAGGCGTGAGCCACAGTGCCTGGCCACTTTTAACTTCTATCCATGTCAAATGCACGATATTTAAAGAATATGGGATTCCTGTTATGCTACTTAAAGGGAATTTTTGCCTCAATTAGCAAACTTTTCGATCTCTAATTACAGAATACGGGCTATTTAATACTCAGAAGTCTAGTATCACAAACTACTTAGAGTATTTTTATGAATATGTGTTGTCTGTAACACAATATAGTAAAGATTTATATTTTAAAATTTTAAGCAGATATTCAATCTTTATATGTTTCCATGTTCAACTTTTGTATCCATTGAGCAACACTTAGAAAAGGTGTCATTGGCCAGGCGTGGTGGCTCAGGCCTGTAATCCCAACACTTTGAGAGGCCGAGGCTGGTGGATCATGAGGTCAGAAGTTCAAAACCAGTCTGGCCAACGTGGTGAGACTCCGTCACCATTAAAAATACAAAAATTAGCCTGGAATGGTGGCATGCACCTGTAATCTCAGCTACTCAGGAGGCTGAGGCAGGAGAATCACTTGAACCCGGGAGGCAGAGGTTGCAGTGAGTCAAAGTCGCTCCACTGCATTCCAGCCTGGGCAACAGAATGAGACTCTGTCTTGAAGAAAAAGAAAGAAAGAAAAGGTGTCCTTAGGGAGGGATGTTGAGTGCACAGGGTGCTAGTTAATTCTATTGGAAGCAAAGCCTTTTAACTCATTTTTTTCTACTTTGCTGATTGTCTAAACAATTGCCCTGATTTTACATTTCAAAATTACAATTTTATTGAACTTCAGAAATACTGACAGAAACACACTTAATGGTACACAGTACATAGAATAGATTACAGCACAGAATGCAATTACACATTAATTTCTGTTGCTCTAATCATGCATAACGTATGTTTTAATATATGTAAATTACCTTGAACAATAAAAAATATACATAATCTTTGGTATTTATTCTTTCTGTCCTATTTATCTTATTTGAAATAAGCTCTTTTTTATTCTTTCTAGTTCCATCACTTATTTTACATATGGACTACATTCTGGGCCACACCTGGATTCTTCAATAAGTTGTCTGTCATATTTAAAGGACCAGGATGGGGTCCAGGTAAACCAAGACTTGGTCTAAGTGAAGAAATTCCAGAGGTAAATAGAGTTCACAGAATTGGAGATGGTGAAGATTAGTCTCATATTGTCAGGTCTACAGCCAGCCTGTACATATGCTATTTTCATGCAAATCTGTAAAAAGATGTTCCCCCGGTCAGATGCAGTCCTGTGGTGCATAACTTAGTGAGTGTCCACCAACTATGTGCCAATTAAAGGAGTACCTTCTCCCAGGTGAACACTGCCTTTTGCCTGGGAGCCCAGATTGTGGAGCAGAGCTACAGAGGCTGGTTTTCATATCCACTTGAATGCCTGCCTTTGTGTAGAGCATAACTTCACAAATACAAGCGGCTCAGACACAGAGTCCTAGAACACTAGAGATGGAGGCAACCTTAGGAATGAGTCAGTCTAATCTTAACTCCACTCACAAAGAAATGAGGCCCCCAGAACAGATGTATCTAAAGTCACATCAAGACAGTATGGATTTTGGGTCAAACCATAGCTATATTCATTTTATAGTAGAGTAGAAGAATTAAATGCAGAAACCACATTGAAAACCAAAATCAAAAAAAGATAGATCTTTAAAATAGAGGAACCCAAATGAAAAACTCAGTTTTCACCCAGAATTACTCTTCTGAAAAAGAAAGAGAAGTTTCTTTTTAATCATTTAGAATATAAGTTGTGATTTCTTATCAAATAAATGTTATGTATAGTAATGCAGAAACAATAGGAAGACTAAACTACTCTTAATTTCAAGGATGATACTATGTGTATAAAATTAGCCTGTGATGTTTCAAGGAAATAAAACAAAATAAGAGGTTTTATTTAAATATTACTATTTTGAAAAAATCCTGATCTAAGTAATGACATTTTCTCATTCAGTTACCAAAGCCGCCTGGAATAAGTTTCCCAGACACTTTTGTTTATCTTCATAATTAGTAGTGTAACATCCACCAACTTGATATAGGTGAAATAATTTTTATATTTAAACTCCAAAAACCTGTTTGCTATGATCCATTTATTGTTTTTCTTTTTGTCAGTAGATAACTCAAAGTGAACACTGTTTTTAAAGTTATTTGAGTCCTGGAGTCTGCATTAAAAAAATAGATGTGTAGCATTTTGGGGAAACTCAAATGCTAGAGTAAAAATGCAGTTTATTGGAAATAACTTTTCTAAAGTTTCCAATAAATAACTTTACAAAAGTTGTTTCCAATAAAATAGTATTTTTCTTTGAAGTATGATTACCTACACTGCCAAGATTACCTTCTCTCCCTGTGTGTGTGTGGTTTTTTTTTTTTTTTTTTTTGGGACTGTCCCCCATCTCCAGGTTGGAGTGCAGTCATGCAGTCCTGGCTCACTGCAACCTCTGCCTACTGGGTTCAAGCAGTTCTTCTGCCTCAGCCTCCCGAGTAGCTGGGATTACAGGTGCATGCCACCACGCCCAGCTAATTTTTGTGTTATTGCTAGAGATGGGGTTTCACCATGTTGGCCAGGCTGATCATGAACTCTTGACCTCAAGTGATCCGCCCACCTTGGCCTCAGAAAGTGCTGGGATTACAGGTGTGAGCCACCGCGTCCGGCCACCTTCTGTTTTTTGTTTTACTTTGCTTTTGCCGTCATATGTGATCATGGACATTTTATCAAATAGGGAAGATCCATCCCATTCACTTTGACTATCTTTATTATTTGCACATTTTGCTGAATTAGTTTTTATGCTGCTCTTTAAGGCAGACTACATCATAATTGTCATGCTTTCAAAATGGGAAAAAAAAGTATCCTAACTTACAGACAAGTTTCTATTTTAAAAAATTATGTTAGCCTTTTTTAAAAAAAAAAAATAGCAAGTACATTTTTTCAAATATCTCTCTTAGTGTGGATTTCAGTTAGAGAAATAAGTCTGGAGCAATATAAAGGAAATGGTTCTTTCTTGTCTACCTAGGTCACTGGGAAAGATGTTCCCTTCTCATCATCTGCATCTCAGCTATTAAAGATATACACAGTTGTACAGTTTGCTCTGATGCTAGTGTTTTATGAAGAGACCTTTGCAGATGCAGCTGTAAGTAATATCCATTTTAAATAGTGTGAGAACATTATCTGTTACTTTGTTTGAAAATGAAAATAAGCTTCCCATATTAAGGTTATGGTTTATTCTTCTCTGTAGTTGTCTGCTGTAATTTTGGCAATGTCTCACATTTAAACAGGTAAAACAAATCTTCTAGGCTACTAAATGTAAATGAATTAACTCTATCCAAATTGCTTCTGTGTAGAATGTTCACCAAGTGATATGCTGTTAATTTGTGTGATAAATAAGAAATTATTTGCCATCAACAAATTTTATTACAATTACAATAAAAATACTTCAGAATTCAGAATTAAATGTGTAGGAAAGCACACTTTTCATCAATTTCAACATATTTACTTTCATTTAGAGAATTCCTTGATAGAATTACTTTAAACGGTTTTCAAGGTAGAGTTTAATTCCTTTAGTTTGACCTTTCTAAAACATTCAGAATATTCCAATTTGTCTGGTGCAAATAGAAGAGCACTAGACCAGGATTAAGTTCAGGGATCGCCACTTTGGGGGTCACTTTTTTGGCCAAAAAAGAATATGTGTACTACCTTGATTTTGGAAAGACCAAAAATAACATAAGGTATATAAAATATGCTGTAAATTGCAAACAAAAAAGAAGAGCATCTTGTTAATTTTATTTCATTTTATTTAAGAAGGAAAACACACACAGAGACACATTTCTTCTGAGCAAACTTCCTTTCATGCCTCATTTCTCAGGACATGCCCACACTAAACCAATAACTAACATCAGGTCATGAATTAACCATGAGAGAATTATACTAAGTATAATTCTTACCCTCAGGATAGAGTGGTACTCACTTACCCCGAGCAGATTCCTCATATATACCTGGACAAAATCAGCACAGTCTTAGTACAAAAGAAATGGAAGATATATTTTGGTTGGGCATCCGATAGTGTATACAATGTGTCCTGCTAAATAGGTTTTCGGAAAGTCGTGGTAGAGATTATTGAATAGTGCATTGAGAAAAGCCATCTTAATTTTTTTAACTTTTATTTTAAGTTCGGGGGTACATGTGCAGTTTTGTTACATAGGTAAACCTGTGTCATGAGGGGTTTGTTGTATGGATTATTTTATCACCTAAGTATTAAGCCTAGTACCTATTAGTTATTTTTCCTGATCCTCTTTCTCCTCCCACCCTCCACCCTCCAATAGGCCCCATTGTGTGTTGTTCCCCTCTCTGTGTCCATGTGTTCTCATCATTTAGCTCCTACTTATAAGTGAGAACATGCTGATACTTAGTTTTCTGTTCCTGTGTTAGTTTGCTAAGGATAATGGCCTCCAGCTTCCATTCATGTCCCTGCAAAGGACATAGTCTCATTCTTTTTGGTGGCTGCATAGTATTCCATGGTGTATACTTACCACATTTTCTTTATTCAGTCTATCATTGATGGGCATTTAGGTTGATTCCATGTCTTTGATACTGTGAATAGTGTTTCAGTGAGCACATGCATACATTTAACTTTATAATGGAATTATTTCTATTCCCTTGGATATATACCTAGTAATGGGATTGCTGAGTGGAATAGTATTTCTGTCTTTATGTCTTTGAAGAATTCCACACTGTCTTTCACAATGATTGAACTAATTTCCACTCCCACCGACAGTGTAGAAGCACTCCTTTTTCCCAAGAAGCTCACCAGCATCTGTTAATTTGTGACTTTTTAACACTAGCCATTCTGACTGGTGGGAGATGGTACCCCATTGTGATTTTGATTTGCATTTCTCTAATGATCAGTGATGTTGGGCTTTTTTTTCATATGATTGTTGTCTGCATGCATGTCTTCCTTTGAAAAGTGTCTGTTCATGTTCTTTGCCCACTTTTTATGGGATTGTTTGTCTTTTTCTTGCAAATGTGTTTAAGTTCCTTATAGATGCTTGATATTATACCTTTGTTGGATGCATAGTTTGCAAAACTTGTCTCCCATTCTGTGGGTTGTCTTTTTACTCTGTTGATAATTTCTTTTGCTGTGCAGAAGCTTTTCGGTTTAATTAGATCCCATTTGTTAATTTTTGGTTTTGTTGTAATTGTTTTTGGCATCTTCATCATGAAATCTTTGTCTGTGTCTGTGTCCTGAATGATATTGCCTAGGTTGTCATACAGGGCTTTTATGGTTTTAGGTTTTACATTTAAGTATTTAATCTATCCTGAGTTAATTTTTGTATATACAGTAAGGAAGGGGTCCAGTTTTAATCTTCTGCATATGGCTAGGCAGTTATCCCAGCACCACTTATTGAATAGGGAATCCTTTCCCCATTGCTTGTTTTTGTCAGGTTTATAAAGATCAGATAGTTGTAAGTGTGCAGTCGTAGTTCTGAGTTCTCTATTCTGTTCCGTTGGCCTATGTGACTGTTTTTGTACCAGTATCATGCTGCTTTGGTTACTGTAGACCTGTAGTATAGTTTAAAGTTGGGTAATGTGATGTCCCCAGCTTTGTTCTTTTTGCTTAGGATTGCCTTGGCTATTTGGTTCTTTTTTTGCTTTCCTGTGCATTATTCACAATAGCAAAGACTTGGAATCAACCCAAATGTCCATCAGTGACAGACTGGATTAAGAAAATGTGGCACATATACACCATGGAATACTATGCAGCCATAAAAAAGGATGAGTTCATGTCCTTTGTAGGGACACGGATGCAGCTGGAAACTGTCATTCTCAGCAAGCTATCATAAGAACAGAAAACCAAACACCGCATGTTTTCACTCATAGGTGGGAATTGAACACTGAGATCACTTGGACACAGGACTGGGGCCTATTGTGGGGAGGGGGGAGGAGGAAGGGATAGCATTAAGAGATATACCTAATGTTAATGATGAGTTGATGGGTGCAGCACACTGACATGGCGCATGTATACATATGTAACAAACCTGCACGTTGTGCACGTGTACCTTAGAACTTAAAGTATAATTTAAAAAAAAAAGTAGTTTTTTTCTAATTCTGTGAAGAATGACAATGTTTGTCTAGTTCTGTGAAGAATGTTTAATAGGCATAGCATTGAATCTATACATTGCTTTGGGCAGTATGGCTCTTTAAATGATATTGAATCTTGCTATCCATGAGCATAGAATGGTTTTCCATTTGTTTGTGTCAATATCCAATTTCTTTGAGTAGTGTTTTGTAGCTCTCCTTCCAGAGATCTTTCCCCTTCCTGGTTATCTGTATCCCTAGGTTTTTGTTCTTTTTGTGGCAATTATGAATGGAGTTCATTCCTGATTTTGCTCTCGGCTTGACTGTCATTGGTGTATAGAAATCCCAGTGATTTTTCATATGATTTTTGTATCCTGAGACTTTGCTGAAGTTGTTTATCAGCCTAAGAAGCTTTTGGGCCGAGACCATGGGGTTTTCTAGATAGGGATCATGTCGTCTGCAAATCTGGATAGTTTGACTTCCTCTCTTCCTATTGTGCCTTTTGTTTCTTTCTTTTGCCTGATTGCCCTGCCCAGAACTTACAATACTATGTTGAATAGGAGTGGTGAGAGAGGGCATCCTTGTCTTGTGCTCATTTCAAGGGGAATGCTTCCAACATTTGCCTATTCAGTATAATATAAGCTGTGGGTTTGTCTTATATGGATCTTATTATTTTGAGGCATTTTCCTTCAATACCTAATTTATTGAGAGTGACCAATATGAAGGGGTGTTGAATTTTAGAGAAAGCCTTTTCTGCATCTATTGAGATAATCATGTGTTTTTGTTTTTAGTTCTGTTAATGTGATGAATCTCATTGACTGATTTGTGTATGTTGAACCAACCTTGCACCCAGGGATAAAGCCTACTTAATCATGGTGGATAAGCTTTTTGATGTGCTGTTGGATTTGGTTTGCCAGTATTTTGTTGAGAATTCTTGCATTGCTGTCAGTCAGGGATATTGGCCTGAAGTTTTTGGAATAGTTTCAGTAGAAATGGTACCAGTTCTTCTTTATACTTCTGGTAGAATTCGGCTGTGAATCTGTCTGGTGCTGGCCTTTTGTTGATTGATAGGTTATTTGTTACTGCCTCAATTTTAGAGCTCACTATTGGTCTCTTCAGGGTTTTAATATCTTCCTGGTTCAGTCTTAGGAGGGTGTATGTAACCAGGAAATTCTTCTAGATTTTCTAGTGTACGTGCATACAAGTGTTCATAATATTCTCTGATTGTTGTTTGTACTTCTGTGGGGTCACTGGCAATATCCTCCTTGTTGTTTTTGATAGTGTTGATTTGAATCTTCTGTTTTTTCTTTATCAATCTAACTAGCAGTCTTTCTACTTTATCAATGTTTTCCCCCAAACAGCTCCAGGATTAGTTGATCTTTCAAATGGATTTTCATGTTTCAATCTCCTTCAGTTCAGTTCTGATTTTGGTTATTTCTTGTCTTGTGATATCTTTGGGATTTCTTTGCTCTTGATTTCTCTAGTTATTTAGTTGTGATATTAGGTTGTCAACTTGAGATGTTTCTAACTTTTTGATGTGGACTTTAAGTGCTGTAAATTTCCCTCTTTTTTTTTTTTTTTTTTTTTTTTTTTTTGTGGCAGAGTCTCGCTTAGTCGCCCAGGCTGGAGTGCAGTGGCGTGATCTCGGCTCACTGCAAGCTCCGCCTCCCGGGTTCACGCCATTCTCCTGCCTCAGCCTCCCGAGTAGCTGGGACTACAGGCGCCCGCCGCCTCGCCCGGCTAATTTTTTGCATTTTTAGTAGAGACGGGGTTTCACCGTGTTAGCCAGGATGGTCTCGATCTCCTGACCTCGTGATCCTCCCGCCTCGGCCTCCCAAAGTGCTGGGATTACAGGCGTGAGCCACCGCGCCCGGCACAAATTTCCCTCTTAACACTGCCTTAGCTGTGTCCTCGAGATTCTGGTATGTTGTGTCTTTGTTCTCACTAGTTTCAAAGAACTTCTTGATTTCTGCCTTAATTTCATCATTTACCCAAAAGTGATTCAGGAGCAGACTATTCAATTTCCATGTAATTATATGGTTTTGAGTGAATTTCTTAGTCTTAATTTCTAATTTGATTGTGCTATGGTCTGAAAGACTGTGGGTTATGATTTCAGTTCTTTTGCATTTGCTGAGTAGTGTTTTACTTTCAATTTTGTGATTGATTTTAGATTATGTGTCATGTCACGAGAAGAATGTAAATTCTGTTGTTTCTGGGTGGAGAGTTCTGAATGTATTTATCAGGTCCATTTGGTCTAGTGCTGAGTTCAGGTGCTGAATATCTTTGTTAATTCTTTGTCTGGATGATCTAATATTATCAGTGGGGTAGTAAAGTCTCCCACTATTATTGTGTGGGAGTCTAAGTCTCTTTGAAGATCTCTAAGGACTTGGTTTATAAATCTGGGTGCTCCTGTGTTGGGTGCATACATATTTAGGATAGTTAGAATTTCTTGTTGATTTGATCCCATAAAGGGATGGAGAAAAGTCTACCAAGCAATCGGAAAACAGAAAGAAGGCTGGGCTGCAATCCAAGTTTCTGACAAAACAGGCATTAAACCAAGAAAACCCATTTTAATTTTAACATTATTTTAAAACTTTAGTGATTGGTGTTGTCCATATATATTTCTTTTTTGTGTGTGTTCAAAGTTAGTAACCAAATTATTCCCCACGTAGTAACCCCAACTTTAAACAATAGGTAAGTTTGTATGTGCTCTCTGTCCAAATATGTATTTTTTTAAATAAAGGAAAAGCCACAGGGAAACATATAATAGACTTGTATTATTGTAGCAGAAAATGATGATTCTTTTTTCCATTTTGTGAAGCAAACATAGGAACTAGGATACTATGGAACCAGAAGTTTTTGGAAAATATAATGATTGGACATATAGTTACTGTTTGTTTTTCTTACATGTGCTAGAGCTAATGATGAAACAAATTGCATATTGTACCAGGTTTATTTGGCTTTTGCCTCCAAAATGACAAAACTTGAAACAAGAATTTCTTTTTGGACCAAAGCTTTTATAACAGTGGCATGAACCACATCACTCTTGACAGTGCACACCTACACATCAAACCACCAAAATGCTTAGACTTCATATCTGTTTAACGTAAGGTCTCATTGATTACTTTGTTTAATATATTAATTTCACTGATTATTTTGTTTAATATATTAACTTAATATTTTCACCCCAAATAGAACTAAAATGTACGTCATTAATAGAGCTTACATAGTTGGATGAGACAAAAAGAAAAGCCAGGTCGTCTGTGTCTAAATACCCAACTCTTGATATACTGACCAATGTTGAGTACAGTTTGCATTATTGATTTTTATTAGTTATATTAAATAAAATCCCTAAATAAATTATACTGATTCATAGAAACAAAAGATGGAGATGTACTCATTTTAAGCTATGTGAGCCTCCATGCTAATTTTGAAAAAGTGGCCATTAACATTTGAATGCTTGGGCATGAGTGAGTGCTTCCTGGGTAAAAATGTAGTGGGACACTGTGTCCATTAAAAGATATGACTTACAGCATGGTTTTCACAAGATTTCTCTACTGTCATGAAAAACTATATGAGAAACTCATGTCAATATATTGACGAAGAGAAATATCAGGTGTTGAAACCCTTTTCAAACTGAAATTAGAGTTGGAGACAGCTTCATTCCTGACACAAATTAATTTTGAAAGGTGCATTTGCTTGTTTCCCACACGTGTTTTTCTTTGCGGAGAACGTGCTGTGTGACCAGGAAGAAAGGTTGCTTATTTGCAAAATTCTATAGTGCCTTTCTAGTCTCAGGGATGTCTAAAAGCATACAAAGACATTAAAATCCAACAGCAATATTTGTTTCCAGATTCACTGTAGCCAATAATCACACAGAAGAGTTGTGGCTGACTTGTAATTGGGGACCCTGCTGTGGTACCACAGCCTTTTCTGTTTATGCATATATTAGAGAAGATAAATACTTGCTTGTTTTATGTATGCAGGTTCTATATAAATAACTTTGGGAGTCAAAAAAGCAATTTGATGGCCACCACAAAGGCATAAGAGACACATTCCTTTCTTACTGAAACTTGCAGAGCATACATTTAAATATATAGTGTTTCGTTTAGTGATATGACCCACGGACTTTTATGTTGATTTTGGTTTAGTAATGCTTGAAAAATCAATTCCTCAGCTGCCAGGGTCCACTTCCTGGGGTGATATCATGAATACATGTTTGAAATAAAAATACGTATGGCACTAGCATGTTCTACAAACTAAAATTGAAAAGGCAATTCTCTTTTAAATAATAGACACGCAAAAAACAGTTTGAATATTCAATAAGGTCTTGTAATAGGATATGTAATAAAGTTACTGCAGATACATTTGAGCACAGATTACTCTGATGATATATTTCAAGTTAACAGGGCATCTGAGAGTATCCAATATAAATTTGGAAACATTTTTATGGTTTTTAATTCCCCTGAATGCCACGCTCTGTAAAACATTATGGGCACTACAATTTTGTAACTAATGTTTTCATGTTGGCATTTTTTAATAAACCCACTGAAAAAACCCTCTGTAAAAAAATCAATATTTTTTGGTCTACTCTCATAGCAGAGAGTGTCACTTGCACAAATTAGATCTAGCTTAGGTTCTACATGAAAGCTTTCAAGTCAACGTCCAGGGTATACTGTTTTTCTGTAGTCTACCCCCTTGGGATTTCATTTCCTTAAGATTTTAGGTGGTAACTAAGGTAATGTGGGAAAAAAAAAGAAATGTGGGCCAAAGTGAGCATCAATTATAATATAAAGCCATGAAATGAATGTAATGAATTTGAAAGCTACCTTTCAAATAAGCATAGACTACAGAAATGTAGAAAAGTGATCATTGTATTTTCCTAAATACATTATTTTTATCCACTATATTTAAATATATTAATAAACTGGGAAATTACACATTTAATAGTGTCATATGCATCAGATAATATAATGTTAACTTTGAAATTAAATATATCTTCATATCACTATTAGTCTTTTCTAATTTGGTGAGTATCGGGCAGCTTCTTTAAAAAGTTATCGTATAACAAACACAATCAATGATAACCTCCTCATAATTTAAATTACAATCTCACTTTGATTTATTAAGTATATGTAAAAATTAAGCAATTCCATCCTGCTTTGGAAACTCCAGTCTAAATGCACAGTTCTTTGGAGTTACATTTCCTCATTAAAAGTATTCCACATAAAGAGGCCAGGCACAGTGGCTCATGTCTGTAATCCTGCACTTTAGGAGGCCGAGGTGGGTGGATTACTTGAGATCAGGAGTTTGAGACCAGTCTGGCCAAGATGGTGAAACTCCATCTCTGCTAAAAATAGAAAAAGTAGCCAGGTGTGGTGGCAGGTACCTGTAATCCCAGCTACTCTGGAGGCTGAGGCAAGAGAAGCACTTGAACCCAGGACGTGGAGGTTGTGCAGGAGCCAAGATTGTGCTATTGCACTCCAGCCTAGGTGACAGAGCGAGACTCTGTCTCAAAAAAAAAAAAGAAAAGAAAAGAAAAGAAAAAAAAATCCATTTAGAAAGAGAGTCTGGTGGGTCTCTCTGAAATGGTCTTTTAATACCTTTTCTCTTCTGTGTTTTGGAAAATAATGAAAAGGTATGTAGTTCATAGATCCACTTTTTTCTTAGTAAGAAAATAAAAGTTTCCTTTTAAAAGTGTATGGAAATTTGTGCTGATTTCAGTGAGATCTTGAGGCAAATACAAATTATTCAGAGTGGCTTCCACAAAATAGTTTTACGGAGCATTCAAGAAAGATAGTATGTTAACAACCGACTCTTGTGGCAACTGTTGTAGGATCTTTCTTTGCTAAAGATTTTCAGTCCTGGAGTAATTACTATCCAATACTGAGGCACAACCCTTTGGTGTTCTCGACTCAGTGAATGTCCAACGAATCACGAGATTTTCCAGTCTGTCTGGTAGGAACATGCATTATACGCATACTGGGCATTGTAACTCTGATCCTTTTTTGCCCTTGGATAATTTCTTCAGTGTATCACGCATGAGCTGTTACACTAAAGACTTGATTGGCACTCTGCAAAATTTTAGGGTTCTCCACATATAACTCTCCCTTTTTTTGGTACTCAATTTTCCAAACGCTAGCCTCCTTGGTTTCTCTCAAATCCTGGCTCCTTCTCTGCAATTCAGGGAATTCACCAAGCTCCTCTGGGTCCCTCTGTGTTGTGACCTAGAAACTCTCAAGGTGGGAAACTGGTGCAATATGGATCATATTATTTGTATCCCATTTCCCTGAAATTGCTGTTCTTTGTTGCCTGGTGCCCTGTGATTTGAAAACAATCATTTCAGATACATTGCTATTGTTTTTCAGGTAGGAGGGTGAATTTCTCTATCTTATCAGGTATACATTCATATTTTAATGGAGTAGAACCATAGTGTCAAATTTTTTGTAGAAACTGATGAACTCCATGTCAATTCAATGTTTTGAACTACATGCTAATTATACTTTTTAGCCAATATATTTTCAACTTTGATATATTTATTGTGTTTGCTTCTTGCTTGAAATTCTAGTAAATTTTTATTGTAGTTATATTCCTCTTGGTATGCTTTAGTAGTAGCCACCTAGGGAGTTCTGAAAATATAGGAAAAATAATAAGATAGCCAATATTGACAATTATTTTAAAGAGCAAGAAATGCTTTCAAGACAGATTCTTGAGACTCACATATAATTATACATTGCAGTATGGTGTCACATTGGATTCTGCTCTTGTGTTTATGTTGTAACACTGAGAAGCATCTTCAGGCCTTAGGATTCAGCATGACAAATCCATAAGCTCATAGAGTCTGGAAGGTGGAGCCCTCAGAGCTATAGAGGTAATGAGGGCAGCAGAATAAGTGTGCCAGGAAACTCAATCTGCTGCCTTCATATCAGAAGTTATAGAGGTTTATGTGTTAGGCAATATTAGTCTCATTTTACAGATGTCTGAGAAGATGAGCATTAATCAAAATAATGAATTTTGTAGACCTTGTCAGGCATCTTTTAGGGAAACCACTAAAAATGCACCATCTTGTGATTGTAAGAAAATCTAGACTTTTCATTTCTAAATCTTTAGAATAAAATTATGGAAAATATTATCAAATCATCTTTGACAATGCATAAAGTTAAAAAAAAAATTCTTTCATATAGAAACATACTGTTATTTTGGGATATGGTGACCGAGTTTGATAGCTCCTTTGTGAGGTTTGTTTGGTGGGGAAACGTGAGAGGAGGTTGTATTGACCACCAAGGTTTTCCCATGCAAGGGTAGGACAATGATAGTCTTCTTCAAGAACAAAAGGGCTTTCTTCTTTATAATATCTGTGGGCAAAAGAAGAATTCCCACACATTCATTGACTATTTAAGTAACATGGCATCAAACATGTAATTCTGCTATTGTTAATGATATCTCTTCCTAAGTATATTTTTTCCATCTATTTAAAAAAAGTTGGAGGAGATAGGGTTCTGCAGGCATACTTGGAGCTACGAATCTATACCATCATCCTTGCACTGGGAAACCTATGAAAACAAGAGCTACCAAATATATATATATATATATATATATATATATATATATATATATATATATATATTGAGATAGAGTATCACTCTGTTGCCCAGGCTGGAGTGCTGTGGTGCCATCTCAGCTCACTGAAACCTCCTCCTCCAGTTTCAATCAGTTCTCCTGCCTCAGCCTCCCAAATAGCTGGGATTACAGGCATGCGCCACCACCATGTCTGGATAATTTTTGTATTATTTTTGTGTTTTTAGTAGATATGGGGCTTTGCCATGTTGTCCAGGCTGGTCTCGAACTCCTGGCCTCAAGTGAATTGCTGACCTCAGCTTCCCAAAGTACTGGGATTACAGGCATGAGCCACCACGCCTGGTGAAACTTGACAGACAGTTTTTAAAAAGGAAAAACAATTTATTGCCTCAAAAAGCTATTTATGGTTATGATCTTTCCCAAATGCTTTCTGTGATTATGAAGTGACCATATATCCAAATTAAAATGGAACTAATTTAGAATAATTTCAATTTAGCACTTTAGGAGAGAGATATTTTATATGAAAGATAAACCAGCAGTATATAATTTGAAATGGGAGTAAATTGAGTGAAAAATATAATCCTCCCTGTTATAAAAAAAACTAATAAGTTACATGTGATTTCACATATTGTGTAACACATAGGAGACTAAATGTTTATAGCCTTTAAAACCTATAAATTATATTCTATTTTTTTTTCCTTTTGTTCTAGTGTACCTGGCCAGTGGTCTTATTGGCAAAGACTAAGGTGGTATGAATTCAAGGGCAGGGATTTTGTTCTCCTTGGTTACTCAAACTCATATTTACCATAATGCCCAGCACATACTCAATATATACTCATGGAATGAATTTGTAGAGTTTATTTATTTATTTATTTATTTATGAGGCAGAGTCTTGCTGTGGCACCTAGACTGAAGTGCAATGGAACAATCTCAGTTCACTGCAACCTCTGCTTCCTAGGTTCAAACAATAGTTTATTCCTGCCTCAGCCGCCAAGTACTTGGGACTACAGGTATGTGCCACCATTCCCGGCTAATTTTAATATTTTTAGTAGAGATGGCTTTTCACCATGTTGGCCAGGCTGGTCCCAAACTCCTGACCTCAAGTGATCTGCCCACCTCAGCCTCCCAGAGCGCTGGGATTACATGCATGAGCCACCACACCCAGCTGAATGTGTAGAATTTAGAGAAGTTCAAATGACTATCTACCTTACTAGTCTATCAAAGGATGCTATATAGAAAAACTTAAGTTCCACAGGAAAATGAACCCTAAATTCAGCATATGTGTTGTATATTGAATTCCCTCTTCAATACTCTCAGTTTCTTTTAAACTAATTTTTGGGATATTCTGTTTTTTAAGGAATTAAAGAAATAATTATTAAGGTACTTAATATTTAAATATTTAACATTTAGAAACAATAATTTAATATTAAACTACTGATTGAATAATTTAGTGGAATTTATTTTAAAGTTTGAGGAATATAAAATATTGCTATTAGGCAGGGTGCAGTGGCTCACGCCTATAAACCCCAGTACATTGGGAGATTGAGGCCGGAGTTGAGTCCGGGAGTTTGAGACCAGCCTGGACCACATGGTGAAAACTCATCTCTACAAAAAATACAAAAATTTGCCGTTGACTGGGTGCAGTGGCTCACACCTATAATCCCAGCACTTTAGGAGGCAGAGGCAGGCAGATCACCTGAGGTCAGGAGTTCGAGACCAGCCTGGCCAACCTGGTGAAACCCTAACTCTACTAAAAATAAAAAATAAAAAAATAATCCGGTATGTATGATGGTGGGTGCCTGTAATCCCAGCTACTCAGGAAGCTGAGGCAGGTGAATCGCTTGAACCAGGGAGGTGGAGATTACAGTGAGCCATGATGGCGCCATTGCACTCTAGCCTGGGAAACAAGAATGAAACTGTCTCAAGAAAAAAAAAAAAATACTAGCCGTGCATGGTAGCATGTGCCTATAGTCCCAGCTACTCTGGAGGCTGAGGCAGGAGAGTAACTTAAGACTGGAAAGAGAGGTTGCAGTGAGCCTAGATGGTGCCATTACACTCCAGCCTGAGTGATGAGAGTAAAACCCTGTTTCAAAAATAAAATGAAATAAAATAAAATATTATTAAATATTTAATATTAAATTATTGATTAATTGTATTAATAATGTTTTATTCTCGGGTTTTTTATAGTTTGTGGCCTTACATTCAAATTTTTAATCAATCTTGAGTTAATTTTTAAATATGGTGAAAGGTAGGGGTCCGGTTTCATTCTTCTCCGTACGGTTAGCCAGCTATCTCTGTACGATTTATCGAATAAGGAGCCCTTTTCCCCATTGCTTTTGTCAACTTTGTCGAAGAACATTCTGGACCTTGGCATAGGGAAATAATTTATGAGTAAGCCCTCAAAAGCAATTGCAACAAAAACAAAATTTGACAAGTGGGATCTAGTTATAATAAAGAGCTTCTGCACAGTAGAAGAAACTATCAGCAGAGTAAACAGACAATCTACAGAATGGGAGAAAATATTTGCCAATTACCTATCTGACAAAGGACTAATATCCAAAATGTATAAGGAACTTACGCAAATCAGCAAACAAAAACTAAATAACCAGATTAAAAAGTGGGCAGAGAACATAAACAGGCACCTCTCAAAAGCAGACATGCAAGTATCCAACAAATACATGAAAAAACTCTCAGCATCACTAATCATTAGAGAAATGCAAATTAAAACCACAATGAGATATTGTCTCACACCAGTAAGAATGACTATTATTAAAAAGTCAAAACACAACAGATGCTAGGGAGGCTAAAAAGAAAAGGGAACACTTATACACTGTTGGTGAAAATGTAAATTAGTTCAGCCACTGTGGAAAACAGTTTGGAGATTTCTCAAAGAACTTAAAACAGAACCACCATTTGACACAGCAGTCCCATTACTGAGTATATATCCAAAAGAAAATAAATCACTCTATCAAAAGACACATGCACTCATATGTTCATTGCAGCATTATTCACAATAGCAAACGCATGGAATCAACCTAAGTGCTCATCAATGGTGGATTGGGTAAAGAAAACGTGTTACGTATATACCACGGATTACTATGCAATCATGAGAAAGAATTCATGTCCTTCACAGCAACATGAATGCAGCTGGAGGTCATTACTCCAGGTGAATTAGTGAAGAGCAGAAAAACAAATACTACAAGTTCTTACTTATAAGTGTAAGCTAAACATTGGGTACCCTGGGCATGAAGATGACAACAATAGACACTGGGGACTAAGACAGTCAGGAATAAAGGAAGGGGCAAAGCTTGAAAAACGAATTGTTGGATACTATGCTCACTACCTGGGTGATGGGATCATTCCTATCTCAAACCTCAACATCAGGCAATATACTAATGTAACAAACCTGCAAATGTATCCCCTGAATCTAAAATAAAATTTGAATTTGTAAAAAATGAAATAAAGATTCAATTTTCCCAAAATATCATATTAGCAATGTAATAAGAATTATTACCATTTAATATATTAATACTAAAACACAAATATAAAATATTCATTCATTTTATCAGTCATTCAATAAACATCTATTCTATATTCTAGGCACTTGGGATACGACAGTGAACAAAGATATAAAAAGTTTCACTGAGTTTACACCCTAGTAAGAGGAGACAGACAACAGAGAATGCATCAACAAACATATAAGTGTATAGAAGTGATAAATCATATGAAGAGCAATAAAACAGAAAATGGTTATAGAGAGTTATGGAGAAGTACTATTTTATGTCGGAGGGACAAGGACATGTATTTGAATAGAGACCTGAATGAAATGCACCCTAGTGTTCACTGGGGGAAGTCATTTCAAGCAGAAGGAATACTGGGTGAAACAGACTTGAGTTGAGAAAATGTTTGTCATGTCCAGGAACAGGAACATTTCTGACATGGTTTATTATGAGTTAAAGAGAGAAAGATCACTAGAGATTAAGAGTGAGGTATGGTGTATTTGGGCTAGAGTGATGACTTCGAGCTTTATTCTGAGTGAGCCCCTGGAGGGTTTAGAACATGTGTGACATGATCTCACTTAAGCTTAAAAGGATCACTCTGAGTACTGTAGGTTGGTGGCTGTGGTAGGTGGACAGGTAATTTTAGAAGTAGGAAGACCAGTTAGGAGAGTATTTCAACAATTGTTGGGGAGAACATCTTGGGGTGGAACAGGGTATTAGTCATGCTGTTTATAACACATGGTTTTATTCTGGATATATTTTAAATATATCTCTGATGTATTAGAAGAAGACAGTGACAGAAAAAGTTAAGGACCAGTCACAGGTTTTTGTCTTCAGTAACTGAAGGCTAGGAGGTGTCATATTCTAAGATGAAGAAAACTAGGGAATATATGGTGTAGAGGAGGAGCTCAAAGGTAGTGTTTTAGTCCTGTCGTGTTTCAGTTGCCTGTGAACCAGTTAGAGATATTGACTGGGTGGTGGATTCCTACGTCAAGCTGGTTTCCACTCTGATTCCAGTAGTCAGGATGCAGTTTGGTAAAGAGAATTATCTCTATTGTCCACGTATCACACATTTCCTAACCAAAGTAAATACATGTACTTATTCCATCTCTGAGTTTTCTGTAACATCTGGAAGAGCTAATAGACCTTCTATTTATGCTTCTCTGTTGTTTATCTTACTGTAATTAATTAAGATTAGCCTAAGCTCCTGAACATAGTAACAATAGCACTAACCATGACCATCAATTGACTTTTTTACTCTGTGCCAAACACTCTTCTAAGTATTTTATAAGATTACAGTCCTTGCCAAATGCGTATTTTATTTCAAATGTACCAAACGCATAGCTGAGGCTTTAAAATGTCAAATCATTTGCTCATGGTTACATGGATGATAGGTTTAAATAATTATAAATTCTATGTTCTTAAAGAGCATTTGTAATCATACTGTAGATTTTGACACAAATCGTTTCTCCCTTTTATGTAAATTTTCCCCACCAATAACCACAGTGAAGCAATATAGTGAGAGAAGCCGTTTTATTCAAACAAGGTAACTAAAAAAACCTTAGTGATTTCTACCACCAGGAAAGTATTTCTCTGTTTGTTGTTGTTGTTGTTGTTATTTTTGGATTTTTGTTTGTTTGTTTTTGGTCTCACTCTTCCTACGTGGACATCGCTGACCTGCACGTATCGAAATATGAATACCACTCTCCTGCTCTGATCTAAGACGTTCCGGCTTTCACAGACTCCCCCATCCTGTATATAATACCTATCATTGTGCCCCTATTCCTAAACAGTCTAATACTTTTATATTCAGGTTTTTGACCACTCAACAATACTCTTCCATTAAAGTATTGCTTTGAAGGGTTTAAAATCTCTTGACAATTCTGGCTGCCATTCCAGGAAGTTGGCCGTGAGAGATGGGGTGGTTTTTAAGAGGGTATGAAGCTATGGTACTGCATGTGAGCAAAAATTGCAACTGATGGCTTTTGTTTACTGTTTATAACTTTGGACAGTTGCAATTTAATTGCAAATAAGGATATTAGCTAATAATTAGGTGAAATTCCTTGTATTCATTTCAAAGTGAAAAAAAGGAAAGAGTGCTTGCATCATGTTTTGGGCACTATTTTAGCCAATCTGTTCTATCACACCTCTGGGTTTTCATAAAGACGGAACTTAAACTCCATCAGTGAGTAGGGAACTCATCCAGGAGCTGTGTCAAATACTTTGAATTTACTTTTAAAAAAACCAAACTTGGTTTTATTAAAAAAAAAAAAAAAGAACACACCTTGGGAAATATCTATCTTTTTCCACATTTAGTGTAATAACGTTTGACAGGGAAAGATGATGATGGAATACATAGAGCAATAGATCTATTGCTTTAAATCTTTAAATTTAAAGCAATAGATTTAAATTTATTGCTCATATGTATATGCCCCTTTAAATCTATTGCTCATATGTATTCTACCATCATCATGCTTTGTGATCAGGCAGGCCTATTCTGAGTTTCAGAAAGTATTTACTTCTCTGTGCAATGATGGTGCTAGATACCCTTTGTCAAATACTTTGAATTTACTGATCCACTTTTAATCTGAAGTCATGTTCACCTGGCTCTAAACTTTGACTATTTATGACAATTTAGACTTCTGCCATTAGCCCCTTTAAATCTATTGCTCATATGTATTCCACCATCATCATGCTTTGTGATCAGGCAGGCCTATTTTGAGTTTCAGAGGCGTTATTTACTTTCTGTGTAATGATGGAAAAAGTTAGATAATCTTTTGTTTCCCAGATTGTGTTCTTTTTTTTCCTTTTTTAATAAAACCAAGTTTGTTTTTTTTAAAATCAAATACAAGTGTATATGTGTAATCTCTTTTATACGTATGTTTTCACTCATAAACACAGTCTCCTTTAAATGACAACTACTCTGCAAAGTCATTGGGAATGTAACAAAATTAAAGTACAAGAAACACATGCCATAGAAGCTGTAAAATAGTAGATGTTCAATAAACATTATTAAATTTTAATATGTAAATTAAATGCATATTAATTTATAATTCTGATGGAAAAATGTTTTCTGTTACAATGATTCAAAAGATAATTTTTTAAAAAAATTATCATTTATTTCCAGTACATTGGGATAAAAACCCACTTTATGCAACTGTACCCTTTAATTCATTTTTCCTGAAGAAAAGTACAAAAGACCAGACTAAAATTGAGACAAGCATTTAAAGGAAAAAATCCTTTGACTCAGAGTCCAAAAACAAGCTGTAAATGGTTCATTGTTCCAAAAGAATTAGTTTTTATACATAATATAAAGAATTTTACACTATAAACAAAGACTGCTGTACATGTACTTAAATTAGAATTCTGATATCTGCTTTTCCTCTAATTCTTCTGGAGCACAAAGCATATTTGCAAGTCAGAAATCTAATAATCTCAAAGGACAGACTGTCTTAGAATAAGCTTTTACCCTTAAGATACCTGGAAAGATGGTACTCATTCTTTTCCTTGGCTCAAAGTCCAATATATCAGTAAGTTTTAATTAGTTTACAAAATTCTGCCATATCAACATGAAGAGCACACTAATGCTTAATGTTTAAGCGTTAAAAAGATAGCTTTTGACATGTATATATGAGCATGTATATTGAATCATATATGAATGTATGTGTGTAATTTCTTTTATATATATGTTTTCACTCATAAACACAGTCTCCTTTAAATATTTTCTATATTTGAGAAAGCTTTGCATTTGAAACCACAAAGATTTTGTTATACTAAAAATAGCTATTAGAATACAGTATTTATTCATTAAAATGTGAGTAATTTATCCATATGTGGGGGATCCACGTGTTTCAAAAAAACTATAAAAGTCAAAATTTTAAAGGAGAATTTTAAATGATGATGAACACTTTAAGCAAAATATCATTATGGAATTGTCTGATTACTTCTCCAACTGTCCAACAAGGAACTAAACGACTTTAAGAAAACCGAAATGTTTTCTGCGTAGTCAAACTTTCTGTAAAGTGTCAATGACAAGTGGTGTAATAGGACATAAAATTTGGGTTGTTTTGTCAGCTTTGACTGTTCTTATGCCTTTTAACAATTCTCCTAACGGCTCCATTGATCTCTGTGTGTGTTTGACAGGCACTGTCACAAGTGACTCTCCTTCTGAGAGTTTGCTTCATTATCCTGACCTTGACTTCCATTGGATTTCTTCTGGATCAAAGGCAAGAAGTGAAATTCTTGCATTGTTTTTACTTTTACTCAATTCAAGAATTTTCCACAGAGTGGTAAAATATCAGTATATTCTGTAACTTTATAGTGTAGTTTAAAAAATAAATATAAAACTTTGATATTTGACTTTTCATTATTTTAGAGAAGTTAACTATATCAGTTCTCCTAACTACTAATTTTTTAAATGAATGAAGTATGAAGACATTCAATCAGTGAAAAGAGTCTCACTTACTTTAAAACCTAGAAATTTAGTTGCCTAATATTTTATTTATTAGCTGAAAATAAACTTCATAACTCATCAATGCTCAAACTAAGCAATATGTTGATAAAGAACAGATCTTCCCAGGCCGGTCGCAGTGACTCACGCCTGTAATCCCAGCACTTTTGGAGGCCGAGGCGGGCGGATCACGAGGTCATGACATCGAGACTATCCTGGCTAACAGGGTGAAACCCCGTCTCTACTAAAAAATACAAAAAAAAAAAAAAAAAAAAAAAAAAATAGCTGAGTGTGGTGGCGGGCGCCTGTAGTCCCAGCTACTAGGGAAGCTGAGGCAGGAGAATGGCATGAACCTGGGAGGTGGAGCTTCCAGTGAGCCGTGAGCCGAGATGGCGCCACTGCACTCCAGCCTGGGCGGCAGAGCAAGACTCCGTCTAAAAAAAAAAAAAAAAGAACAGATTTTCCCTAAAAGGATGAGTGTTCTTTCTTAGTTTAATCACTGTTTTCAAATAGCTTCGGGGGATATGCTTTTCAAATATATTTAAATACTAGGTATTTCTTGAGAATGAAAAGTTTATCTCTATATTAATTATAACATGTAAACATATAAAGAGCATATTTAAAACTAATGCATGTAATGACATTTTATTTCAGACCCAAGGCAGCTTTTATGGAAACTCTCCGTTGCTTGATGTTCCTAATGCTGTACAGATTTGGTCACCTGAAGCCTGTAGTCCCTTCCTTGTCATCTGCTTTTGAGGTAAGACATTTGTTTTAGGTAGCCGCAGGACGGCGTATACCTACCGCACATTTAATTTATTCATTCAATGATGTTTTCTCTACTTCATTTGTGACCGGTACTTGTGGGAAATCTTGACCTTTTTTTTCTTACTTACCAGTACTTGTTAGTTGTGTCATCTGAGCTAGTTAATATTGATGAGCCACAGTTTTTTGCCCCTAAAGCTGGATTGATATCATTAACCTCAGAGAGTTGTTGGACACATTACATTACACAACCTTTATAAAGAAATCAGACCATGTAATAGGTTCTCAAGAAGTGGAAGAATTGATTTTACAAGAAGTTTTTGGCAGAAACTCTGCCATTTGAGATTTTTTTAAAACTTTTAAAGTGAAAATTGTGAACAAGTTTCCTTGTCAGTTACCTATAAAAGTAATCATTCTACGGAAATAAAGTCACTGAAGTCAATGAGATTTTTCTACAACTGAAAAATATGATCTTCTGTGATGGTTAATTCTTATCTTCCAAGAACTGCATTGAACTTTTGGGTATATATTTATTGTTTAGAATCTGGGCAGCTGTTAAAGACATTTATTTTCTCATCACTAGTGCATTAATAGACAGTGCATTATGTTTAAGGGTTATACTGTTTAACTTTGGTGCCAAGACACCTGCCAACATCACCAGAATGTGCAATGTGTAACTTTATTTAAGCATTAAGCATAAATACTAATATCCCCCTCTCTTAGCATCAATGAAAAACCCAGTATATACACTTTCATTATTTAGTATTGATTATAAATTGAAACAACTCTTTTGGAAGTAATTTGGTGATACCTATCAAAATTGCAAATAAACACACCCTTTAACCCAGCATTTCACTTCTAGGAATTTGTGCTACTGAAATGATATGCTCACACACATGCAAATTGGTGTATATGCAATATTATTCATTGTAGCATTATTTGTTATGACATAAGATTAGCAACAATTTAATGGCCATGAATAGAGGACTATTTAAAAATTATTATTCATTAATAAAGTAGTAAAATATGTATCAATAATAAAACAGGAAACCCTTTAGTACCAATAGGAAGCAATCTTAACAATAAAACATGATCCAGGATTCCATGTGAAGTATCCTGCCTTACAATGTACATAAGTATAAAAACAGGGAGAGGGAGATATAAGTATATAAATGTATAAATGTATTTTATTGTATGTATGTAAATATATCTAGGAAGATAAACAAAACCTAACATGTTGCTTGTGGGAAGGAAAGGTGAATTTTGTGGTTAGAAGAAAGGAGGAAGCAGAAGATTCTTTACTAATATTCTTTGATACCTTTAAAACTTCTAAACTTCTAAACCATGGGGGTATATATACACGTTATACATATAATGTGAATTTAAACCATGAAGCATACTATCTTAATATCAGGATCTTAGATATCATCTAATTTAATATATTCTGCATTACAGTTGATTTAATGTGTATACTTATTTTGTCTTCAAATTATAACCTAAAAGCAAAATAACCATACATTATACATATTTAATGAAATTCAGAAATACACATGCTGAAAAAAATCATAAAATCAAAGAAAATGGCAGTTTAATACCCTAGATGAGGGCACATTCTAATTTAAAGCATGAAAGACAATAATTTCATTTAATGAGAGTACTCTTAGGTTTATGGTGATAGTTTATCTTACACACTCCAGAAGCAAATAGAGAACATAGGTTCCTTAAATTAGCCAATGTTGTAAACATGTGGGAATGTGTGCTTACAAAAACATACCGCATTTGGTATTCTTTGATGATGAGATGGTGGAGGGCAATGTAGTATGTCCAGCTTTTAAGCATGATGAACGCTAGTGATAAGATGATGTCAGTTATTTAGTTAATAGATGAAGGTGAATGGTAAAGACTTGAACTTTGAAGCCATATTGCCTGAATTTGATTCTTGGCTTAAGAACTAAGTAGCTGTGTGTTCTTTGGCAATTACTTCACCACTTAACTATTCTTGGTCTTGCTTTCCTCATCTGTAAAAGGAGGAAGTATAACATCCATCTAAATAGGATTTTGAGGATTAAGTAAGAGAATATGTGTAAGGAATTTAGCACAGTGATTAACACATAGTAAGTGCTCCACAAAAGTTAGGCACTGTTATTATTGTTATTTTATATTAACTTAAGGATCATTTGGAATAATTCTTTGGCCTTGGCCTGCCTTCAGGTCTACAAGTCAAGTTTGGAGACAGCTAGAATGAGAAGTGGGGAAGAACAACAATTTTGAAGGAAATGTCAGAGCTATGAATTCTTGGTCTGACACTTACTCTGTCTGTGACTTTGGACTCTGTGCCTCAGGTTGTTCAACTGTAAAACAGGTTTAATAAGAGCAACATACATTGAGCTCTTACTATGTCCTAAATGCCTTACTAGTATTATTCCATTCAGTATTCATACCAAACCTATGATGTAGTTACTTCCATTATCTTCATAATGAGAATATTGAGGGGTGTACACAACTTATTTAAATGCACATAACTATTAAGTGAATAAGTCAGGGAACAAACTCAGGAAGTCTGACACTATAACTCTTAATGATCAAGATACGTTTTCATCCATGTAATGATAACAATACTCGTCTACCTCAAGGGTTATAGCAAAATATAGCAAAAGTAGCTTGGAAAATGTGAAGAGCTATAATAAAATGTCTTATCAATTTAACTCCAAACGAGTTTTGAAGAGACAAGTGGTTTGAATAATTTACCTCTGAATTATCTTTGGTTTATGATTCAGGGAAAATAGGACCTCATGGATAAATCTTTCAGAGTGCTTAGCTACTCTTTCCATAAACTACTTCTGTCCATCTGGGCACATGCATGGCCAGTTCTTCAAGAGTAGATGTTGCCTGTGATTTGCCACTAGAATTTTTCTTTAAAATGATGTTAAAACAGCATTTAATTCACATGGTTTGGTGGAAAAATGAAGTGCCACAAAGGAGAGAACATAGGAAGAAATTGATAAATTACAGTTATCATTGTTCATATTACCATTATTAGAGTATTAGTATTAGTATTATTAAACTAAGCCATTAGTGATTAAACTTGAGCAAGTCTTCTCTGTCAAGAGGTCAAGTGAGATGGCAGCGTAAGACTGGATAAATATTTTGCTAGCGACCTTTCTTTTTTAATCTGGGAAGTAGCCTTTTCTTTCCACTTCTTTTTAAAGCTAAACATTGTGAAATTACAACCAGTTACCAATTCTTATATTATTAATTATGTATTTTCTTCCCATTTGTATCTCTTAAAACTTTATGTAAATCTTTGCCATTTATCATAGTTTTAATAAAATTGTTCTTTTATTAAATCCCCTTTCTCCTATAATATAAATCAATGTTGTATATATTAGTGGCATCAGCTTGTAGCCCTGTAACTCTTCTCTATCTAGAAGGCTGGCTAGACATTTTCTGTTATATTATTTTATTATATAAGTCAAACTCAGTAAGTCTGCATGGTAATAGTCTTCCTACATTATTTGGGAGGCATGTGCCTATCAAATTTATAGTTATCCCTCTTTCTGGGAAAGTTATTCATCTGTTTCGCATAAACAAATAAACAGTTTGATGCAGAGAAAACAGATTATAAGAAGATATAACCACACTTCATTAGTGGTTATGTTGATGTGTTGTTACCTAAATGGTTTTATTCTTTCTCTCATTTTTTAAAATTTGGTGATGAATGTATTCTTTAATGAACATAGATGCCCTTTAATCTAAAATCTCAAAACCTTTTGTTTTTCAACTAAGTTTACACGTTGAGAGTTTTGTGATAGGTACTGAGAGGAAATATTTGAAAGATATGGCTGCATGACCCTAGAGTTGTCATAGTTTCAAAGACACCATCATGCTGTTGACAGTGACAGTGAGTAGCCCACTGTGGAAAGAAGCTGCTTCTAAGCTGTGTTGCCAGTGTCCTATGACTCCTATTCATATAAGGCATCACTTAGTAACAAATGATTTCCAGAAACCACGATTCTTTAAAAATGCCAATATTCTAGCTGTAGCCGGCTGGCATCACGAAGGTGACGAAGACATGGGAATTGCTTTGCCTGTTTATTTCTACTTTATTTATAATTTATCAGTTTTTTTCTTCTTATTTTCTTGAGGATCATAACCTGATTTTATCTGCATATGTTCTCAGGTGTGGGCATGAGGGCAGGCATACACACTTTTTATTAATCTCAAAACTGCCTACCTTAAGAAATGACCATATCCTGGCAGTTATCATAGCTTTTGTATCCAGATGACCCTTAAACAACATGGGTTTGAATGCACAGGTCCATCTACACGTGGATTTTTTTTCAGTAAATATTACACTAACTGTGCCTGTCTCTCTGGCCTCCTCTTCCACCTCGTCCACCTCTTCCACCTGTTCCAACCTCTGCCACTCCTGTGATAGCAAGACCAAACCCGCCTCTTCCTTCTCCTTCTCAGACTACTTAATATGAAGAAGATGAGAAAAAAATACCTTTATGATGACCTACTTCAACTTAATAATAAATTTTCTTCCTTATTATTTTTTTAGCATTTTCATTTCTTTAGCTTACTTTATTGTAAGAATACAGTGTATCATACATAAAACATACAGAATATGTGTCAATCATCTGTTCATGTTATCACCAAGGCTTCTGGTCAACAGTAGGCAATTAATAGCTACATTTTCGGGGGAGGTGAAAGTTATAGGCGAATTTTTGACAGCACAGGGGGTTGGCCCCACTAACCTCCGAGTTGTTCAAGGGTCAAGTGTACTTATTGCTAATAATGTAATACTTCCTTTGAAGCTTATAGTTATTTTAATTTTGTTATCAGTCATTTCAACCAGATTTTTGAGTACCTCTGTCTGCTTTCATTTCTCTTCTGCATAATGAGAATAATAATAGTAGTAGGTACTATTGGCGGGTGGACGTGCAGATTAAATAAGATTATACATACAAAAAGTACTTATTATAATGTCTGTAAATGTGCAGTATGTTGTGCCGACTCCACCAAATGCTTCAGTTAACTAACATTACCACTTCTATAATTACTACTGAGAATATATTAAAAGCACAGGCTGTAGGGCACCTGTGATGATTCTTAGTAAGGAACACATTAGTATAAGTTCTCCTTGTCCCAGTTAGTTTCTCTGAGTATTAAAAATGTCTTTGGAACATGAATTCATAGCATTTTTCTATAATTCAAATACACTATCATATGGAAAGGTTTCAGGATTTTTTGTAATTTATGATTTCATATATCACAAATAAATCATGATTGCAGTGATCATGTAACATACAATAAAACATTTTATTTAGAACTTGTTTGGCAAATGTGGATTACTCAACCCAGCTTAGTGAGAAATGAACAGAGGTAGGAGTTTAGTTGTTGACTGTATTTTAGGATAAATAAAACGATGGCTCTAAGACACAGCAGATAACTTTGTTTCTAACTGAGTCATAGAACTGCTTGCAAAAAATTTTACTTCTACCAAAAAAAAAAAAAAAAAAAGATATATATGTAGGCTGCTTGGATTCTTCTCAATGTTTATATTTAAGGTATTTCATTTTTACAAATGTAAATATGTTTCTTTTAAAAGAAATGTTTTCACTACAGTAATAGAAAACCACACATTAGAAACACCCAAAGCATAAATTTAAAATGTCATCAAGTTCTGAGTAAAAATTAAAGTAAATATGAGTAAAAATAATAAATCTAATTAATTTCTTTCTTTTTCCTTTTTTTTTCTTTTTTTTTTTTGTTTTTGTTTTTGTTTTGTTTTGTTTTGAGATGGGGTCTTGTTCTGTCACTCCAGGCTGGTGCAGGGCTGCATTCACTCACTGCAAGTTCTGGCCTCCCCTGCTCACAACTCATTCTCCTGCTCCTCTCAGCCTCCTGAGTAGCTGGGACTACAGGCACCCACCACCATACCCGGATAATTTTGTATTTTTTTGACAGAGTCTCAAGCCTCACACCAGGTTGGAGTGCAGTGGCGTGATCTCGGCTCACTGCAAGCTCCGCCTCCCGGGTTCACGCCATTCTCCTGCCTCAGCCTCCCGAGTAGCTGGGACTACAGGCGCCCGCCACCCCACCCGGCTAGTTTTGTGTATTTTTTAGTAGAGACGGGGTTTCACCGTGTTAGCCAGGATGGTCTCGATCTCCTGACCTAGTGATCCACCGCCTCGGCCTCCCAAGGTGCGGAGATTAAATCTAATTAATTTCTAAAACTCCATATCTGAAAATAAAATCCTTATAAAAATGGCATTGAATAGGATCATCGGTAATATGGGGATATTTATCTTAATGCCATTGTTAAAATCATTTCTATCATTTCCATCCCAATCACTGTTTTATTTTTAAAATGTTATATTTAGGTCATCATCCCCAATACTTCAAAGAATAAAACCAAAGCAAGCAAAATTAAGACAGGTAGAACAGACCTAAAACTCAGAGAGGCGCTTCCTTCTCCTTCTCTTGGCTGCTGTTGGGTGCCAAAGAGTTACCATGAAGACATGTTCTGGGAGTTTCTGTCAATGTCAGAGAATACGGGAATTTGAGTTATCTAGGAGTAGGTTTGCGTTGCTTCCTTCTCAATGGTTCAGAAGTCCCTGCTAAGCTCAGGAGAGTAGAAGTTTAAGGTCTTTTTATCTTTGGGAGGGACTGATTTTGACGTGCAGAAAATCCCACGTGCATCTAAGAAGGGAATCCCTGGAGGGATTCTTACCCTCCTAGGTCACCCTTCTGACTGAAATCATGTGGAGTACCACCATTAACTAGAACGTATCTCACCCTTTAGGAAACACCCTACTTGTCTTCCAACTCTGGAATCTAATTACTATGCCTTCTTATTAGTTGTCCTTTCCACATTATTATCTTGTCTGGGCAGCTCTTTTGAAAAAGCATTAACCCAAGGTTAATAATTTGCTACCTCAGCCATTTTATGTGCAGAAGAAACCAACACTCACAGCAGCAAACTTAAGACTCTTCAATTTTTATTGACTTATTCAATAAATATTAAATGTGCACTGACAATAACCTGCTATGTAGCTGTTACATACCAAACTTCAGA
Organism: Papio anubis; assembly: GCF_008728515.1. Classification (NCBI taxonomy): domain Eukaryota; kingdom Metazoa; phylum Chordata; class Mammalia; order Primates; family Cercopithecidae; genus Papio; species Papio anubis. Next base: position 85,582,696 of record NC_044979.1, on the reverse strand, counting down.
AGAACACACTGTGGTTATTTCAACTCTAAATAGAATGCTGAATTAAATGTTTATTGACTTCAAATTGCAAGGGATGCATATTCAGATGTCTCTTTTTACCCAGTTAATATGTCAACATATATGTATCAGAAATGAAGGAAGATTCACCAGTTCTTAGCAAGCTTCATACTTTCATGGGTTCTTCCTTTTCCTGTCTTGCTTTCTTTCTCTTCCTTTTTTTCTTTGGTATGTATGTATGTGTTTATTTATTTGGTAAAATTCAGGCTTCCTTGGCGTTTATCTGTTTTTGCATGACTGAAGACTGCATCTGCAAGGCTTCTTGAAGACTAGGCTCAGGAACTCTATATACTTCTGCCACATTCCATTGGTCAAACAAATCATCAGACCAGCCAAAAATCAAAGGGTGGGGAAATAAACCCTTTGATTAGAAGAGCAGTAAGATCCATTGCAAAAGGGCACACATAAATGTATGGCCTTTTATTGGTCTACCACACTGAGGTTACATATATTTACTTGGGTTCATTCCACAGTGGTGATCAGTGTGTTGTCATCACAGAATGGTTGTCTGAAGTCATCTTAAACGAATCATTTCAACTGTTTATCTGGCTACAAGATGAATGTAAAGAATAGACTGTCCTCAAAACTGTTTCATGATATGTATGCTAGTCTGCTAGATACACACTTTTTTGGGTTCAAAATGAAACACACACACCGTACACATACGAATATTCATAGTATAGAGCAATTTTGACTCATCTATTTCAGTATTATTCAAATATCTTTTTTAAAATTTTTTAAATTAATTTATTTATTTTTTTGCCTGAGATGGAGTCTCGCTCCTTTTGCCCAGACTGGAGTGCAATGGCGCAATGTCGGCTCACTGCAACCTTCTGCTCCAGGTTTAGGCGATTCTCCTGCCTCAGCCTCCTGAGTAGCTGGGATTACAGGTGCCCGCCACCACACTCAGCTAATTTTTTTTTTTTTTTGTACTTTTAGTAGAGAGTACTATGTTGGCCAGGCTGGTCTCGAACTCCTGACCTCAGGTGATCTGCCTGTCTCGGCCTCTGAAAGTGCTGGGATTACAGGCGTGAGCCACCACGCTTGGGCCCTAATATTTTTATAAAGTGTACAAAGTTTCCATTTATAAGTAGTAGCTACATTAGTTTTATTTAACATTTTTCATCACATAAATTTTTTCATATAGCATTTGAGAGATATTAAGTTAGATATATTTTTATAAAAGATAACAAAATAAACACCATTATAAATTAAATTATATAATACCAGTAAAGTATTAATGAGACTGTGTTATCTTTCATCTGTGTGATACCACTCATATTTCCACAGATAGAACAATTATTTTGTACTTTGTTTTTATCATTTCCGTGATTAAAAAAAAAAACTGTAATTTCTCAGATTTTCTGCAAGATATCATTAAGCAATATATTATTTCATTTTTTAAAATTTGGGAATACAACAAAATGACACGATTTCTTATACTATATATAGTTTCCTATGTTATATAAAATTTCTGCAGAAATGTTTTTTATTTTTAAAATGTATTCTTTTTGTTGCCTGTACTTGTATCCATTTCTATTCCTGTAAATTGGTTCACTGTTGACTATATGTATCTATCTATTCTCTAGTATTTTTTTCTAGGCTTTTCTATTGCAATGCTGCAATAAAAATTCATGTACACATCTTCTAGTGCACGTTGCATATTTGTAGAGTTTCTCTAGTTTATACACCAGATGGGAATTGCTGGATTGTAGCAAATGTGCTTGTTTAAATTCTTTCCATGATGCCAAGTTGTTTTCCATTTGATTATAAAATGTGCCACTATCAGAGTGTACCTTTCCTCACCGAAGTTGTAATTGCCAGATTTCTAACCTATTGTCCATTTGGGAAATTAAGTAGTATCTCATTGTATTCCTAATTACTATTTTCTGTTTATTGTTGAAGTGGATCATTATTTTATGTTTAAAGGAATTTGTGTTTCCTTTTCTGTGATTTGTACCTTTTACCCATTCTATTCAGTTGTTTTCTTTTTCTTGATTTTTAGAAATTCTATGTATGATGGTAATATCAGTCCTTTGTCATTTATGTTTATTCAAAGTATCTTCTCCCAGGTTGTAGTTTGTCTCATCACCCCTGGACTGAACGCAAATAGATTTTATTTCCATAGAGTAATTCCATATAATACAATACTCCCCTTTATGTATGAAGATGGTATTATTATACCATCCATTATTATTAATTCAGATAGATACCAATTTTTTCCATATAGTGCTGATATATCCAGCTATAATTCCTCCTCTAACAACCAGTTTACATTTATACAACTCCTGGGCAGGGGTATGAATACAGACTATAATTATGCAAAAATACTAAGCTAATATATAATTTGAATTAATTCCATGATTTTGGTTTCTTTTTTTTTTTTTTTTTTTTTTGAGGTGGAGTCTCGCTCAGTTGCCCAGGCTGGAGTGCAGTGGCATGATCTCAGCTCATGGCAATCTCCACCTCCCGGGTTCACGCCATTCTCCTGCCTCAATCTCCCAAGTAGCTGGGACTACAGGCACCCACCACCACGCCTGGCTAATTTTTTTGCATTTTTAGTAGAGACGGGTTTTCACCGTGTTAGCCAGGATGGTCTGGATCTCCTGACCTGGTCATCCACCCATCTCGACCTCCCATAGTGCTGGGATTACAGGCGTGAGCCACTGCACCCAGTCAATCTTGGCTTCTTTAGCAAGATTTACTATTTTAATTTTAAGTGCACAGATGATGATTTTTCTCTATTCATGTATAGGGAAAGATACACTTAAAATTAATCCGAAATTCACCCTACATTGTATCAAAATTTCTGAAACATTGGAAAATCTATGTCCATGGTACTATGTTAGTGAGTACAGGAATCTTCTCTTCAATAGGCCAAATATTCATCATTTTACCTGTTCATCAGCCATGTATAAGTCAATATAATCCACTTCATCCTAGCATAGTCCCAGATTGTATACCTTTTATATTCCATAAATTAACATATTTGAAAATTACCTTTATGTAATGTATGAGAATATATTTTATAGGACATAATGTATTTTTATTTTTAGAAAAAATTCAAAATTCAGGGAATAGCATAAAACATGTAAACACTGGGGTTATTAGCAGATCCCCTTTGACATTTTTGTGTTAATATAATAAAGCTTTGCAATTATTCTTCTTCCTTTACTTCTAACTCAATTTGAGTATCCCACCACTTAAAAAAATTGTTTTATTTCACTTACCACCCTTATAAATATTTTTAGAATATAAGGGTATAATCTTTCTCAAGGTGTATCATTCCATCACATGCAATTAACAAATGTTTACTGTTCCAGGTCCTATGAAGGGAACGATATATATATATAATTCATGATGTACATCTATCTATCATGTACACATTGTTTACTATTCTGTAATGGCACATAGAAAATAACTGATGGACTGAGTTGTGGGGCTAGCTAAGTTGAAGGTGAAAATAAGCCATTTGGGGTGATTTATTGGTGATCTCCTTTAAAAAAAATTGTCCTCTTCCTGTATTCGTTCTAAAAATGGTCACTTTTTCTTTCCATGAACAGCAAAATACTTGGAAGTAAAATTAAGCAATATTAGAACATAGTATTGCTTTTCTGCTTTATAAAAGGAGAAAGACTAGTTTTGACACAGTAAATTGCAAACTATCACATGAAATTTTCCAAAATGTATTGGCTTTGTATGGGGTATTAAGATATTGAATCCACACCTAAGAGAATAATACATGATAGTTTTGTATGCATCATCTTTATTAAGGCAATTAAAAATTAAAAGACACAAATATCGCTTATATTCTTACTCACTGTCCCTTCTCCCATATGCTCTTAATTTTAAAGTACCAACACAGGCATCCAACAAGTGCAGTTGCTTTTGCAAATAATACTTTATGTTCAAGTAGATGTCATTTTCTACTATTTGTTCACTGTCAGTTTAATGCATTTGAATATTATGTATATTTTGAGCAACACTGATTCGATATATTTCTGATTCACATACACTGTAATCCTCAGAACATAGGTGTTTTCAGAAAAATTTCACGTCCAAAAATATACCCAGTTTTTAAAAAAATATTTTAACTACATTTCTTTTTTCTTTTAGTTTAGTTGTTTTGTTTCATTTAGTCTTGCTTTTGTGCTTGTTTTACTTTTGTTTGAAAACAGGAAGGCATTCCCTGCCAAGAGTAGATCAACTAAGAGCAAACATGTTGAATTTAGTTTAACATCACAAGCCCTGGAATTTTGAGTGAGTTATAACATGAATACAATCCCCATTAATTAGATTGTTTGGATAAAAATAGAGATTTGAGAATGTTAGAAATCCAGCTTTCTGCATGGTTTGTTCTTCACCACGGAACCAGTTTCCACCCTGTTGACACATCTCTACATTTTTCATGCCTGTCCTATTATTACCTGACTTATTCGCGGATGTAATCTACCAACGTCAGCGTGGTGAATTACGAGCAGCAGCTTAAAGTAAACATCATTTACTCCTAAGAAATTATTTCCATATCACCCTTGGTTTTCTGCTTGGCATTTAAAAAAGAACCCTGCCCCCTTCCCACCTTTTTAAAAATAATCACCTGTCCTACATTTGAAATAACAAAGGGCCTGCATTTCACCTCCTCTCGTCTGAGTGTGCCGTGCACGGTGCTACGATTTATGACCTGCGCATCCGACACTCCCCATGCACTAACAACATGGCCGCTGCGTTTGAAATATACGCCCCAAATGAAAGTAAACACAACCTTATGATAGTCATGTCAGCACACAAGGAATTAAACACACACACGTTCTAATTTTTAGCTTTTGTTTTTGTATTATCTTTAATAATAGCGAAAACAGGTGGAGATCTATAAGTGGACAGATTTCGGATACTAGACAACGGCTCTAAAGGGAATCCTGTCGCTAAGAAAAAGGCGCATGGATATTTGGCAGACCGTCAACGTGGTTTCCACTAGTACATGACAGGGACTCATTACGGGCTTGCTGTTGCCTGTAAGCTGGTTTCCCTACCATCAACTGCAAGGCCAGAATGCCTGGTTCCAGATGCTCCCGCCAATTGACCGTAAAATTGCCACGCATTTCTGGCCAAGCCTGAGATTTTAAAAGCGCTACCCCCTCCCCTCAACACCCAAACCCCCAATTCCCTCTGAAAAGCTGCTCATTATTCTTCCTTTGCCCCCTGATCTAAGAAAGAAAAAAAAAAAAAAAAAAAAAAAGAAAAAAGAAAAAAAAAAAACTTACTTCTGGAATCAATTAGAAATGTCTACCCTTGATGAGGTTTGCACGTGAGTTTGGAGTTGTGAGACTGTGATAGTGGCAGCCAACAGCTGCAGTTTCAGGTGGTAAAATCTGAGAAGGAATTTTCCAGGGTTTATTTACCATCATAAAAATTTTTTAAATAGGCAAGACGTGCAGGGAGACCGTCTTATATGCCTTTGAAAGTGAAGTTAAATTTGGATTATGTATTTATTTTATCCACAGCGAACAAACTGAAGATCTATGATGGGGCGATCTTTCAATTTCCCTTAAGAGTCTGTGTGAAATGGTTCTAAATACTGGAAATAGAGGTCCTCTTGCTAAAGGTTAATGGTAAAAGAGCATTTGTTATTTCTTCTGTCATATTAACTGTTTGACAAGTAAAGAGGCAAGGTTAATAGAAATCAAACCCATTTTCTGAAGATAATGTGAATTAACCAACTATTTATTTGCAAATACTAATTTAAATGCTCTCTGGGCTTTATTATGTCAATATGACCCAACTCATATTTACTGTATGACAGTACATATTCCACATGATTCATAATCTATAGTACTGTTCATCTTTGTATTTTAACACTTTCTCAATGATTTATTTAAACACATTTAAAAATAATCTACATAATATGTTTGCCTACTTTTTTTTATCACTAGCTATATACTTATCTAAGATATTTTTTAAAAAGAATTGCATTTGATGAGCTGCTATAAATTTATTTTTATTTATGTGTCTGCTTAAAATGTAGTAGCTACTGTTGCATGAAAATGTCATTTTCCTAAAGTCAAATTGAAAAGCATGGTAACAACTCAGCTATCTGGATTATCACCTGGCACTTCCAAGCATTTAGACTTTTCTTACAAGATACGATGTACATTATATGCACATGATATCCTTCCTAGATGTCTGCTTTTTTCTTCTGCTGGCTAAAAATCTGAGGCAATTTTATATACACATTTTTATTACTAATCACTCATGCCTTTAAGAAATGCTATCAAATTCTCTTCACCCCTGAGAATCACTATTAAATACAGAGGTTGAGTTTCCTGAATTACCTCTTACTTCTATAATCAAGCTAGAATTTTAAGTATATGTTATATCTCTTTCAAGTCTTGCAATTTCTTCTTACATAATGGTGCAGAGGTGAGTAGGGAAGATTTTGTTTTTGCTCCTCTGATATTATCTACATACTTAAAGACAGTAGAGATAAGTTTAAATTTGCATTTTCATGAGGACCATTTCTCGTTATGCAGACATTTGCCCATGATTTGTTTGGTTTCTAGAATGAAGATCACTACCTGCTATAAATAAGTGAATTCAACCTTATTATTAACTGTACCTAAACTATACTACAATTTTATTATAGCTATCTAATAACTTTTAAGTAGGCTGGAAAAATTAGCTGCTTAGAATACCTACTATCTCATGCATGCCACAATGAGCTAAATTTTGTTAAAAGGCATTTTTTGCCTAATAACTTGCTGGGCAGAGTAACACATACTAACAACAACAAGAGCAAGGAGAAATAACACTGAACAATGTTTAATTCCTATTTCTCCAAAATAATGCCTCATTTATTCTTCTCAATGTCCTCCATATGCTCAGCACATTATTGGTAAGCCAAACTTCCTTTTATTGAGATAAAATAATGAAACTATACACAGCCTTTAACAATATTCTGGAATTTACTTCCCTGTGATCAAATTGTCACAGAAAGGAAAAGTTGGCTAATTTGTTCATTCCTTTCCTCTGAGGTAAAATGCCCCTCATGCCAGCTTTTCCTAAATATGTTCAGATCTAAGAACAAAATCCAGCTCTTTTTGTTGAACCCATGAACAGTTGAAACATTCTCACTTGGGAGAAAACAGAAATTTACTCTCTCTGACTCTCAATATGTGTTTTCTTCCTAGGTATTAGGTGTGACTGTAAGCTCTCTAAATATTAGAGAAAAGCAGCTAGCTACCAGAGAATTACTGTTTAAAACTCTCATCCACCTCTAATAACTTTGCTGTTTAAGTGGCGTCATCTTCTCTACATGCTTACATACTCCAAGGATGGATACAGATTAAAAGCTAATGTGGATTTTTATACAATTTTTGCTTTTATGTTAACTGATTTTATATTTGCTGAATATTTACCAAAACTCAATATTTATAAATAATTTTATTTGATTTAGTGTACAGCACAAGAAGGTATAATAATATCCTCCCTGCAGGGTGTTTGTCTGTGACACTATCTGACACTAGATTGGTCTATCCTTGAACAAGTATTTAATTTACTGTGATGAAATGGAGAAAAAACTGGACCCAGTTTCCAGAAACACAGTTAGTATAAATTAACATTGTGAGAAAAGCCACTTAATTCTCAGTTTCACCATTTGTGAAATCAAGAGAATAATCAGTGTTTAATATTTCATATTGGATGTGTGATATAAAAAAAATTAAGTAAATAGTTATCATTTGTTCACATTTCATATGGTTTGGCTGTGTCCCCACCCAAATCTCATCCTGAATTTTAGTTCCCATAATCCCCCCACGTCATAGGAGGGACCCAGTAAGAGGTAATTGAATAATTGGGGGAGGTTACTACCATCTTGTTCTCATGATAGTGAGTTCTCACCAGACCTTATGTTTTAAAAGATGCTTTCCCCACTTCACCTGACACTCATTTTTCTTCTGTCACCCTGTGAAGAGGTGTCTTCTGCCATGATTATAAGTTTCCTGAGGCCTCCACTGCCATGCAGAACTGTGAGTCAATTAAACCTCTTTTCTTTAGAAATTATCCAGTCTCAAGTATTTCTTCATAGCAGCATGAGAATGGGCTAATATACCATTCGCATATTACTTCACTGAGAAGAATAGGATTTCTAGGAACCTGTGAGAAATGAGGGTAGAAGTTAGGTCTATCAGATTTTTTTGGTATATGGTGTTTAAGCACATAAAAACAAAATGGAGAGAATAGTGATTCTAATTCTACTTTTCAAGATTTTAACTGTGTCTCCATGTAATCACCACCATGCCCTTTCAACCTATAAAGTCAATCTATAAAAATGAATAATCAAAGTAGACAAAAAACATTTTGCTTGCTGTAAATCTGGAAAGGATGGCGCTTACAGTGGTTCCAGGTAAGTTAAAATGAACTCAGATTGTCAGAGGGGAGCCAGGGACAAATTTGTTATTGGGAGAAAGTTGGATATTGAAATACCAAAGCCAATATCTTCGATGTAAATGACAACAGGTGTTAAAGAAGGTTTTCTGAGAGTCCTTGTGCCAAGAACTGATGATAGGCCTGTATATAAAACATTTAGCAAGATGATTATTGTCCATGTGCTTCTAGTAAAAGCTTCCAAAGGTATATATTCCTTCCATGTTGTACTCATAAAGTGTTACTTATAAATCATTGAGGTGTCACTCATAGAAAGAAGTCACAATGTGAATCACATTAGTGGTTTATAATAAGCATGTGGAAGTGTTTAATCAAAATGCATTAGGCAGCTAATTTAGAAGAACTTTGAGGTTCTATTTTCCACTTTTTTATTAGTGACACTATGTAGAAATCACGGTGCAATTTTTTTTTCAGTCTGCTAAATATTCTTCATATGATTGCTGAAGGCTATGGATAACTTTTGCATGTGATTTTAATTTGCTGTTAAACCAACCAAAATAATGGACTTATTTCAACCTACAGTGGAGCATTTAGCTACAGCTTATTCCATTATTCCATAGGAAAACCTTCACGTGAAAGACAGAGTGATGCTATACTCATATTTAACTCTAGTAAAAACAGCCTTAAAAAGTAGATCCTCTGACTGTACAGATACATTAGTGTTACAAAGCAGAAATGGAAAGAAATTAGCCAAAGCTATAGCAGAAAAATACAAATTTGAGAAGAAGTGTTGCTGAATAATTATAATGGATATTCCAAGGCATTTAATTTTACTTAAGATTTTCAAATTTGTGTTACTGTCTTCATACAGCTTTCTTTCATTTGATCCTGAAGTCATTTTTTTCTGGCAATAGCATTTTTCTGGCTTCTTTTTTCCTATTGATGCCTAAACAGTTTCATGTATCATTCAATGCAATTTCACTTGCTTATCTCTGGCCAGGATCACTTTAAGTAGAATGTGTTTGACTTTAGCACTATATTGATGTATGTTGATGGGGGTTTCTCCCAAGACAAAGGATACAGATGAATGAGTTCAGGTGTCCTTTGGTGTTGGAGTTGAGTCATTAGGATATGGACCTTTGGGAGAACATGAGTCTGTGCTAAACTATTCCTTTTGGATTACATGTCAATGGGGATTCTCTGTTCTTCCCATCTCTGATATAATATTACCATTAATACAAAAGGGCAATAACATCATGATAAACATCAAAGGTACCGTGGAAGATCAAAAGTCACAAAGAGTAATAGTTAACTTCAGGAAAATGTCTTTGAGATCAAGAGCTGAGTAAACTATATTTAGTAAGAGTAAAGGCAAGCAAAGTTATAAGCAGTTGCTTTTGACATAAAGATAAGGTTTATCTCCCATCAATATCCTCCATCTTGTGTCAAGGTGATGGTGATACTGTATTTAATAAAGTATTTGTATAGATTGCATTTAATTTAGTTTCTTATCAGTCAACAGGTTCCAGACTGAAACAAACTCAGGAGTCATAAGCTAAATACAATACTTGGTTATACTTTGCTTGATCTGCACAGAGCTATTTATTTTTAAATTAAAATTTTATAGTTTACCAGCATTTCTTAATCAGGAGATTTTAAGAACTTGGATAGTAGTTTCTCTTGAAAAATTCAAAGATCCGGCCACACCGAGCCCACATTTCCTTGGGACATCAATGAGTTGGGACTGAGGACGTTTTTGAGTCATGAATTGTCTTCTAGGCTAGATTTTAATTATTTTAGGCTATAAGACATCAAGTAGGCTAGACATATAGAGGAGACAGATAAAATTATAAATCCCTGTGGCTTTCAGACATAGAAGTAAATAACGAACTTTCTGTCATGGATTTCTGTCATCTAATGTTTAAACATTAGATGAAAATAAATGGAGCTGTTGTCAGCTTTCATCAGTTGTGCTATTTTACAAGTGGGAGAAACCTAATTATCTAGTTTGGCATTTACAATTTACAAATGTGCTCTGTCTTTAAGAGGTTAAGTTTCCTGACCAGTTACATGGTTAGTGAAGAGCCAGGAAATGGATTCAGGCCCTTTAATCTATGTATGAATATATGGTTGTATGTGCATACAATTGGACAGGAATTATACACAAAAAGAGGGTAACATTGGAATCCTCTGGGGAGAAGAATTGCAATACAGGAAAATGGATAGAGAAGAGAACTTTTCACAGAGTCATTTAAAATTTTATTCATCTTAATATAGTACCTACATTCACCTTAATGTATTACCTACTTATATTCAAATGGATATAGAAAAGAACTTTTCACAGAATCATTTAAAGTTTGATTCACCTTAATGTCGTACCTATTTTAAAAAGAGCATATATTTACACTCCAAAGAGTCATTTTTCCATGAATGGGAAATAAGTATAATACATAAAATATGAATTTAGATATACAAAATAGTTACTTAAAACACTATTAATTTAAACAAGTGGATCTAATTTTAAAATCATCATCATAATAAGATACAGTTCAATTCAGACAACTTTTTTTTTTTTTTTTTTTTTGCTTATATTCAGCACTAAAATAAATGTTTTCCAAAGCCATATATTGCTTAAGGTTCAAGCTGATTTTTGGATTTAACTCTTGAATAACTTTTAAAATTAACATCTTGATTAAAATAAAATGGTTGGATATTTCTGAGTATAACTTTTTTGTTGTATTTTTTTTTACTTTTATAAGATTTGTGATAGAAAAATAAGGAGGCTTGAAGTATAAAGAAGGGTGACAATGCAGTGTTCCTTTTACATAGTATTATTTAGAAAGATAAGTGAAAATAAATATCAATTGAAAACACCCTAATGAAAAAGGATTAAATAATGGCCTGTTTTATTAAATCCTAAGCACAAAACACTTGAAACACTATAATGTTTAAATGTTGGAAATAGGTGTTATGAAAAAACGAATCTACAAAGCCCAAGTTATTTACTAAATAAAGTACTTGGGACCTAGACCAAATAATGCTGTCACCTCTTTCCCGATGGAATTTGAGTGATTACATCTGTCTTAGCAAAAGTGGTTTGGTTTATCTTAATGTAGAGTCCATGTAATGCTTATATTACATTGTTTACATTGCTGATTGAAAGTTAATATACTGTATATACAGTTTGAGATGCCTGTTTCCAGTTTGAAAAGCATAGCTTTTATATGGCAAAAATACTATCATTTGGTTTCAAAACTTATCTGAATTTAACACAATTTTTGGCTATACCAACAAAGTGTGAATCAGTGTTTTCTTGATATTAACAACAAAATGTACTTCAATGACTATCTCTTTGCTTTAAAAGGAAAATGTTCAGCTATATTGACCAATAATTGTACTAACGCTTTTAATAAGGGTTAATATATTGGACTTAAAACATTGATGTTTAATTTCCCTCGCTCAGGTTAATAGATCCATCCATTACTCACATACTCAAAAAAATATTAAGTACCAATTTTGTGAGGGAATTGTTATCATAGTAATTAGGAACAGAGAGTCAGGACTCATACAAATTGAGGTCCTGGCTTTGATATTTATCAGATGTGTGAATACAGATAAGTAAGTTATCAAGCTGTCTGCAGATAATAATATTGACCCTTTAGGATTGTTGCAATAATTAAATGAAATTCTGTGTAGAAAGAGCTCAGGGTAGATGGCAAATATTTAAAAATTGCTAACAACAACATCATCAGTACCAAGCATCAAGACAGATATTGGGGAGAATGTAGCAAATTAAACATTTCCCCAGTCTTTAAGAATCTGGAGGATCAAGTAAAATAGTAATTACACTAGAGCTTGAAAAATGCTATGTTATGTTATGCACAGCACACTTTGAAAGAACATAGAAGGGAAACATAAATAATCCAGCTGTGGCATGTGATAAGATTTCCTGAGGTGGTGATTTGTATCTTGAGTGTGAGTTCACCATGTTCCTTTCACAACTGAAGCGTGTGAGGGAGGGCATCCAGACGAAGCTTGGGCTAATGCCAGGAGTAGAGAAACTGCTCACTGTGTTGGGGAACTGAAAATAGTTCCTTATGGCTGAAGTGTTCAGTAAGATGGGAAGAAAAGCAAAAGAAAAAACTAAAAAATGATGAAGAATGATATCAGAAAATGCTGTGTATTGAGTGTACTTAAGGGACTTGGAATTTTGTTCTCAGGGCATTCTATTGATGTGATTGAAGAATTTTAAGCATAGGAACCATTTGATTAGATTTGTATTTTTGTGTTTATAAAGAAGAAATTGGTGGAGGTAGGTAAAGACAGGAAAACCTATTACAAATATATTTTAGCAAACGTGGAAAGATGTGACAGTGGCTTGAACGAGGACAGTCACTCTTAAGGATAGAGGCAGATAACCAGAAAATGGAGAGATTTAGGATAATTGATCTCATTCTTTGCATATCAAGAAAACAACAGTCTCAATAGGGAGATAAAACTAATCAATGTAATAGAATAAGGTAAGACATTCAAATAATATGTTGACAAATGTTTTATTTAAGTTTAGGGATATATTCAACCAATGAAAAAGCATCATACTACTCAAATGCATTTACCATATTTCTAAAGAAAAAGTCTTCTCTTGAAAGCAAAGAAAATCTGCATCCACATGCTTTTGGGGTTTTGTTTTTGTTTTTTGTTTGTTTTTGTTTTTGTTTTGAGACAAGATCTCACTCTGTCACCCAGGCTGGAGTACAGTGGTACCATCCCGACTCACTGCAGCCTCCACTTCCCAAGCTCCAGCAATCCTTACACCTTAGCCTCCTGAGTGGCTGGGTACAGGCATGCACCAGGATGCCTGACTAATTTTTGTATTTTTGGTAGAAACAGGGGTTTGCCATGTTTCCCAGGCTGGTCTCGAACTCCTGAGCTCAAGCAATCTGTCCGCCTCAGTCTCCCAAAGTGCTGGCATTACAGGAGTGAGCTACAACACCCAGCCTAGCATCCACGTTTTAAGTTTTAAATTATAAAATGTTTTTACTATGAATATTAGATCTAGATCGAAAACAATTAGTCCTGTTGCAAAATAAGCTGCTTTGGCAACTCAGTAAGTGTTGCTTTAGCTTTTTGGAGAAAAGACTAAACATTTTTAAAGCAATTAGTACATAAATATTGTAATTATATATTTATGCAATTTATTTATTCAACAAATATTGTTGAGTGCCTTCTATGTGTCATACATTGTTTAGATGCTTCAGGTATATCAGTTACCAAAAATATGCATCATTTTCTAAATGAGTAATCAAGAAATTCTTGACTTACTCTCAAACTTGGAATTTTATATTTTTAATTTATATCAATCCCCGTGTCTGACAAGTGTCTATTTTTAAGTTCTCAAATCTGTAAAAATAAAATGATAGCCAATGTCTTCCAGTTAGTTTTATGGATACTTAAAAGAAAATATTATTATTATTTTCTACATCTCATTTTCCTTGTGTACATGAGAGAATGAGTACAAATTTCAACTTTTAAACTATGTTTGTTTAAGACATACTACAAGAAAGGCAAGTTTTGTCCATTATTTCAATACTAGGTAATAAATGGATATCTCTCCTTCCCTTTCTGTGATTCAAAATCACTTTTGAAAGGTAGGCACTAACACCAAATACAATTTTATTAGAGGCTTTGTGGTTAATATTACAGCAAAATGTAAGCTGAAACCACAAAGCTCATGTCATTTTCAAGAATATACAGAAAAAAATAAAACAGCAGTGAGATGAAGCAAAGAGGTTGGTAACAAGCTGTGAATGTGACTCAGAATTTTGGTGTTACTCTTGTAATTTGATCCTTTGAATTATATTTCTATACCTGATAGTAATAAGTCCTGAAAGACTAAGATATTATAAATGCCAAAAAGTAAACCTGTATCTACTAAAAATTCTTTTAACTGTTTCTCCAGCCCCTTTCATTCTAAAATTTCTTAATCCTAAGATTTGGGGCTGTCTGCCTTATATTTCATATCGCTTAGAGGTATCCTGGGATTGGGATAAAAAATGAGTTAAATATTTGACACAAAGTTGTCTATAATTATTTCAGTAAGATATTGAAAGCTTGAGTTAAAATAAGGGTGAATAGGAAGGTAAACTCTTTGGCAGAAAGGGAATTTTCTGTTAAAGATATCACTACATTCTGTCATTAAAGGGACATAACAATTAATAAAAAGAATTGATCATTTTACAGTGGCGATTGGGGAGATACATTATCACACCAATATACAATTGAACACGATGTCTTCAAAATCTGAATATCATATAAATTTTAGATTCCAATTGTTGCTACAGGAAAATATAAATGTATAAATTTTCTTACGGTTTTCCATTTGTATAATATTAGGCACCTTTTCAGATATTGCCAGAAAAACATTCATAAAAGGGAATGACACTACTATTTACTATCAAAAGTCTGCTGCATTCTAAGTATACATTTTCATTTACTCCCCACAGAGCCTTTTAGTACCTATTATTAACCACACTTCTCAAATGAAGACGTTGAGGCCCAGAGAATTAATGAACTTATCCAAAGTCATGTAGTCATAAGTTGTAGGGGTAGAATTCAGATCAATTTTCTGTCTGTATTTTTTTTGCAGCTATACCATACTCCCACATAAAGAGTAAAAACCATGACTATGTTGATCAGAAAATTAATACAGATGACAATTCTTTTTCTAAATATGTATCTAATGAAATAAATTTTTTAAAATATATTTGTAGAAAATCAGGAGAGAAAACCCAAATCTGTTAGTCATAAAATATTTCCATTCCAAATATTTGTATTGATGAACCTGACTAAAACCTTGAAGAAAATGATACAATGAGGTTGAATATAAAGCCTTTCTCTCGATATACTAGCAAACCTGGTTCTGACTAATGGGAGGAGAAAAGGGATGGTTTGGATGGGCAGGGAGTTTACCAATGAAGTCATTAGCAATGGATTTTAAAGATGAACATACTTTCCTTCAGTACAGAAGAATTTGGAAAACACTTATGAATTCATTTCAGTTTGATTTTGGAACAACAATTTTGACCTTTCTCTCCCTCCTTTGTTTCCTGATCTTCACAACATTGCACACTTGCAGGTTTTACTCCTGCCTTACTGACTACGGCTTTCTCAGCTGCTAGAGACTTCTTTTCTTCCCAATCTCTAAGTCTCTTAGTGTTTCAGGACTTAATCCCCCCACCCACCCCCCCTTTTTTTTTTTAACTCTGTGGTTATCTACTCTCAGCTTACTGGAATTCACTCAGTCCCATGAGTTTAAATGCTTTCTAAGTGCATCCTATGATTCATCCTGTGACCTAGGCAGAAGACTTGAAAGCAAAGTGAGCATTCATGGCGGGATACTGATATGGTTTGGCTGTGTCTCCACCCAAATCTCATCTTGAATTGTAGCTCCCATTATACCTACGTGCCATTGGAGGGACTCCGTGGGAGGTAATTGAATCATAGGGCAGATGTTCCCGTGCTGTTCTCATGATAGTGAATATGTCTCATGAGATCAGATGGTTTTATAAAGGTCAGTTCCCCTGCACACAACCTCTTGCTAGCTGCCTTGAAAGACATGCCTTTGCTCCTCCTTCGCCTTCTGCCGTGATTGTGAGGCCTCCCCAGTCATGTGGAACTGTGAGTCCATTAAACCTCATTCCTTTATAAATTACCCAGTCACTTGGGAATGTCTTTATTAGCAGCATGAGGAGAATGGACTAATATAGTAAATTGGTGCTGGGTGGTGGTGTGCTGCTGTAAAGATACCTGAAAATGTGGAAGCAACTTTGGAACTGTGTAACGGGCAAAGGTTGGAACAGTCTAGAGGGCTCAGAAGAAGAAAGAAAGACATGGGAAACTTTGGAACCTTGTAGAGACTTGTTGAATGGCTTTAACCAAAATGCTGATAGTGATATGGACAATAAAATCTAGGCTGAAGTGGTCTCAGATGGAGATGAGGAACTTCTTGGGAACTGGAGCAAAGATGACTCTTGTTATGCTTTAGCAAAGATACTGATGGCATTTTGCCCCTGCCCTAGAGATCTGTGGAACTTAAAATTCAGAGAGATGATTTAGGGTATCTGCCACAGGAAATTTCTAAGTAGAAAAGCATTCAAGAGATGACAGAGCATAAAAGTTTGGAAAATTTGCAGCCTAATGATGCAGTAGAAAAGAAAAATCTATTTTCTGGAGAGAAATTCAAAAAGGCTGCAGAAATTTGCATAAGTAACGCGGAGCCAAATGTTAATCACCAAGACAAGAGGAAAATATCTCCAGGGCATGTCAAAGACCTTCACAACAGCCCCTCTAGTCACAGGCCAGGAGGCCTAGGAGAGAACAGTGGTTTCCTAAGCTGGATCCAGTACCCTCCTGCTGTGTGCAGCCTCAGTACTTGGTGCCCTGTGTCCCAACCACCCCCCTATAGCTAAAAGGGGCCAAGATACTGCTCAGGCCATGGCTTCAGGGTGTGCCAGTCCCAAGCCTTGGCAGCTCCATATGGTGTTTGTCCTGTGGGTGTGCAGAAGACAATAATTGAAATTTGGAAACCTCCACCCAGGTTTCAGAGGATATATGAAAACACCTGGTTGTCCAGGCAGAGGTGTGCTGCAGGAGTGGAGCCCTCATGGAAAACCTCTGCTAGGGCAGAAGGAAACTGTGGGATAGGTGCCCCTCACAGAGTCCCCACTGGGCACTGCCTTGTGGAGCTGTGAGAAGAGGGCCACCATTCTCCAGACGCCAAAATGATAGATTCACTGACAGCTTGTACTGTATGCATGAAAAAGCCACAGGCAATGCCAGCCCATGAAAGCAGCTGGTAGGGGTGCTGTACCCTGCAAAACCACAGTGGTGGAGCTGCCCAAGACCACAGGAAGCCATCTCTTGCATCAGAGTGATGGGGATGTGAGACATGGAGACAAAGGAAATCATTTCAGAGCTTTAAGATTTGACTGGCTAGTCAGATTTCGGACTTCCATGGGGCGAGTAAGCCCTTTGTTTTGGTCAATTTATCCCATTTGGAACAGGTGTATTTACCCAATGCCTATACCTCCATTGTATCTAGGAAGTAACTAAGTTGCTTGTGATTTTATAGGCTCATTGACAGAAGGGACTTGCCTTATCTCAGATGTGACTTTGAACTGTGGACTTTTGAGTTAATGCTGAAATGAATTAAAACTTAATGGGACTATTGGGAAGGCATGTTTGGTTTTAAAATGTGAGGACATGAGATTTGGGAAGGGCCAGTGATTGAATTATATGGTTTGGCTGTGTCCCCACCCAAATCTCATCATGAATTGTAGCTCCTATAATCTGCACATGTCCTGGGAGGGACCCAGTAGAAGGTAACTGAATCATGGGGATGGATTTCCCATGCTGTTCTCATGATAGTGAATAAGTTTCACGAGATCTGATAGTTTTATAAAGGGCAGTTCTCCTGCATACATGCTCTTGCCTGCTACCATGTAAGACATGCTTTTGCTCCTCCTCTACTTTCCATCATGATTGTGAGGCCTCCCCAGTCATGTGGAACTATGAGTGCATTGAATCTCTTTCTTTTATAAATTACTCACTCTCAGTTATGTCTTTATTAGCAGCATGAGAATGAACTAATACAATTACACACTGGAAGATGGAATCTTACTGCAATTATGGGGATGAAGGCATTTTGTTTTCCTCTGCAGTTAGGTGAAGCATGCAGTATTTAGTCCCTAGCCTGATACAGGTGCTGAGCAACAGCAGCAGCAGTGGAGATTTCACAAGAATATTCCCAGCAAGTAATTATCATATGGGAATACATGAAGGGGCCTTCCTATTGAGGGCAAATCTTTTAGTATGGAAGTAATCTGCTGCTGAAATAGACCTTTGTGACAGGGTTAAGGAGAGGATGGCTGCTCCTAATTTTATTTTTAAAAGAACAAAACAAGATAAGCAAGGTTTTACATTGTAGGTTCAAGTCATAAGAAGAGGGGAAAAAACACTGAGTAAATAATGTATGATTGATTTATAAATAATATGACTTATAAATGGTCAACATACTATATAATACCATGCATTTATAATATATAAATAGCAAATAATATGTATAAATAAGAGTTATAAATGAATGGCTTATTTGTGTGTGTGTTTGTTTGTTTGTTTGTTATTGCCCTTATTTCTTATCTCTTGACCTGCAGAGTTTATGTAGCCCCAACTTTGGTATGTAGTAAGAAGTCTCTGGCACCTCTAAAAAGCTGACTTTGAATTTTGTCAAAGGCCTTTTCTGCATCTATTGAGATAATCATGTAGTTTTTGTCTTTGGTTCTGTTTATATGCTGGATTATGTTTATTGATTTGTGTATGTTGAACCAGCCTTGCATCCCAGGGATGAAGCCCACTTCATCATGGTGGATAAGCTTTTTGATGTGCTGCTGGATTCAGTTTGCCAGTATTTTATTAAGGATTTTTGCATCGATGTTTATCAGGGATATTGGTCTAAAATTCTCTTTTTTTGTTGTGTCTCTGCCAGGCTTTGGTATCAGGATGATGTTGGCCTCATAAAATGAGTTAGGGAGGATTCCCTGTTTTTCTATTGATTGGAATAGTTTCAGAAGGAATGGTACCAGCTCCTCCTTGTACCTCTGGTAGAATTCAGCTGTGAATCCATCTGGTCCTGGACTTTTTTTTGGTTGGTAGGCTATTAATTATTGCCTCAATTTCAGAGCCTGCTATTGGTCTATTCAGGGATTAAACTTCAAAATTCAACAACCCTTCATGCTAAAAGCTCTCAATAAACTAGGTGTTGATGGAACGTATCTCAAAATAATAAGAGCTATTTATGACAGACCCACAACCAATATCATACTGAATGGGCAAAAACTGGAAGCATTTCCTTTGAAAACTGTCACAACACTGGGATGCTCTCTCTCACCACTCCCATTCAACATAGTGTTGGAAGTTCTGGCTAGGGCAATCAGGCAAGAGAAAGAAATAAAGGGTATTCAGTTAGGAAAAGAAGAAGTCAAATTGTCCTTGTTTGCAGATGACATGATTGTATATTTAGAAAACCCATCATCTCAGCCCAAAATCTCCTTAAGCTGATAAGCAACTTCAGCAAAGTCTCAGGATACAAAATTAATGTGCAAAAATCACAAGCATTCCTATACACCAGTAACAGACAAACAGAGAGCCAAATCATGAATGAACTTCCATTCACAATTGCTTCAAAGAGAATAAAATACCTAGGAATCCAACTTACAAGGGATGTAAAGGACCTCTTCAAGGAGAACTACAAACCACTGCCCAGTGAAATAAAAGAGGACACAAACAAATGGAAGAACATACCATGCTCATGGATAGGAAGAATCAATATCGTGAAAATGGCCACACTACCCAAGGTAATTTATAGATTCAATGCCGTCACCATCAAGTTACCAATGAGTGTCTTCACAGAATTGGAAAAAACTGCTTTAAAGTTCATATGGAACCAAAAAAGGACCCACATTGCCAAGACAATCCTAAGTCAAAAGAACAAAGCTGGAGGCATCACACTACCTGACTTCAAACTATACTACAAGGCTACAGTAACCAAAACAGCATGGTACTGGTAACAAAACAGAGATATAGACCAATGGAACAGAACAGAGTCCTCAGAAATAATACCACACATCTACAGCCATCTGATCTTTGACAAACCTGAGAAAAACAAGAAATGGGGAAAGGATTCCCTATTTAATAAATGGTGCTGGGAAAATTGGCTAGCCATAAGTAGAAAGCTGAAACTGGATCCTTTCCTTACTCCTTATATGAAAATTAATTCAAGATGGATTAGAGACTTAAATGTTAGACCTAATACCATAAAAACCCTAGAAGAAAACCTAGGTAATACCATTCAGGACTTAGGCATGGGCAAGGACTTCACGTGTAAAACACCAAAAGCAATGGCAACAAAAGCCAAAATTGACAAATGGGATCTAAGTAAACTAAAGAGCTTCTGCACAGCAAAAGAAACTACCATCAGAGTGAACAGGCAACCTACAGAATGGGAGAAAATTTTTGCAATCTACTCATCTGACAAAGGGCTAATATCCAGAACCTACAAAGAACTCAAACAAATTTACAAGAAAAAAATGAACAACCCCATCAAAAAATAAGGAAAGGATATGAACAGACATTTCTCAAAAGAAGACATTCATACAGCCAACAGACACATGAAAAAATGCTCATCATCACTGGCCGTCAGAGAAATGAAAATCAAAACCACAACAAGATACCATCTCGCACCAGTTAGAATGGCAATCATTAAAAAGTCAGGAAACAACAGGTGCTGGAGAGGATGTGGAGAAATAGGAACACTTTTTCACTGTTGGTGGGATTGTAAACTAGTTCAACCATTATGGAAAACAGTATGACGATTCCTCAAGGATCTAGAACTAGAAGTACCATATGACCCAGTCATCCCATTATAATACCCAAAGGATTATAAATCATGCTGCTCTAAAGACACATGCACACGTGTGTTTATTGCGGCACTATTCACAATAGCAAAGACTTGGAATCAACCCAAATGTCCATCAGTGACAGACTGGATTAAGAAAATGTGGCACATATACACCATGGAATACTATCTAGCCATAAAAAGGATGAGTTTGTGTCCTTTGTAGGGACATGGATGCAGCTGGAAACCATCATTCTCAGCAAACTATCACAAGAACAGAAAACCAAACACCGCATGTTCTCACTCATAGGTGGGAACTGAACACTCGGACTCAGGAAGGGGAACTTCACACACTGGGGCCTATTATGGGGAGTGGGGAGGGGGGAGGGATAGCATTAGGAGTTATACCTGATGTAAATGACGAGTTGATGGGTGCTGACGAGTTGATGGGTGCAGCACACCAACATGGCACAAGTATACATATGTAACAAACCTGCACGTTGTGCACATGTACCCTAGAACTTAAAGTATAATAATAATAATTAAAAAAAGAGCTGACCTAAAGTCTTAAAAGTAATTAAGTTGAACATCCCTAAGTCAAAAATTCAAAATCTGACATGCTCCACAATCTAAAAATTTTGAGTACTGATATGATACCACAACTGGAAAATTCCACACCTGACCTCATGTGACACGTGATGGGTCACGGTCAAAATGCAGGTGTGTAACACACAATTTATTCAGCCTTTCCAGGAAAAAATAAAATTATCTTCAGGCTATGTGTATAAAGTGTATATAACATAAATGAATTTTGAGTTTAGGCTTGAGTTCCATCCTCAAGAAACCTTATTGTGCATATGCAAATATTACAAATCCAAAAAAAATCGGAACCTCTAAACACTTCCAGTCTCAAGCAACTTGGATAAGGAATATTCAACTTGTACTTATATCTGTGCTGTGTTCATTCCATCTATGCTTCAGTCACAGTCACTTGTTGATATCCAATAACTTATGGGCTGAATTATAAATTTAACAGATTATTTACCTTTTGCTAAGTATCATTAATGAATATAGCAATTCCTAGAGAATGGGGCTAAAAATTATGATTGATACTTGGTTTAAAAAGATTGCTTAAAAAAAAATCATGCCCTCATTAACTAATGTCATTGGATTAATGATAGCTGAACACAGGAAGTTTTGGGGGGATTTTTGCCTAAGGTATTTTCTTTAAGGATAAAGGGATATTGGTATCCCTAGATTTTTACATCATTTTCATACAGGGGTGGGAAAGATACTGTAAACAGTCTATATAACTTTAATACATTTAATTTCTTCAATGGACCTGCCCTAACATTCTGCATAAAAGGCAGCAAGCCCTATTTTTCAATAATGAAAACTAATCTCTGACATAAAATGTTGCACATTGACCAAGTGTGGAGTAGACTCTTCTCTCATAATTCTAGCTGACCAACCTCTGGCATTATGTTTGGGTTTTGTTAGATATACGTATATGCATAATCACACTGTATAAGCAGAAGTACTTAAATTATATTGTACTTATCCTTAAATAACTGCTTGTTAATTACAACCATGTCTTCAAATTTTAAAAAATGATAGCATTCCATTCGGATGTCTAATTATGTAAATAGTAATAAGTATGATTTTACACAAACTTTGTCTTCTGTGTCAGGGCTTTGTGTGATGAATTCTGGCCCTGTAGATATTTTTGCAGGCCCCTCAGCATGAATTGTTCAACTATTATTCATGATCTGGGATATTTCTCCCTCTTTCTCCTATCTCTCTTGTAGGACTTACTCATGGTTAGTCTGGTAGGTGATCACTATTGCTTGAAAGAGCTATAGAAGAGCAGTGGCTTCCATAGCCTGCACTTCCACTACTGCAGTCACGTGGAGAAATTATAAGGTGCTGATTCCAATACATAAGATCTTTAAACACAAACTTTCCATGTGTTTCTACTGTTTAGCTAGGTATAAAAATGTATCTGGAGAACTGAGGCTGCACCCCACTTGCCAACCAACCTTCTACACCCCACATTGTTTGAGGTATAAATGCTTATTTTACCGTTAAACATATAAAAGACACTGTGTAGTTTGTATTTTGACGAGTGAAGCATGTAAGTTGAAGGTAACATTGAAATGCTGCAAGATTAGAGCACCCTTTTCCAGAGGAAGAAAAGTGGCCAGTAGTTACAAGAGGTTAAATGAGTAGTACAAGTGGAATGACAATTTTGGGAGTAAATTCAATTAGCTGTATATAGCCCTTCAGTCCTCCCTCCCTTTTCACAGTGGTAAATCTTTAGAAATATTATATATATTTTACTAATGTATCATAAAGTTGTTTCAATTTTTAGGAACTACAGCAATGCTAGGTCTCCCAGTACCTGAACAGAGACTGCATTGGGGAACGAGGAAATTTGCACCTATGGAAGACTTATGAAGGTACATTTCTATTAAATGTTGACTTTAAATTAAATAACCTAACATCACAGCATCACAATGCCAAATCTCAAAAACAGAAACTTAGCTGCAAAACTTTTTGCTTAACAATAATTTGACTGATTAGAATGCAATTATATTGTCCTTATCTACAGTTAAAAATAAATGTATATAACTTTTAAATGTCCGCCTATCAGATGAATGTGTAAAAATTCACCTTTTCCTGTCTGGGTGGTGAAAATGTTCTGCAACTTGGTAGTGGTGATAGTCACGTAACACTGCGAATACACTAAATGCCACTGAGTTGTATATTTTTAAATGATTAATTTTATGTTATCTGAATTTCACCATAATTTAAAAGTTTATATTATTATGCAGAGAAAACATAAAATATACATATTCAGGAGTTTCCAGATGCTAAAAAGCAATTACCTTTGCTCACATACATGAACATGTTCTAAAAGTAATTTATAAAACATTCCTTTCCACCTGAGATAAAGTTTTGGTCACATCTTCCTTGGAGCCATCCCAAGTCACTGCTTAATTACAACCCCAGATCACCTGTTATGTTTGTCTTGGAGATTTTCATCGCTTTCCTCAGCTAATTGCTGCAGCTAAGAATCCACTGGAGAGAAGCTTCCTTTTGCTAGTCAGAGTTGCAAAGGTGGAGCCCAGGTGCCTAATTTGTCTGCCCCTGCTTAAAAGGGTTAGCAATCTGGTAAATGTAAGAAACAGCTGGTGAGACTCAGCAGTCGCTGCACTCAGAAGCAGGTGGACAAAGACTGCTAAAGAGATTTTTGCCCCTTGACTGATGCTGCTGTTGCATTTTGTGAACCTATTCCTATCAAGCATTAGGACTGTTGAGGGTGAGCAGGTGGGTTGCAGTTGGCCCTCTCATTTTCCCAGGCAGAAATATAAAGAGCTCTTCTCTGCATGTGTTGTAGTAGTGAATTTAATCAGCTTTCCCACCTGCCCTTTTCTCCAAAATCCTTTGCTCAGCTGGGAAGATCACTGGCAAGGCTGAGATAAATAGCTGAGTAGCTGGGGTTGATTTCAAGTGTCTCCTTGAGTTGTACAAAGCTACCACTCTTCTGCTTTATGGCCAATCATTCCTCTCATTGCCTGTCCCCCTCCCTACAGTCTCCCTCTTTCCCGGGCATGATTGAGAATATGAATTATATAATTATGAAATATATTCTGTTATTAAAAAGTAATTTTTGGCTTAAGGTCTTCCTTCTTGCGTATTTCCTGCATTATTCCAGTCTTTGGCACCATTTTATTTTTGAATACAAAGGAATTTAGAAAGAGTGGTCGTGCTTGACTCCAAACTTTAGAAAGCCTGTAGTTGCAGTCTAAACTTCTTCCTCATGCAAAAGTCCTTGTTCCTTATCCCACAGATTCAGGGATGTGACATTTTGCTGCCCTGATAAAATGACCCAGGAATTTTCTTTCAAGAGAATGTGATGGCGTATGATATTGTGATATACACAGTTACATATGTTTGAGTGCCCCCAGGGAGGGCACTGGAATGTTTGACAATCTCACACATGTTTTCAGATGTTGAAGTTCATGAACTTTAAAGGACCAGGTGTCAAAATGGTTTTGTTTATGTGGTTTGGGAAAATTACTCTGTAGTCTAAATGTAAATACAATCTAGGCCGTCTTGATTTGCCTGAAATATATGTAGAGCATGATAAGCAATTACTTAATAAATGCTTTTTTAATCATGTAATTTTTATGACCCAGGACTCACTAGCCATGTTGAAATTAGAAATAACACACAGTTTAGTTTCTCTATGACTTTCCCAAAATGTATCAAAACACACAAAGTAGCAGAATTACAAATACTTGATGAATATAACAGCCCATATTCTACAATCTACAGAATATGATTGATATATTCAATGGCACACATTTAAATGACAATTGAAATTTCCCAAAATCATTTACTAGGAACATGCAATTGTGTAAAATATTTTCTATTCAACAGCAGTCCTTCTACATGGATCAGTACGATTGATTTTGGGATTCAAGATGAAGAATAACAAGTGACTGTGCTGAAAGTTAATGGTGTTTTATTTATTTATTTATTTTTGCCATATTGAGTCAACTGATTTTATAGAAAAGTACAGTGTTCACCAAATTTAAAGAAAACAAATAAACCTTAAAATAATATAGCTACTTTGATTTAGTTGGCATTGAGATTTTCTAAACAAACAAAAGAACTGGGTAGACATATATTTGTGGTAAGAGCATAGTTTTTTTTTTTTTTTTTTTTTTCTTTTGGTGGATGTGATGAATTTCTTTTGCCATCATAATTTGTGCTGTAAATTGAAATTAAATGTGTTAGAAGAGATGACCTATAGAAATTTTGGGGGAGTATGTGTTATTTTCCTTTCACATGAATGCAAGAATTTAAATAAATAGAAAGAATAGTAGTAGTTGATTTAGCCTCCCATAGCAGACAACCTCTTAGCTTTCAGATTATTGTATATTTTTACAGGGCTCCAGGTCATCAATGTAGTTTGGCCTAGATCTTCCACTTGTTATGATGTGTTTGTAATGATGGGGATGTATTAAAAAGTCAAACTAATTTCTCTGTGGATTAGTTTTAAACAATTGTAAATTCCTACATTTGGTTTAGTGTGATCTATTTAAAATAACACAAAGACTACATTTAGATTTTGGTGACAAATCCAAATATTGTGAATGGCTACTGAAACCACAGCTGAAGAAAGGTAATATGTAGAGTGTACATTGCTACCGTATTATCTAAGTTGTGGATGTGAAAACTGAAATACATTTATCTACACATGCTATAATAAATCTTAATAGTAACTGGTATGCAGAGAACATTTCAAAGGTAGTGCTGGCCAGACACAAGTCATTTGGCAGTGGCCTTCCCTAGTATATATTTTCAGGGCCTGTCTGCAGAAAGATGCTGGCAGGTTTACCATGATTTCTATTCCAGGTGATGGATTTCTATCCAAGTAAGCGAGTGACTAAATATTTTCCGGTGGAATCTAGGCACCATAAAATCACTGAAGCCAAATAAAAAAGTTGTCGACCTTTCTAAAAAAGTAATTATAATAGCTTTGCATACCACTATGACAGAAGAAATATTTCCACTTAGATCACCAAATATTCAAATGGGTTGAACTTAATTATATCAAAAAAGAGTAATATGAATTTGCTGCCAATATTTTCTTTTATCAGCATTAATGAATGTTTTTTTGAATTTTCATAAATTTCCAGAAAACTTCCTATTCATTAACAATAGCTAAATGCATGAATTCCACATCCAGCTCTATCAAAGAAAAGAAATCTAATCCTAACCCACTGAAAACTCATGCCATCGCCACTTCAGCTGATTTATTTTACACAAAATCAGTTAAGAAATGGAACACTTTACATTAGTTTATTTGTGTTACTCTAAGCAATTAGAGATGAATACGCCTTCCCAAGCCATACAAATGTGAGTCTCCCTTTGTGGCAGGTTGTTTAAATTTACAACATAAAGCTAGCATTTCCATCTCCAATAAAATCCAAACAGACATTTAATTTTGGTGCATGACTTTTCTGACTAAAATAGAGCCAGTAAAGGCTCTCAGACAGCTCTTATTGTTCTTGAATTTGAACAAATTGGGGATCTGTGAATTTATAGCTAGGTTTTGCTCTACTATTGTTTAAAATATAGCACACATGGAAAACACGCCATGGGTGTGTTGTAATTCAGCTTTAATGATGTAACACTTGGTTTCAGTCAGTTGTTGGAGTGCTGTAAGTGACATTGGTTTTGTGCTTCAGACATTGCATGTAACTTAGCAATTATAGTAAGGCTTTCAATAATGGTTGTTGGCGGGATATCCGCAAGTGAAGTCATAGCAATTTTGAAAGAGAAAGCTAATAAAAATACACCTGCCTTGTAGTGGAAACTGAGCCTTTAATATCTCTGCTTTGAAGTTGGGCAAAGCCTTTGGTATTAACTAACAGATATTCTGATGAAGAAATAATCTACTGCCCTAGGGAAAAGCAAAGGATTGAAGTTCTAACAGATCACTGTTTTCTAATCACCTACGTTTTAGTCACTTTGATATCACAGAAGGAGAATAGAATCAAGGGACTTATTTTTTTAAATGACCCAAAGACAGAACTACTTGAAAGCAGATAATTGTAATTGTAAATAAATAGCAGGTGCATTTAAAAAAAAATGACTCAACAAGGTTATAAATAACACTTTTTTGATAATTTTATATTGTTAAAAACTTCAGAATGACTTCAAATTTTACATTTCTATATATCACTTCAATATGATATTTAGCATTTCAAATTTGCTTTGTGAATCCTTATTTTCTCTTTACATCTTTTCTTTTGTGACTTTTAAAGCCATTTGTTATGAGTTCTTTACATATCAAATGTAATAACAAAATATAGGCACTTGTAAAACTACTTTTTACATCGTTTAGAGAATTACTGTGTTCAGGAATCTCCCTTGGTATTGTGAAAAATAAACTACTTCCATTCGTGAATTGTTTCTTTCACATTTATTTGGACTTACTTGTATTCTAGAGTAACTTTTAATAAAAATTTAAAATATTAAGTCCATAAATGCCAATATATTGAGAACACTGGAAGAAGAGTTATTTAAGAGTAAATGCAATAGGAATTGGGATATTATGAAAGAAAATGACTACTAAATACCAAACTACAATTATTTTAACTATGTTTCTCTGATATTTATTGCAGTCATGTTAGGAATCATTGATTGTGATGTCTAGATTAGTGTAAGATAATTTGCATAATTAATACTTTTCCAAGCACTTTAAATATTGGTGGTTTTGTTTTGTCATATTATTTACAAGAGAATGTTTGAACCCAAGGCAGAAACATTCTTTTTATTTTTTTCTTCTTTCTTCTTTCTTGGTTTTTTTTTTTTTTTTTAATTTAGTAGTTCATCTCTATAGAGAGTATCAGGTAATCCAAAGGGTATACATTAGCACTTGTCAGGGCCATGTTTAACATCAACCTGCTAAACACACTGAAACTTACTACCAAGTTCAAAAGAAACATAAGGGCTCTAAATCCCTTGTTAATGTGGTAAAAAATCATCATCAAGGTGTTTGTTTTGTTGAAAGTCACATTTTATTTCTTATTTATGAAATGGACTTTGATGTTTCTTAGACCAGAAAAAACATTTTCCCAAGTCATTTATAAGTGCACCTTATTAGTGAATAGTACACATGAAGCCTTGTGTGTGGGGGGTGAGAAGAAGGGAAGTTGTTTTCTCTGTAGAATTTCAGTGTGTATTTTGCATTTAACTTTAAAAGTGGATTGTTGCTGAGTCTTGACACCTGCTGGGATGAGTATCCATTTCAAGCTACAGAGTGGTGCTCTGAAATAAATACTGGCAAGCTTGTTAAATTTTGTCAGCTGTATCATCACATTAGTGCAGGATATTATGGTAAAATAGAGTTGAGTTCAATTTTCTGGTTATAAGCTTGGACTATAAGCTTTTCCTTCTAGTGTTTATGAAGAGTTTCTATTGCCAGAGAGATTTCAAATTAAGGCAGGGAGAAGCACAACAAAGGAACTGATACATTTAACTTTCATATGCCCAGGAAGCATCATGAAATGTATACCATGATGCAATATATTGCTATTATTTTGTAGTATCTGCCAGAGTATTAAGATAGGATAGGATTTCAAATATCATTATGTCTTTAAAAAGGTGAAATATATTCTCATTTTGTTAATAAATATAAGCCATTTTGATAAATAATTTTTATTTTGAATAACAATAAATACTGTTTATTAAGTACCTGATAAGTACCAGGCACATTCATGGGTCTCTCATGTCATATACTTTATCTTATTTCATATTAATTATTCTTAGAATATACAGTGAAAATCTTATGTGATATTTTTACTTGCCAAGGGTCATATAGCTACTAAGTGGGAAAATCAGGATATCAGGTCAAGATGGGTCAGAAGTTGTAGCCACAATGGGCAAGTGATGGGGAAGCATTAGGTGACATATCAGAGAGAGGATATAATGAGTACATTAGAACAGAGAAAAGTTGATGTGAAGTACATGAACCCAGTACCTGAAAACATGGTGTCTTTTAGCTTCATTCCATAAAGTTTCCAGTTGAGACAGACCTTAGTCTCCATGTTATGTTTAACAGTTTAGATGAACTCAATATCTTGCAATTAACTATCTATGCTGTACCAGAACCAGGCACAGAGTAGACTGCTAACAACAGGGAGGGGAGTCCTGATAGGGAGAAAGGTTTCAGTGTCAAGTGCAGGTGTGTATTAGTCAATACCACAGTACTTACTATGGCAGATAAATTCCAGAGTATTAGTAGCTTAACACGATTGAAATTTATTTTTTGCTCAGAAAAAGACCAATGTTAGCATTCCTGTCTAGTGTGTATCCTTTTATGTGGTCTGTTAGGCACCTAGGCTTATGATTTTGTCTTATGATTTCACTCTTCTCCATTCTGAAAGAATTGAAGGTGAATAGAAGATTGCCCATTGGAGGTTTTGGGGTGCATATGTCACCTCTGCTCCCATTCCATTGGCAGGACTTAGTCACATGGCAATTTTTGTTTGTTTGTTTTTATTTTTTGACACAGAGTTTCACTCTTGTTGTCCAGCCTGGAACGCAATGGCACGATCTCGGCTCACTGCAACCTCTGCCTCCCAGGTTCGAGCAATTCTCTTGCCTCAGCCTCCCAAGTAGCTGGGATTACAGGCATGCACCACCACACCTGGCTAATTTTGTATTTTTAGTAGAGATGGGTTTCATCATGTTGGTCAGGTCGGACTCAAACTCCTGACCTCATGTGATCCACCTGCCTCAGCCTCCCAAAGTGTTGGGATTACAGGCATGAACCATTGCACCTGGCTGGCAATTCTTAACTAAAAAGGAGTCTGGGAAATATAATCTATCTCAGCCAAAAAGGAGAATATATTTTAGTGAACACATAGTGTTGGCTGCAAATTGCAAAAATCTTTACAGTAACACAGCCTGTTTTCACACAGGGCTGCTACCCCTTTCCCTGAGTTTTAAGCACCTGGCTTCATGCTTTCAAGTATGCTCACACACATAGGCACACACATTTTAAAATCTTGTCATATATATTTTTTTCATTTTATTCTCACAACATTTCAACCAAATATATTATCCTTGTTCCAGATATTATGGCTGTATAACCAATGATCCTAAACCTTACTGGCTTAAGCAGTAACCATCATTTTTATTTCTCACAGCTTCTATTGATTAGGAATTCAAAAAGGGCTTAGCTGGGCAGTTCTTTTCTTCATATCTTTTTTGCAGTTTCATTCTTTGTTGCCTGGGGACAAAGTCATTTAAAGGCTAGAGTAGGACAGAAGGATCCAATTACAAGGCTAGTACAAAGATACTGGCTATTAATGGAATGGCATCTTTTACCCCTATATAGATCTCTGTACTTGATTGCCCAAAGTTCTCAAAGGATGGCTTCTGGCTTCCCCCAGAGAGAACAATTCAAGAGGCCAAGGGGGAAAATGTAATGTCTTTTATAACCTAACTTTAGATGTCACACAAGATCACTGCCATGATATTCTATAGGTCACACAGACCTACTCCTAATTCACTGTGGGAGGGGCTTACACAATATTTGAACGCCAGAAAGTACAGATCATTAAGACCATTTTGTCAGTGGATTCCTACATTTCCATTTGGCAGTTTAAAAAAATAATAATAAGGAGAGGCTTAGAAAGATGTTAAGTAAATTGTCCAAAGTCACATAACTAGCAAGCCCAGACCTGCATACAAGATTGTTTGACTGTAAAATCCCTGATATTAGCAACTAAAATATATTGTCTCTATAAGCAGATAAAGTATGTAAGAATGTATTTCTCCCAGAAAAATATGTGTAGTTTGTAAGCGCAAACACAAGGAAAGGCTTCTGTAGACATTCAGATCCCTCGAAGGTCAGAATTTGAAGTAAAGGGAGTGCCTAACCTCAAAAATCTCAAACTTTCTAGTAACACAGATCCAAACATGATGACATACATGACTGCCAAAATATTGTCTTTTCTTCATATAGATTGTATTACTAAGTCATCAGTTCTATTATTGACAGTGAAATTAGCAGAGAAACAGGACTTCAGTGAAAAATAAAGTTAAGAATTTAATTTGTGTAAGAACAAGCCCATTTCTGAAACCAAGACAATGGCTTCTATTTTTATTCCTGCCCCATATATAAAGTTAATGTTTATCAATGATTTCAAGGAAGGGGTGTACAATTAAATCATGAATCTAGGATTCTTTTTTTTTTAGTACTACTAGTAGGTTGGCAGATGGATGTATTACTTTTTAAACAGCTTAAAATAATTCAGCTTATCCTGGTGACTGCAATATCAATAATGTGATCCTTAAAACACAGTAATCTCAAAAACATTTAAGAAATCATTTTGTATATGAACTTCAATAGGGATAGAAAGAAAAAAGAAAATAATTCTATAATATATTTTAATTATCAAAAACAAATAATGCCCTAAACTTTTATAAATTAGTTAAGTTTTCCTTCCACTGGACCATAAGTTACCTGAGTACAGCATCTGTGTATTGTTCATTTTTCAGCCCTCTAACCTAAAGCACAGTGCTACTACTCTGTTAACTTTAGAGACCTGCAGCTCAGGCCTCTACCAAACCCAAGAAAGTAAGGATGCTCATGGGATGTGAAGCTTCCTTATTCCCTTCAGCAAATAGCATCTGAATTCCTAGAGATAGTTTTGAATTCCAAAGACATCCACTCCTAGCCCATACTCTTGACTAAGTTACTTAATCTTTAATTCTCTGGGAAAACAAATCACACTGGGTTTGAGAGGATTAAACATAATAACAGGATATATGTAGAATAACACAGGTGTCAATAAGCCACGCCTTTAGTACCAGTAAATGTTAACTATATGAAAATGGCACCTGCTTGTTCCTAGGTTATTCCTCTCTGATAGAATAGACATGTTTGAATTGTTGTCCTGTCATTTTCATTTTAAAAACAATGTTTTCCCATTAAGCAAGTATTTCTTGTTTGCCTGGTTCTAGGCCACACAAGGATAGACAATTTTTTGTCATGTCCTCTGGGAGCCTCCAATTTAATCGTTTCTTTTTCTGCACTACCAAACTTAAATTGGTGATGCTCATCACCTATGTGCCTGGATTTCTGGGACTTTTTATAACTTGTTTCCACCACCAATGACTTAATTCACTGAAAACAAAGAGGGCGAAGCAACTATGTGTCAAGAATTGTCTTGGGTATTTAGTATACCAAAACAATTAAAGTACACCAAATACCATACAGACAAATGTCGAAGCCCCTGAGGAGTTTATGTTCCAGTAGAGAAAGATGTTTTCTAGCAATAAGTTAATAAAATGTATAATATGCACATAGTGGTAAGTCTAATATGTAGAACTACAAAGAGAAGGGAATGGATAAGCACTTGAGGTGCAGGGGAGGAAGGATAGTGAAGGATGTATGCATTTTCTATGAACTCTTGGCAAACTCCTGAAGGAGGTAAAGGAGCAAACCATACTGCTATTTTAGGGAATAGGAGTTCAGGTTCAGGTAGAGGGCAAGGATGCTTCCAAGACCAGGTATGGAAAGATGAGTGTGTTCAAGAAAGAGCTGGAAAATCATTGTGGTTGGAAAGGGTTGATGGAAAGGAAAAGGAGAAGGAAATGCCTCAGAGAGGTAACACCAGAATCAAAATCTAGAGAGACTTGGCCAATGTCAGTAATATATGGGAAACTCTTGGAAATTGGTGAGCAGAGGAGTAATGTGATTTGACTTACCTTTAAAAGGCTCACTGAAATTTCCCATTCAAAAGAAATATTGGTTTGACTGCTTTGAAATAAAAATGTGAGTTTCCCTCTCTCCTCTGAAACCCCCAGTGGCTGCCTCCGGGCATTAGGCATAGCAAAATGAGACCTTTTTTGATATGATTTGATTCTTCAGCAACAGATTGATCTTTCAATTATTCCTGTACTTCCCTCTCAGAAACAGGGAATTTCTTTTATTATTATTATACTTTAAGTTGTAGGGAACATGTGCACAATGTGCAGGTTTGTTACATATGCATACATGTGCCATGTTGGTGTGCTGCACCCATTAACTCATGATTTACATTATCTTACAGTTAACACAGCTCCTATGGGAAGAATCTCCTTTTCTTGCCTTTCAATCACTTAGCCTCAATTATTCGTTGTTTAAGAAATCAGGCTGGGTGCGGTGGCTCACGCCCGTAATCCCAGCACTTTGAGAGGCCAAGGTGGGCCCATCACCAGGAGTTCGAGACCAGCCTGGCCAACATGGAGAAACCCATCTCTACTAAAAATACAAAATTAGCTGGGGCATGGTGATGTGCACCTGCAATCCCAGCTACTCGGGAGGCTGACAGAGGAGAAGCATTGAACCCGGAGGTTGCAGTGAGACAAAATTGTGCCACTGCACTCCAGCTTGGGTGACAGAATGCGTCAGTTCAGAAAAAAGGAAGGAAGACAGGAAGGAAGGAAGGAAGGAAGGAAGGAAGGAAGAAGAGGAAGAGGAAGGGAGGAGGGAGGGGAAGGAGGAAAGGATTCAGTGTATTGACCAGACTGGTCAATGCTGATGGGGAAAAGATCCGCCAGGCCGGAGTTCGTGACAGGCGAACAAAGGTAGTGGATATCGTCGAGTCGCCGCTTCGCGATGCTTCAGGGGCTGGGGAATGAAACACCTGAACTGGTATCAAAAGCTACGATGGGCTATGATGAAGCTTTCAATCTTACTGCCCTCAGCACCTGGGTGACAGAGTGAGACCTTGTCTCAAAAAAAAAAAAGAAAGAAAAGAAAAAGAAAAAGAAACAAGAAAATCAGTTTATGAAAACCTCCCTTCCTCTCCCCCTCAGGGCTTAACTACATATACCCTCAAGGTGAATAACCTTCCTAGATAGTCTCCTGTTGTCATTTATATTTCCCATATCACTGTGCTATAGTAGTTTCTTTTCTAATCTTCTTTTCTCATTAAACTCCTACATTTCTCAGTTGTCTAATATTTATGGATGTGTAGTCCTAACTTGGTGGCTGATGCATTGTAGGTGTTGAACAAATGATCTTTGCATGTGAGTGAATGAAGCTCCAGAAAGATGTCTGAAACTCAGCCCAGTCATTCCTACACTTGCTGCTTTTCTTTTTTGTTTCCATTTCCAAGTATCCTTTTTGGTAGCTGATTAATTCACCATATCCCAAGGTGTTTGGTCTTCTCCAACACTTACTTCTTTTTCTTCATGGAAACCTAGCCCCAAGTATTTTCTATTTTTAGCTGTCTTTCCACTAAATGCAAATACAAACTAGAAAATATCAAATAGAGGTGTAGTAGATGAGTCCAAAATCATTTCTTCCAAAAAATAGCAAGTTGAGAACAGAGCCAGGTTATGATGCATATTCTAGGAATATAATTAGACCTACTCTTAAGCTCAGAGGCTCACTCATTGCACAAAGGCTTCGTAACAAAATATGGGATTCAAATCTCTGCCTTCACAAAATTACAAGTACTATATGTTATGAACTTTCAGCATTGATCAAAAACAATGAAAACCATTTACATTAAGACAAAAAATGCCAAATTCTATCCTCTGGAGAATAGCAAACTTTGCAGCAGCTTACAAAACTTTACTATCTTGGTTCTGATCTCTAGTTTTTTAATCTTTTCCAAGATAATTTCTGGAAGTTTAATTATTAATGGCAGAGGGCACCACATCTCTGTTTTTGTTTTTGTTTTTGTTTTTTTTCTTTTTCACTATACCTTTTGTACATAGACTTCCCAGAGGCCCAAAGATGCAACAAAATGCATGGCATCTGTTTGTACCAAGTTAGCCATTTGTATTTTTGAAGCTTATATCCATTACATAGGGACTATCGTGTAATTCTGCCATGGGAGAGAAAGCAACTTCCTCATGTGAAATGACTGTAACCACACGTAAGAGAAATATATGGTCAACACCAAGAATGAATATTTCATTGATCAGTAGGTTCAGAAAAAGAGTAAGGCAAGAGGAGCTGGAATAACCTTAAGAGCCTTCGTAATCATTCTTGAGAGACCTTTCCAAAGTAGGTAGAATGTGAAGAGGCAGGCACAAAAGTTAAGAGGTCTGTGTATTTTATGTGATGGAAGATCTGTATTCAGGAAGGAGGATCCTAAAGAGAAGTCATGTTCACTTTTCATCAGTTTACACTTCGCCAAGACACCGTATTCTAAAAAGCATCATCCCCTACCCCCTTTCAGGTTATCAATGATATGTCATTTTCAGTAAGCAATCAAATACAGTCAAATGTAAACACAGTGGGAGTTTTGCCATATAGATGCCTGGGCTCCATCTAGTGGTAACAGTTAACTGGAGGTTTTTATCATTTTCCTTAACAGTTCTTTAATTCAAATGTATTCAGTGAATAGAATTTGTGTGT
Source organism: Papio anubis (assembly GCF_008728515.1). Classification (NCBI taxonomy): domain Eukaryota; kingdom Metazoa; phylum Chordata; class Mammalia; order Primates; family Cercopithecidae; genus Papio; species Papio anubis. The sequence continues at coordinate 85,546,862 of NC_044979.1, read as the reverse complement.
TGAGGATATCATAAATTAAGTTTTATGTTTTTCTAAGAAAGAGTAATATTCCAGTTTTAAAAACTTGTATCCATGATTTAATTTAGCACTGCTTCTAATGAGAATATCTCCTCTGCTTTATAAAACTTGGCTTAAATAGTTACTGCAGTGACTCCTCATTTATAAAGTTTTTTTACTCTTTGGTTTGTTTCCTCCTCTTGCTCTCCCTCATCTCCTCCTCCTCCTCCTTCTTGTTCTTCCTCTTCTTCTTATTTTTTGTCATTAAAGAGGACAGAAACAGGTTGTGAACAACCAAGTCAAGATATCATAAATTGCTGTAGCAAAATGTTGTATAAAAGCAAAAATAACAAAACTTATTATTAAGGAGATAGTCCTAGTGAAAAATTATATAGGGTTCAGAAAGAATTGAATGACAAAATTTGGATGACTAAAAGTAAAAATGTGAGCTGGTAAGGTACAATGCTATATTTTCAGTTTAGGCATTTTGCTTTTTACATGGCATTTCTTTTAATGTTTTGAGTTATTTTTTCTGTTTCAACCATTTTCCTTTTTGATTGTCTGTATTTTAAAGGCCTGATGTGCTGTTGAAATAGTGTCTTTTTATGTGTGCATGTATAGGTGTGTAATGTTTTATTCTTTACCAGATTAGCTTGGATGTAAATTTTGTGAGAGAAGTTTATTTTAAAAAACAAGGAAAAATAATTAAAAATAAGGTTTTTAAGGCTAATCTTAATCTGACATGCCCTTGGACTCTCACTGATTAAATTATTGCAGATAATAAAGCATATTAAATTTTACATATGAAATTATTAAATGTAGAAATGCTAATATATAATTATGTAGATATGTGTGAAAGTACATATTTGATACAGTGAATACTATTTATTAACTTCTCATACCTTCCAAGTAAAGTCACAATGCAGATATGTAATGTATTTTATTTTGGATATATATTTTAAATGTGACTGCATAAAACCAAATCTATATATCCATTATTTATTTCTCAAGAAGTGAAATTAAAATCAGGTATAATAAACAAAGTTCTTTTTATTCAAATGTTACTTATCAGTAAGAAACAATTACAGGGCTTCCTGAGGGGATTTTCAAAGCATGTTACAAATGTTAGGTATTTGAATTTTTTTATCTCAAAATTCTTTTTTTTTAATTTTTAGTTTTACTTTGGTTGGGAGTGGCCTACAGAGATTCACTAGAGCTGGGGTCCCCAACTCCCAGACCATGGACTGGTTGGTGGCCTGTTGAGAACCAGACCACACAGCAGGAGGTGAGCAGCCAGCAAATAAGCATTACTGCCTGGGTTCTGCCTCCTGTCAGATTAATGTTGACATTAGATTCTTATGGGAGCTCAAACCCTATTGTGAAATGCACATCAGAGGAATCTAGATTGTGCAGTCCTTATGAGAATCTAATGCCTGATGATCTGAGATGGAACAGTGTCTTCCTGAAACCGTAACTTCTCCCCGACACCCCCTACATCTGTGGGAAACTTGCCTTCCATGAAACCTGTTCCTGGTGTCAGAAAGGTTGGGGACCACTGCATTAGATGACAGACCTCAGGAGTGAGGGAGGTGAGGGGGAGAAGAAAGGCGGCCTCTGGCCATGTAGGGATCTGAAGCCAGAGAAAAAAAGAGAAATCAAGAAGGCACTTCAAGACGTCTAAACAAGAACAAGAAGCCAAAGCTTATAAAGAAAATACTTTGAAAGATCCTACTGTAATTGTAGGAATAACCCAAGATGGGCGCTTTAAAAGACAGACCATCAGCAACTAGGAGAGCTGACCTTGGGATCTGAAACTTATAGGACTGGGAGGAAGACATGTAGGGACAGGGTTGCCTAATACCGACATTAAAAGTCTGAGGTACTGATGCAGATTTTTGCCTCAGCTATGGCACACACCATTATTATTACTGCCTCTTTGTGAGAATGAGTGAGCAGAGCGTGGTCTGAAGGCCAGTTTGTAGTAGCTGAGTGTTGGGTTGCTGCTCTGGAGTAATATTCACGATTGTCTGATGGAAACATCGGATTCAAGTACTTATTTTACTATACTTATATATCTAATACATTGTTACAGCAACATATGGTAGTATATAGAGCAATTACATATATATGCACTTTAATACAAATTACAATTTTAGAGAAAGCCACAGTTTCAAAATAGAAATGTCTGCAGCAAGCTTGAGTTTTAAATTAGACTTACTCTGAGGTAGTAGCAAGAACATTCACTTTTGAAGCCCTTGCTTGCAGTTAAAACAAACTGAAAGCAAAGAAACACGATTTGGCAGCATCCCGTCTGTTTGGATAATTTCACAATTTAAAAATGATTAGAAAATCATGAAATTTTTCATCTAGCACAATACCACGAGTCTTTCCTTGTTAAGAGCTGCAAAGCTGCTCTAAAGCCCAGAGTCGGGAGGCAGCCTTTTCCATCACACAGCCCTTTGCTCTGGCAAAAGTCATGTACTGCAAGCTCGGAAGACAGCTTGGAATCATATGAGAATCAGCGTGTTAGTTTCTGTCTAAATATTATAAGAAATTGGGAGTGTTTTAGTGACCTACCTAGATAAAATTTTAGCAGTCTTCTGTAGCATGATATTATAAGACAAAACTCAAATGATAAGTATAATTTTGACAGTATCCCTCCTACCATCACCATGTGACATATTTATATTGTATACACTGTATTTCTCCTCACACTTTCTCTTTTATCCTCCTTGAAAGGAAGGTGATGGGATTTCTCTATGCTGGTTATTTTTTTCTTTGTCTGGCTTCCTCCAGTTCTTTTATATCAATGTATTAACAACAACAACAAAAATATAAATATACAAACAAAAACATGAAGAGTGAGAATTAATTTATCTCTGACTATTGGAAATGTTTTCTTAGGGCAAATTGTAACTGTTCATGGTGATTATTCAATAAACAAAACTATCTTGCTCTTCTTCTGTACTATGAAAAACAAGATCATTCGCTTATCATCTCTTTATATTGGAAATTAAAAAGAAGTCTTATCACTCCAAGGATTGCACTTATCTTTAGGCTTAAACATTAGATAGTCTAATTTCTTTCCCTTAGTCACTCAAGATGACCACAGTTGTGTACATATGACCTACTCTTTCCTTTCTCGATATAGGAAAAAAAAATTTGTGTGTTTTATATATATACACACACACATATATCTATAACATATATATGTATATCACATATATGTATATATGTATAACACATATATGTGTATATATATTTTTCCGGTATCAAGAAAGAGTTTTGATAATTTTGTGTTATGTGTCACATATATGTGTATATATATATTTTTTATAATTTTGTGTTATGTGTCACATGTAAGTACACTTTTTTACTGTATCAAGAAAGAGTTTTGATAATTTTGTGATATATATGTGTTTTTTATATATACACACATATATGTGTGTGTGTATATATATATAAAACACATATTATATATTTTATATATATATATGAACTCCTCAGTTTTGGTAACTTCTTTTATTCTTTTCGCCCCCTTGGATCCCAATTCTTTTCCAATTGGTATGGCATATATCTTCCAGTTTTCTATCAAGTTTACTTAGGCTTTTGGTTTTTTAAGTGGTGTCTGATGATATATAACTTGGTATTTCTCATATTATATTACATTATATTATATATTTATCTTTAACAAGGAAGTAAATTATCTTCTAGTAATTAGATTCTTTTCCAAAATTTTATCTAAAATTTAATTTTTTTCAGAGATGCGAGTCTCACTATGTTGCCCAAGCTGAACTTGAATCCCTGGGCTCAAGCAATTCTGTTACCTCAGCCTCCTGAGTAGCTGACACTACCTGTGCATGCCAGCATTCTTGGCTGGCATCTAACAAAATAAAAAAAAAAAGCCTATCCTCTTTTCCTTAGTTTATTTTCATTTTTAATGAATTTTTATTTCTCAAAAACCCAGTAAGAAAAAAATGCATTAAATAGACCTCTAATTTTTCATTATCATATCTCAAGATTTAGGGCTCTGAAGAGTGAGTCTGGTATAGAAAAATCGACAATTCACTAGTCTATGGGGAATAATAATCAATCTAGTCATATTTTTGAAATCTTTGTGAGTTCAAGTTACAGAAGAATCTATTGAAAGAACCTCTGAACACTCTTTTTGTGTTTCTTTTTTGTATTAAAATTTAAATTTGATTTTTGTTGGGTAGATGTCATCTTCTAGATGTAGCCATCATATATGTCTTTTATAAATGTTTAAATCTTGCACTATTATATTCAAAACTTTGAGCAAACTGTCTTATCTACAAATGCTAACTATAGAGATGAGTATCCTTTTTATCTTCCCATTTCCTTCTGGCTCTACTCCCCTCAAAAACATTTTCAAGCACTCCATTCTTATTATATGTTAATTTGGGGATATATCTGTTCTTATTTGAAGGTGATGATTTACTTACAAACTTTTGTCACCAATAGATTCTCACTATTGTTTAGTACAAGAAAATATTTCACTCAGAAACCTGTAGTGCCAGAAGTGTTTGGAATTGGATATATTTTAGAGTTTTAGAAAAGTGCATACATAATATATTATAGAACACCCCTTTGGGGTTTGTGGCAGCTCGTCTTTGTCCAACTATCTATCTATATATGTATGTATGTATGTATGTATGTATGTATGTATGTGTGTGTATATAGCAGAAAAGTATATGAATGTTCACCCTGAATTGTCTAAAAGAAGAATAGAAATGGCATTCTATTAATTCCAGTTAAGTTTATGGTCAATTCAGTTAAGAACTGCAATAGCAACAAAAATAGTTGGATTTTAGAGCTTTAGAACTTCACAATTGCAAAACAAACAAACAAACAAAAAACTTGTATCAAATAGTCCTCTCAAAAATTGTTTCTATCTCTCTCTGTCTATTGCTAGAACAGGGTGAGTAGGTGGTTGGGAGTGAGAGAGAGTTTCCTTACAAAGTATTTCAGACAATTTGCTGAAACACTTAACTTGTACAAGTCACACAACAGTTAAACTTCATTGTTTTAAAAAACTAAAGTTATATAACTCAAATGTAACATATATTTGAAAGTTATGTTAAACATAGTTGTTTCAACTTGAGGTCCCTGTTTAGAAAGAAAATAATTTATTTCCCTAATTTGTAGATACTTTCAACTTCGTTTGTATCCATCCATTTATTAAGACATACATAACATTCTGTGATATCTATCATCTCATTTAATGATGGTTGTCAGCTCATATCCCAGGAAAGACAGGATAAACAAATATGTTGAGCTTCTCTGAAATTCTAATCATTCAGAAAATAAACTCTAAGTTTATATTTAATACTCCTTTTTATTCTTCCCCAATTATGAAGATGCCATGTGAATCTTTTAATGCATGAATGAAGGAGAGTTGAGAAATCAGAAGTTATTTTTTCACTTTTTATAAACTTAATCATAATCAATTTAGAGTGTGTAGTAGAAAAATTTCTAAACTCTTACAGAATTTGGCATGAGAAACATTGGGAAAGGATCCAGAAATAAGAAGTGGTGACTATAATATGGCTTCTCTGTGGCTACTGTGAAAATTTGCTTTTGACTTTCTTCAGTTTCATTAGGATACATTGTATTTTTGTTTTATACTATCTAGATAATCCTTTTCCAAATCTTTTATGTAACTGTATACTGCCTTCTTTTTCTCAAATTAAAGCTTGGCATATATCTCCTTAAAAATATTAAAGACATATAATAATAATCTATGCCAAATAATTCCAATTTTGAGTTGGAAGTGAGTCTATTCCATTGCCTGTCATTTTTCTTACTCCTCACTGATGGAACCTTTGTGTGTGTGTGTTTCTGGTGATCTTTGATTGTGCAATGGATGTTAAATTTAAAGGGTAATTCACAGAAATAAGTTTGAGTCTTGGGAAAATGTCACTTTCCCCCAAGGAGAATTTTAAATTACCATTGCCAAAATTTCTAGCAATTCAGGTAGCTGTAATTCAACTCTGACACATAAGACTTTTTCTCCATAATGTCTCAAGACTAAGTTTCAGAGCATGCAAAGCTTTGTTTACTTATTTCCTATCCCTATCCTAGAGTACATCTCTTTGTATCCCCAGTCCAAATTCAGGGTTGTTTTATGAGGGCCTCTCTTTTGAAAGGCTTTAGACTGATTTTGTTCTAGCCTCTTTCAGTTGATAAACTCCATGAGAACAAAATAGTCATTAATGTTGAACTCACCTCCCTGGATTTTGTCCTTTCCCATTTCCTACTCTGGTAATTCCACACTAACATCACTAATTTCCCTCAACCATATTTTAACATTATTTTGTCTCACTTTTTTAGTAGCTTTTTTGCAGGGATTGGTTGCCAAGATTGCCATTACAGAAAAATAAAACCTATGCTGAGGCATTAGCAATCAACTTTTGAAAAATAGAAATAAGACAAAGGTAGAACGGAATGAGGCTAGTAGAGAAATGGGAGGAGGAAAAAAGAAACTGATGAAAGATTTTGGTAATAATCAATTTTAGAATAAGGAAGGAGGGATCAGAGAAGACAAAGAGAGATCATTTCAAGATGTCAGTGATTATCACCATAAGAATGATCAAGTAAGATTCATCACAAGAAAAAGCCAATCAAGTGTTGCAATTAGAAAAGCATTAGAGAGAATTTTGTGGACGGCATCAAGAAGCCTGATTTTAGAGTTTTTAAAAATGCTATTTAGCTAAAAAGCCTATTTGGCAACTTGTTAAAGAGGATTGATAAAAACAAAGAAAGAAAAAAAATTGAGCCAATGTAGAATATAATTCTAGCCCATATGTTTAAAAACATTTTAATTAAATTAAAAGATTCAATTATGATAAAATTTCCTCATAAATGGATCCTACAGATAAACCTCATGATGTTCTTCTGTTAAGGCTGGAAGAGTATTAGATCTTGCACATTTTCCTTAATTTCATAATATTTAATTTCTATATGCTCAAGGATCATCTTCTGACACTAGCTTGTGAACTTTGTCTGAGTCAATCATATCAGCTTATTTGACCATGTGGATTAGGATTTCAAGATCAGTAAGGCATTTTTATCTTTAAACTGATCCATTTAAATAATGCCATTTTGAGTGATACACTATATTCAAGCAGAGTATCTTTTTCAGCAGAAATCTGATATTGATGACCTTTTATCAGAATAGAACTCATATAAAGAATAATGCCAAGACTTCGTAATCTTTTAAAAGTATAGGATGGACACAGTGGTTCTCGCTTGTAATCCCAGCACATTGTGAGGCTGAGGCGGGTGGATCACTTGAGGTCAGGAATTCGAGACCAGCCTGGCCAACAAGGTGAAACCTGTCTCTACTAAAAATACGAAAATTAGCCAGGCATTGTGGTGCATGCCTGTAATTCCAGATACTTGGGAGGCTGAGGCAGGAGACTCTCTTGAACCCCGGAAGCAGAGGTTGCAGTGAGCCAAGATTGTGCCACTGCACTCCAGCTTGGGTGACAGAGCAAGATTCACTCTCAAAGAATATATATATATATATATGTCATATATATATATATATGAGACAAAAAACATAAACCTTTCAATATCTCTTCTAGTGGAATTTATGCAGTGATGTCATTCATTGAATACTACCATTGTCTTATTGTGTGACAAATTGTTTTCTACTACTTCTTATAACAGACACTTGAATCAAATCACTTCTGAATCTCTTTGGAAAGTAATGAATAAACGAAAGTCTTCTGGGATATTTTATTTTACCATTGGTAGTTATAATAATAATGTGTTCATGTTCACTCCAATAAGATCATAAGGGGATTTAAAAGGTGTTTAAAATGGTAAGAAATTTTAGACAAACCAATAGGTTAGGACACTTCTCTTATTACGAGGTGATATCGTACCCAACTACGTGAGTGTAATTTGACCTTCTTTGCCTATCCCCACTCCTGATTTAATAAAGCAAGCTGGATTACTCTATCATGATTTATTCTAGTCCACGTTTATTTTTATGCTCCAACACTAAATATAAGCATCTGGTTTCATCTAGACATCTGACAATGGTCAGGTTACATTCAAAGAAGCTTTTACAGTGTCTTGGGATTATGGAATTGACTACTTTTCCGAGTCATAAATTCATACCTTATATACGTTAGATATAATGCAAACCAACAGTTACCATAAAAATAATCTTAAACTAAAGCAAGTTAATACTGATCCCCAATGTACTGAAATGTTTCCCTGATTTGTATGAAATAATGACAGAATTTACAAAATTGAAAGTCAACGTTACCACTTTGAAAATAGGAATCACAAAGAAGATTCACTTGATTAATCAAGGGAAAATACAGTTGTAAACTGGAAGTCTTTTTAAAATACTGACTTTTTAATAACAATGCCACATGTGGATATGCTTGATGAATTTCCTTTTGCTTATGTTCATCCTGCCAGTTATAGAGAGCAAAAAGCTGAATATTCTCTTTCTTTGAAGACAGTTTGATTTGATTACCATGAAATCAGAGTGCCATTGGCAGAGTGGGTTAGGACATCTACATACTGTCTAAAATAATCAAATAATTTAAATGTATGTTATTTAATAGCCAGTTAACCTATAAAGTTGGATTATTTATTCAGTTACACTGAAATATACTTTGTAACTTCTTTTTCTTGGATATTTCACTAAACATTACACTGCTACAGTGAGAGTGGAAAAGTTACTAAATACATTAGCTTGTTAAAGTCTTTAACTTATTTTACAGTAAAATATCTACTTTATTATTATCTCCTTTGCTTAGTTATCTGACTAATGAACTTTTGTGTGTGTGTGTATATTTGTTGGGAAAGGCAGTCTTGTACGAGAGGTCTTCTGACCCCTTCTTTGCCAATCAAGGATGAACCTAGGGCCTGTAACAGTTCCTTATCAAAAGATAAAGAGCCCACACAGCCTGTGCCAGGTTTATCACCTTGACTGAGAAGATCTTTGTTTCAGACTCAATGAATACTTTGTTCTGAGTCAGTGGTCCTCAACTGGGCCCCCAGTTTTCTGTATTTCAGACACCAATAGCAGGGAGTGTGGAGTTCCTCTACTGTGGCAGAAGAGGGGCGCATGTAAGCCAATTTCTCTACATCAGCTGCAGTAGATGTGGGGTGGGAGAGGAACCTGCTGGTTATGGGGGACTGACGCACACTCTTGGAGCTGATGTTGCCTTGTCTCTTCAATATGTAAATTAAAGTGTTCTATCCTCTCCATTACTGTGTTTTGTTTTCCCTCGGCAACTCCAATACCAAGATACAATGGGCACAAGTGTTGGGACTTCTATTTCCAGTGGCTGCCATCTTGATGATCTTTGCTATCCTTTATGTAGTTAGAATCATTCCCTGGCATTGGAAACCAGTGCCTGCTGTTCTGCTTGATAATATTACCTCTAATAATATCTCTCAAAGATACTGCTTCTTAAAACATCATTTAGAAATTATTTCCCTAGATAATCAAAATAGTAGATATTAGAGTAGTCTTGTATTTTTAACATTTACTAAATTGATTAGTCATTGTGGAGTTGACCTACAATTAGGAAATTTATAAAATATGGTGGAATAAATGCTTTTTCTCTTTAATCTGTGAATGTGATTGAGGACACTGTTCACTGCTGTGGTCCTCTTTATAATAGAGACTTTTCCTCTTATCTCATTAACACATATAGTTATGCAACCAGAGTAACTCATTTATCTCTCTCATGTATGTAGATGTCTATTAATTTTACAACTAGAACTTATTTTTCTGTTTGTCTCTGTTGCTGAAAACTTCAGGGTTAAATATGCAGCAAATGACTTGGCGTGGTGGCTCATGCCTGTGGGAGGCCGAGGTGGGCAGATCACAAGGTCAGGAGATCGAGATCATCCTGGCCAACATGGTAAAACCCTGTCTCTACTAAAAATACAAAAATTAGTTGGACATGGTGGCATATGCCTGTAATCCCAGCTACTCAGGAGGCTGAGGCACGAGAATCGCTGGAACCAGGGAGTCGGAGGTTGCAGTGAGCCTAGATCACACCATTGCACTCCAGCCTGGCAACAGGGTGAGATTCTGTCTCAAAAATAAATAAATAAATAAAATAAAATAAATAAATAATATGCAGCAAATATCCAAATAAGTTTTACTTGTATCTTCATTTTCATCTCAATTATACTTAAAAGTTTTGCCATATGTATTCGTTTTCTATTATTTCCATAACAATTTACCACAAACTTAGTACATTGCAATAACACAAATTCATTACTTCATACCTCTATGTTCCAGAAGTCTTTGTATGTCAAGCTTGACTAATCTAATTTCTCCACTCCAGGTTTCACAAGGGTAAAATCAAAGTTCACTCCAAGTTCATTGTGGCTGTGGACTGAATCCAGTTCCTTCTGCTTATAGGACTTAGGTTCCCATTTTTCTTGCTGGCTATCAGCTGAAGATTAGTATTATCTCCAAAACACTTCACTTCAGTCCTTACATTAGGGTCCCTACAGGTTAGAGCTAGCAATGATATGCCAAATCCTTCTCACTTTTGTAATCTCTGATTTTCCCTTCTGCCACATTTTTTCTTCTCTTCTCCCTCTAGCAAGAGAAAGTTCACTGTTTTTGATGGCTCAATTGATAAGATTGGGTCTACCTAGATAATTTAGGATGATCTGCCTATCTTAAGATTCATAAGCATAATTATATCTGCAAAGTCCCAAAGTCATATAAAGTAATATACTCACAGGTTCCAGGGATTAGGGCTTGGACATCTTTAGAGAGGCCCTACCCACATCACTATTATTTTATATGTTTTTGAATATTTTTTGATATGTCATAAATAACATTTTTCAACTTAAATAATTATCATTCAATGTTTGAATGAACTAAAAACTTCAGATTACCCTAAATGTGAGAAAAATCCGGTTAAACTTTTAAGACTAGAATGTGATTTAGAGTACAATACAACTGTTTTCCTAGTCTTAATTTAAGAATAAGGTATATAAAATCAACATTTATAAACTTTAAACATACATATATACCAAGGTTTTTTTGTCCTATTTTCCTGTTACTGAACAAAGTATATATATGACTCAGTTGTATCATTACCGTAGTCCCATCTTATCTACAGCTTTGCCTTCTGTGGTTTCAGTTACCATGATCAACTGTGCTGCAAAAACATTAAATGAAAAATTCTAGAAATAATCAATTCATGAGTTTTAAATTGTGCACCATTATTAGTAGTCTGATGAAATCTCACACCCTCCTGCCCAGTCTCACCCAGGATGTAAATTACCTTTTTGTCCAACTGATCCATGCTATATATGCTACCTGCCCATCAGTTATCAACATTATCTGCTCCTGACATCCAACCATCAACACTGCCATGGCTTGATGATCCGGGATCACCGGAAAGCAGCTAATCCTTCTGACAAATCTTCAGAAGTTCAATATTAGCCTAATACTACATCACCTATGCCATTTGCCTCACTTCATCCATCAAGTAGGCATCTTCTCATCTCACATCAACACAAGCAGAAGGGAGTATAGTACAGCAAGGTATTCTGAGAGAGAGAGAGAGAGAGACCCCATTCGCATAATTTTTATTACAGTACATTGTTATAATTGTACTATGCTATTATTAGTTATTGTTATTAATATTTTACTATGTCTAATTATAAATTAAACTTTATCATAGGCATGTATGTGTAGGAAAAATAGAGTGTATATATGGTTTGGTATGATCCATGGTTTTAGGCATCCACTGGAGGTCTTGGAATGAAACTTCCGGTGGATGAGGGGAAACCGTTTTATATTACTATGAGTTTACTCTATCTCCTCTTATCTCTCTCCTTTCTGTTTGAGTTCATGAAGCAGTTTTTTTACTGAATCAGATTTAGTGTTTGCCAGAACCTGAAATCCTTTGACTCTGCAAAATACAAGCACATCTGCTGGTAAAAATTGCCCATCCTTTTCAGGAAACCTAGCTGTTAACATGTGGGTTTTTGAAACAGACAGAAGACTGAATGTGGGCCAAAGTACTTAGTAGTTTTAGAATCTTTGAATACTTAAACAGCAAAATAAACTTCTGTTCTAGTTCCTCATTTGTAAATGAGTTTAATATTAGCTCCCTGACAGGACTATGGATAGTGACTGTAAAATGTTTAGCATTGTATGTGGAATATAGTTAATAGAAAGTCAATGATGGAAGATGTTATTTTTCCTAAGAAAACTTTTACTGCAGGGGATCAGTGAGAAACATGCCTTTATTGCTATAAAACATCAAAAGAGTTTTCTTTGTGCACTTAAAACTTGTTTTCATAGATATGTCCATGTATTGTATTTCCAGTGTCTTTTTCTGCCTTGTTTCTTATCTCTGACCTTCTATTTAGATGACTTTTCTTCTGATGAAATTCGTTATTCAGAAATTCTTGGCTGCAAGTGGTGGCTCATGTCTGTAATCTCAGCACTTTGGGAGGCCGAGGTGGGTGGATTGCTTGAGTTTGGGAGTTTGAGACCAGCCTGGACAACATGGCAAAACTCTGTCTCTACTAAAAATATAAAAATTAACTGGGTATGGTGGTGTTTAGCTGTGGTCCCAGCTACTCAGGAGGCTCCTGAGCCCGGGAGGCAGAGGTTGCAGTGAGCAGACATCATTGCCACGGCACTCCAGCCTGGGTAACAGAGCAAGACTCTGTCTTAAAAAAAAAAAAAAAAAAAAAAAAAAAAAAAACCTTTTAGTGAGTGTCTGATAGCAGTAAAGTCTTCAGATTTTGTTCATCTTAAACTAGTTTGATTTTGATTCATAACTTTATTCTCGAAAGATTCCCCCCAGAGTCCCGTCCCTTCCCTTGGCAACCTCCCCCCACCACCCCCGCCATGCACTGGGTATAGAATTCTAAATTGACAGCTGTTTTGTCAATTTGATATATTTTGTCAAATATATCAAAGATATATTTGATTGTCCTGTGATTTCCATGATGGCCTTGAGAGGAGAGGTCAGCTCTCATTCCAACACTCAATTATTCAAAGGAAACTTGCCTTTTATTTTCCCCTTGTTCTGGCAACTTAAAACATTTCCTTTTTGTCTTTAGTGTTTTGTTGTTTTAATATTATGTACTTAGGCTTTCTTTTTATCTATCATGCTTGGAATTCATCTGGCTTCTTGAAGCTATGAAATGATATTTTTATATCAGTCCTAGAAGACTTTCAACCTTCTACTCTTCTAATATTGCCTCTACCCAATTATCTTTCTTTTTCCTTTTGGGACTCTAATTACATGTTTGTTACACTCTCTCAATGATCTCTTCCATGTCTCTTAAGTTTGTTTCTCTTTCTCTCTCTCTCTCCCCCTCTCGTTCTCTTTTTCATTTTTCATCTATTTTTGTCTTCCAGTGATGCATTTGGAGAGTTTCATAACAGCTCACACATGCTTTCTTCAAGTGTATCTAGTTTGGTTTTATAATCTGATATTAAACCCATCCATTTAGTTTTGGTTTTAGTTATTGTAATTTTTATTACTAGCATCTCTGCCTTCTTAAAATATATCACTTTTAACATGATTTTGCCTAAAAATATATTCAAATTATCTTTTGTTTATTTAAATATAGCCAGTGGAATTATTTTAGAATATGTATCTGATAATTTCAACAGATAAGTTTCTATTTTCTACTGTTTGTGTGTGTTCTTACTCAAATTCTTTGTTTTCTTGTGAAATGTATTACCTCCTATTTTGTATTAGTCCCTGATTTTTTTAAATTTATACAGCGATATATTAAGGCATAGAATGATGGTGACTTCCTCCAGAGGAAATTTGTGTTTGCTTTGGTCAGGCAGATGGAGGTTTTACCAGACCAGATGTTTGGTCCACCTAACTGATGTAAATTTGGCTGCACATCTGAGCAAGGATTGGTTTGTGATTGCAGCCTCTTGAATTTTTTTTTTCTTTTTCTTTTTTACCACCTCTGCTCAGGCCTAAGAAACTTTGTACTAACTTGGTTTTAGAAAGGTGGGATAGGATCATTTGAGGTTCCAGATTAATACGGGGAGGGTTTTCTGTTAGATTCCCAACCTGACATGTTTCCTGGATTTTCACTTATTTTTCTAAGTGAAAATGTAAAAAAAGTCACCTCTACTAAAGGACAGATGTCCTCAGCCAAAAAGTAGTTTTTGCACTATATGAGTTCCCATATCTATTTGGATTTGGGGCTCTATAATTCTCTAGTTAGCTTTTCAGTTCTTCTGATAATTTTTTTTTTTTTTTTTTTTTTTTTTGAGATGGAGTCTCTCTCTGTTGCCCAGGCTGGAGTGCAGTGGCCAGATCTCAGCTCACTGCAGCTCCGCCTCCCGGGTTTACGCCATTCTCCTGCCTCAGCCTCCCGAGTAGCTGGGACTACAGGCACCCGCCACCTCGCCCGGCTAGTTTTTTGTAGTTTTAGTAGAGACGGGGTTACACTGTGTTCGCCAGGATGGTCTCGATCTCCTGACCTCGTGATCCACCCGTCTCGGCCTCCCAAAGTGCTGGGATTACAGGCTTGAGCCACCGCGCCCGACCTCTGATAATTTTTTTTTAATTTAGCATTTTTGGTTTTGCTTTCAGCAGCAGAGTTGTTTACCTTGTGTTGGAAGCAGAATAATGGTCCCCCAAATATGTCCATGCTTTAATTCCCATACCTTTGAATATGTTAAGGTTGCAAATCAGCGACCTTGAGATGTGGAGATCATCCTACATTGTCCAGGTGGGTCCCATGTCATCATAAGTGTTTTCAGAAATGGAAGAGGGAGGCGAGAGAGTCAGAGTGAGGTGATCTGAGAAGGACTCACTATTACTGCTATGAAGACGGAAGAGGGCCATGAGCCAAAGAATGCGGGCAGCCTCTAGAAGCTGGAAAAAGCAAAGAAACAAATTCTCCCTTAGTGCCACCAAAAAGGAACACAGCCCTGCCAACACCTTGATTTTAGAACAGTGAGGCCCATTTCAGACTTCTGACCTCCAGAACTGTAAAAAATTAATTTGTGTTGTTTTTAAGCCATTAAGTTTGTGGCTATTTGAAATCGCAGCAATAGGGTAATAATATACTCTGCCTTACCAGAAATAGAAGTGCTCCTTTATTTTATAAAGAATGTAGTTAAATATTCAAAGTATGAAAATAACAAAAATGTAATTTCCAAATTTCTGATTATTTTAGACACATTATTATTTAAAATATTATAATAATAAAATAACATAAGACAGGAAAATAAGGACTTTTTTTTCTGATCCAATTATTTAATTTTGTTTTTTAGTATTAGTAACTGAAACTCCTTACCTTAAATCCAGATTGATTTAAAGCTAAAAGACAAAATTTTCCAAAAGGAAACCAAATATACTTATTTCTGGCAAAGGATAGAAACTGAATTTTTTTTTAGGGCCCCTTACTCCAGAGTTATGAAACTAAGAATGAAATTTTTGCTAAAAATGTTATCTTGATATTTTTAGCAAATAAAAACCTAAATAACCACAGCTTTGATCATTTACTGCATGCGAGTTTTTGTGAGCGCTTTTACATTTGTTTAAATAACATTACTGAATCAAATTATTCTTTAAATTAAAACCAAACTTGATCTCTTTTAACTGTGCCAAGTTACTCAGCCTCACTGCTATGTGTTTGCTCATAGCAGCTGCTAATCCAGAAAGAACTGGCACTAAGCATGCGGGGAGCTTGGGGTGGAATCCTGTGACACACCATGATGAGCAAAGATTTCCTTCCAGAGAGAATATGATATATTTTTTCATCCTAAAATTTATATGAAGCTGAAGGGATATAAACGTATGTAGTGTTAATTTGGAAACCTGCAAATATGATATTGGGAAAATTAAACCTTACTGCTGCTGAAACTGGAGCCAGTATACTTTCCAATAGAGCACATATTTATTAAAGATAGGGAACAATGTTTATTAAATGGCATAATGATCATTGATTGAGGCACATTAGGCAAGCCAGTTAATTTCTCTGGGCTTTATTTGTATTATCTCTAAAATGATGAGGAATAAATATAATAATAACTAAGGTTATTTTCTCTCTAATAGTCTATTTTAGAGAGGGTATATACACAAATCTATACATACATGTATATGTACCTGTATTATTACATTACATAGAAAACACTAATAGTTAAGGACCCATCTTCTCTAACATTTTGCATACTTCTTTAAAAATAAAATTCAGTGAAAACAACACCTGACTTACGTTGGCTAGATGAGATCTTATGTTGACGCTCAGGGGAAATGGAGAAAAGTACATTTCAATAGGGCACTGGACTTTAAAGTTGGCTTAGTTTTCTCCCACCCAGAAAGTTTGTTTTATAACTCTTTTGATACGGTTGAAGATTCTGACAACACAGGAGCTGTTAAGAAAGTATAAAGTATTTCCCCTCTGCTGATCATCTTTTTTATTGGTACCTACTCAAGAATTTGGAGATGTACTCCTATGGAAAAAAAAAGGTTGGCCCTACTCAGCTTGTCTGTCTGTAAAACTGCTCAGTAAGGATAATGATGGTTCTTCATTCTGTGTGCCTGTAGTTGCAATTAAGATGTTCCCCCAAAGGATTTTTAGCAGGGTTTGTCTTCCTATAAAGGCCATGTCTCTTTCATACTGAGCGTTTAATAAATAACTAGTCTAAGGAACTATTGCTGATGAACTATTGCTTGATGTGAGTGATGGAGCAAATGATTTCAGCCCAGTGCCTGAATACTTGGGATAATTGCATGAGTACTAAAGTTGCTTACCATTAACAAATAGTAAGCGTTTAAGTTGTGAATTCAAACCAAATCACTCCATTTGACCAACCACAAGTCTGGACTTTGAAGTCTAACAAATTGGATTGAATCTCAGTTTTACCATACATTAACTGAATATGTTTGGGTAAATTATTTAACCAGTGAAACTTTGTTTCTTTATCCACAACATATAAAAAACATTGGTAGCTTCCAAGAGTTATGTGAAAGCCTTTGAGAACTATAAAACATAACACATTTGTTGTTATATTTTCATTATATGTGCTGTAATAATAATATCAACAGATACAGGAAAATTCAAGAGCTTTGGTTAACAGGAAAGTATTATGTGGTTTCATTGTTTAACATTTTGATGAAACGTCGCTTTTATGAAAAAGAATTTAAAGGCATAAATCTTGTTTTTAGAAAGCTTACAGTAAATTGAGACAGACAGATGAGACAAGCAAATGAGACAAGCAAATAAGTTGATACAAGCAAATAAGACGACAAACAGTTACTGTGCATAGTGAAAAACACCATGATGTAGGTAGATAGTAAGCAAATGCTGTAAGAGTATAGAGGTGAAATCTGATACTGGCAGGTCAGAAAAGTCTTCTCAAATGAAGTAAATGAGCAAAACCTTAAAAACAGAAGAGTGGGGGTAAGGTCAGTAGGTGAAAGGGACAAGGAGAAACTTTTTAATGGTAAAAAATATGCAAATTTATAACAAATTGTTTATATTCAGAGAGCAACCAAGGATTTGGATGGATGGTGCTTGTGTGAGGAGTAAAAGTCTGAATGTTAAGGGATAAACATACAGGATAAGCAGAATTCACTCCATTCTGAAATTATAGAACAGACGTACTTTAAATAAAGAAATGACATAAATAGATTTGCTCTTTTGGAAATGTTTCCTGGCAGCCTGTGGGTAATGGATGGAAAACTGAAGGGGTGCAGTGAGGACCAGCAAGCCTGGAGGCATTGAAGCTTGTGGGGAAATTCCAGGTCCTTAGAAAGTGGGGAGAGAATAGAGTTAGGTCAAATCATTAGGCATTAGGAACTAATAGCATTGACTAGAGAGAGACATAAAATAAAAACTCCATCACACTTGTTTACTGATTGGTCAGAGGTGCGATATGAAGAAGGGATGGGTCTTATTTAGTCTTGTAAATTTCTGAATTGGTGAGTCCGTATTTGCACTGAGATGGAAACCCAGGAAAAGGCAAGGATCTGAAAGGAGAGATACTGAGTTTATTTGTGAGCATGCTTATTGTGAGATATCCAAATCTCAGTTGCAAATCTGTAACTCAGGAAAATAGGTGAGAGCGGGAGGTGTAAATTTGCATGTCAGTTTGAAGATAGTAATTGAAACTACATACATAGAAGCAATCACCTTAGGAAATGTTTTATTGTTCCTTGCTTTAATACAATTGTATGATTAGGTAATTATAATGTCATTCCTATAGGCTTCATAAGAAAAAAAATCTAGTATACTTTAATGACTTATTTCAGAACATCCTCATTAGTTTTAAAATAAATCAGTTAGAGTCTTGTTCTTTTAGAGTTTAATTGATTAGCCCATCTAAATAAAGATGTTTTATTCACCACTGGCACTGTCACTTTTAGGATAAATATTTTGAACTGTATTTATAAGTAATGGTAAATGCCTATTTTAACTTTTTACCATGTGATAAAATTGGTGATTCAAGGTTTTTTCCAAATAGATGGGCTTGGCTTGAAGACAGGTCATGTTAAACAAGAATTCCCACATTTTATGGCCACAGAGCAGTCTGTCGTAAGGGAATATAAATTATATCTTTACCTCTCACAAGACTGTTAAGAACTAGATAACTAGACTGGATAATAAGATATTATAATATATGGATGTCATCATCATTACTAGTAGACTTGTCCTATTAGTGATGGGTGAATTGCAAAATTACAAATGGAAACTTATTTTTTGGAGTCACTTTATGATTATTTCATTTTTGAATAATTTTAAGTGTAGACATTTGTAAACTTTTTGATATTAAAATTCACCAAAATTCAGTATACTTTAATGATTTTTTATTTCTCATGATTGTAATGTATGCATTTAATATTGCAAACTATTTTATACAAAGAAAGAGTTCATTACTTCTGTTATGATGATTACAACTTATTATAATAATATTTTATACACTAACTGTATAAATTATGTTTCTCCAACAGCCCTTTCCAATGTGGCATACTTAGCATAATAAAGTAGAAATCTTAGTTTAGGGACATATTCCTCAGACTATAAGAACTAGTACAATCTAAAATAGTAGGTGAAAATTTAAATTGTGCTAATTCTAAACATTAAAATCTAACTATTTGAAGCATTAACAATCCTTAATAGTGTCATAAATCATATTAACTTTTTAGCAAGGTAACACAAATTGCCATATTTTGTAATGTGTTTTTTTTTTTTTTTACACAGTCATATTCTGTTATAAGTGAAATTGGGCTCCAGGCCAAGGAGAACTTTGGAGAACTTTTAAGTTTGAGAGACTGTCTCACAGCTGGAAACCACCCCAAAGTGGATTGATCGCAGAAGAATGTGTTTCCTATTATCCAGTTCTCTACCAAACTATTTTTTTGTAGCTTGAAAATAATAAAGATTTCATAAGCCCCAAGAGGTCTTTTTTGATCCATGAATGAAGTTACCCTGGATTCATATAACAAAAATCTGACTTCCTTTCAGCCATTGAAATTCAAAACCCTTCCATTTATTAGTATGAAATTTAAAAATCCTTCAAAAAATGTCAAAACGTTGCATTTAATGAAGTCAATGTCAGTGCATGCCACAGTTTTGATTCCACTTAAGATGAGTACAATATGATGTGAAAGGAAATGTAAAGTGAGTAATGGCAGTCAGCTAATTAAAGTAGATATTGAAGGATGCAATCAGTTTAGCCTTGAAATTATTCTTTAAAGTTTTTCTTAATCAAAAGATATACTTTTTAAAGTCATCATAAAATTTATTTTACTCATATTTAAATGTTTAGAATTTATGAATTACCAGAAAAAATAAGATATTTGATTTTTTGATTGCTTTAAAATTTTGTTACCTGGAATTTTAAAATGAAATCAATCTTTAAAAAAAGATTTGTTTTTCTAGTTTGTTCATGTACCCATAGTGCCATTTTACTCATGATTCATTATACATTCTTAGTGCCTTTCTGGAGGAAAAAACAAGTACAGTTCACAGAATCTTCTGTATGATTTCTCTAGAATTATAGTCTTCATTTATATTGACACAGTAGAAACGGAGTTGCTTATATAACTATAGTAACCTAATAAATTAGTTGCGTGTCTACAGTAAAATCCAGATCTTCTCTACAAATGCTATATCAGATATATAGCCAAATCATATAAATATATATAGGATTGTAATTTTGAAGTAATTTCCCTCACAGTAAAATTGGAAATTGTTATTCATATTTTGTATAACCATTTGACTCACAGGAAGTAACTACAAAAAACACAAGTTTAAAAAACTGGCACAATCACTCATTTTGCCAGGTGAAAAGAAATTGATGCAACATGTTGAACTTTGATCATTCATGTTTCACCAGTGAACCCAGATGCACGGAAAATACTTTACTCAAATTGCTCACAATAAGTGCCAATCCTCATTTTTCCATATCAAGGAGAGATGGGGATATGGAAAATATATAAAATTGGCAGATAATCTTCAAATCTTATTTTAGGCAATACTTTTCACTTCCTGTCCTATCAATTTTTTTTTTTTTTTTTTTTTTTTTTTTTTTAACCAGACTGCCTAACAAGATTGCCTTCTCCTTGCCCCTGCCTGCCCTCTGGTGGAGAGCAGCAGGATGGTAAAAGGAAAATAAGGAGAAAATCCATGATGAGCTGAATAAGTCCTTAAGATAGGTGCAACCACAAGTTACTGGATAATCACTTCTAGTAACACTTTTATTTATATATTTCAAATATAACTACATATGCTTAATATTAAATTTGGTTTTAACTACTAAATGTCAACTAGCTCATCCCACTTTGAGACGGCAGGAAGGAAACCCTGGGGGAAGGGGGAAGCAAGAGAAAATTGTTATCCAGTGTGCTCTCCAAGATTTAACTAAAGCATTTGTTAGAGTTGACTTTCTTCTTAAACATTTTGTGTTACTGAAATAATATAATAATGCCTCAGATTTTCATGAGAATATATGATGGTGGGCTAGAGGAAGGCTTATCATTTTCCAGTTCTGTATTTTTTAGTTGACTATTTACTAGTAATTTCCTCTCCATTCATGCTCCATTCCTATAAAATAAAAGTGTCAGTTTCTTTGAGTTCATTGGACTATTGACAAATCATGGCCCTATAAAGTTTGAATCTGGGACTTTTGAAATAGATAAACCAAACCCTTGACTCATAACGAAAACCGAATAAATAAGATTTTTATTATAAATAATCTGACAAACCCAAATCTTTCCATTTTATCTTCCTTATATTTCTGTAATAAAACTGATGTAACAAACCCCAAATCACCACCATTTAGTAATAACAAAATTGAAAACTCAAAAATGTTCAGTTTTCTTTATACCAACAGATTTGAGATTGTACCCCAAATTTCTGTCCTGGTTTGGCCTTGAATTTCAATTCAATTCTTCCCTTCCACAGCTGTTTGCTGGGTACACTGTTATTTAAATAATGGGGCTCTGTGGAGAAGACTTCAAGGGAGTTTGATGGGATAGAGAGAGCTGGAGAAGAGAAAGGGATGAAAGAGTATTTAAAAGATGAAACAAATGTTGTGAGTTTATGTAGGTCAAGACATTTAAAGTTAACTTTCATTTGTATTGTAATGGGGGAATTTTTTGACTATTAATATTTTGAGCAGAGAGCCCACTTACTTCATAGAATAAAAAATTAAGAGGATGTCGTCAAGCATTGGATAAAGGCATTGATGTGGTCTTGTTATATGTAAAAGAACTGAAAGTTGAACTAACACAAGTTTATATTTTAGACTTGGGCCTCTAGGAGTTCATGGAAAATAGTATGGGATATTTTGAGCTATTAAAGATATACCCACAGGCCTATTCTCGTCCAGACCTATATCATGATTTTAACGACAAGTATAAGAGATTATCAGAGAAAGAATTGATCCTCACAATTAAACACAGCAACAAGAATATATGTGTATGTGTTGTGTGTGGGAGTAAGCATACAGGAGTATACATGCATGTATTTCTTTGTATCTGTCTTTTCTACCAAACATTTCTAAAGGCAGGGCTAACTTAATATTTCATTTTTCCATAGCTTGTATCAAGTTCCCCATGCTCCACTTTCTTCTTCTGCTTTTCAACACCTTCATATCCCTCACATTCTTTTATGGCAGAGCACAACTCTCTCACTTTTTCTAACAAGAAACACACATTGCAGTTAAACAGCCGAGGTCATCCCCATGCTCGCGTCACAGGTCAAGCAAGATCACTTACATTTTTTAGGGGGTCACTTCTTCTCACTGGGTGGGATATGACCTTTTTCCTGTTTCTAGAAAAGAAACCACCCCAGATGTTCACCACCCCTTCTCTCTCGCGCTCTTTTTTGTTTCCATTCTCTTCCTTGTTTGATGCCAAACACACACTTGGACATTCATCTTGCTAGTATTTTCCTACTATGTTAAAAAAGATTGATCTTTATTTTTACCTAATGTATCTTAAATACAAAAAATAAGCTAAAAATACTCACAGAAAATCTGACATTTAATTACACTTTAGGGGATAGATACTATTTTATAATTTGAATGTACCATTTGGAAAACTTCTTGGTATTTTCAGCATATTATAAAGTCATTATTAAGATACATTTCTCTCTGCATCTGTGCTGCCATCTTAATATCATCTGTGGGCTGCACTTTTTTTTTCCAAAACCATCTGCATTTTGAGCTGTCTTTTGAGAAATAGCTGTAAGAATACAATTAATTATATTCTCCCTGTGTGGATTGTTCCTCCTGGGTTTTCATTGACCATCCCAGACGTTCAGCTTTCGAGATCCTTCAGATTTACTCACTGAATACAACCAAGTTTGCACTGATTACAAATATATAGATACTTTTCCTGACTTTATTTTGACAAACGTAGTCAAGATGTAATGCCTGGAGAAATTATTACTATCAATAATAATTTTATGGCTTCAGTTCTATCTTCTTTATGAAGCTCAACTCTAGTTGACTGGTCCATGACATACATGAATTGAACACATACGGTATGCCAGCCAGCTACTGTACCATATGATGGAGGTACAGCAGTGAACAAAACAAAACAAAACAAAACAAAACAAAACAAAAAGGCTTCTCTTCATGGAGCTTACAGTCTAGTGAAAATAGTCTTTTAAATTGAAAACAGCTAATATATTAGAAAATAAATATCTGCTTTGTAAAAAGTACTGCGCTAAAAGCTCTATGCCAGTCTCCTTGATTTACGCATTTTTTAAATTCTCATTTTCAAATATTTTAATCTTTAAGTAACCTTTGCATTTTCGTTTCTCTATTATATTTTGAAGTTTGTTCTTATTAAGTTCTAGAGTTAGAACAAAATAATAAATTTTGAAATAAGAAAATCTGGTGGAAATGCCGTATACCTTTTGTTGCCATACCAAATTTATTATACCCCAACTTTATTCATACCCTGTTAAAAATCCATAACCAATATAATTTTTGAAAAAAGTTCATGGTCTGATTTTTGGTTAGAAGAATAATTCTGTAAATTAAAATCACATTTCTCTTGATATGACACATTTTTTTTCCCAAAGAATGTTTGTTCATTTCAGAGGTAAAAAATATTTGATGAAGACCAGACTAATAGTTTATCTTAAAGAGAAATTCCCAAATTCTATACTTAAAATTCTAATAAGTATCAATTAATTCATTGACTCAAAAGGATGGTTAGTATTTTGATTGTGAATTATAAAATAAAATAAAATGCTAGCAAAAATAGGCAAACTTGTATGTACCCAAGAGTTTTATCAAATCTCATTGTATTATATCCACTTAATATATTTTAAGTAAATAAAACATTATGAAAAAGTTGAGAAGCTCTCTTTACATACTCTCCTGTGATACTATTTCCCTTCTTTCAGCACCAGAAGTAACTTCAGGCAGGATGACATCTTGACTTTCATGAGCCTTAGGCACTTTTGCCTTCTTGAGCCCATTTCTATATAATAAAAAAATTATATTATACAACTGTTAAAAAATTTAACCATAAAAATATTATATTATACAACCGTGTTTATAAAAAGATGGATGTAATTCAGATTGGTTTGATTGTTATATATCCAATATTATTATAGTCATTTTTTCTTCTGGTTTTAAAAGAAATGAAAATTAAAATATTTCCATTATCCTCTAAAAGTATCGTGGACCCTCAGCACTGTGACTCTTGTTCCCAGTGGATAACTCAGCCCTGAATTCAACCTTTTAGCATTCCTATGCTTTTGCTTGTATATTCATCTGTATAAATTGTTAAATTACCACTTATTGTATTGGTTTTAGAAAATGTATTGAGAACTAATTGCTTAATTTTGGTTGGTTTTTAAAAAAACAAGCAAACAGTATTTGCCTTTATTTTGAGAACATATTCAGCATTTGCTTTTTTTTTTTTTTTTTTTTTGAGACGGAGTCTCGCGCTGTGTCACCCAGGCTGGAGTGCAGTGGCGCGATCTGCAAGCTCCGCCTCCCAGGTTCACGCCATTCTCCTGCCTCAGCCTCCGAGTAGCTGGGACTACAGGCGCCCGCCACCACGCCCGGCTAGTTTTTTGTATTTTTAGTAGAGACGGGGTTTCACCATGTTAGCCAGGATGGTCTCGATCTCCTGACCTCATGATCCACCCGCCTCGGCCTCCCAAAGTGCTGGGATTACAGGCTTGAGCCACCGCGCCCGGCCTGCTTTCTTTTTTCTGTTTTCTTTCTTCCTTCCTTCTTTCCTTCCTTCCTTCTTTCCTTCCTTCCTTCCTTCCTTCCTTCCTTTCTTTCTTTTTTGAAACAGAATCTCCCTCTGTCTCCCAGGCTGCAGTGCAGTGGCGTGATCTTGGCTCACTGCAACCTCTGCTTTCTGGGTTCAAGTGATTCTTCTGCCACAGCCTCCCGAATTGCTGGGATTACAGGCATGTGCCACCAAACCTGACTAATTTTTGTATTTTTAATAGAGAGGGAGTTTCAGCATGTTGGCCAGTCTGGTCTCGAACTCCTGACCTGAAGTAATCCACCTGCCTCAGCCTCCAAAAGTGTGAGATTACAGGCACGAGCCACCACGCCCAGCCAGCATTTGCTTTTAAATTAGTATCAATAACACTTTTAATTTCACCCACAAACACATACAATCACTGAAATAACATAAATATAGAAAATATTTCTTAAATGTATGATTGTTTTCTGGAGCATAAAAAGGTGTTGGCTTGCATTCTCCAGTGGAAAATTCCTCTGTGTGTATATGTGTGTCTATTTAAGAGAGAGACAGATAGATTCAGCTGATTCCTTAGTGTTGCTTGTAATATACAGCAAATTTACACTAAAATGTTGGCATGTTTGGAGATTAATCCCTGGAAAAAAGTACATTTTGCCACGGAGAGAGTGTGTGCTGTTGTTTGGCTTTAGAGTTCAGTGCTATAATTTGTGTCATTTTTTTTGGACGAGCAATACTACAGAATGTCATCCACACCTTTAAGATTTGCTAATTTCCTCCAGGAGTTTTGCTCTTTCTCATGCCAGTTAGTGGTAGAAAAATAGCTTCTTCCATTCATCAGATGAGGTAATGCTCTGTTACTATTCACATTTGAATGTAGTATGAGTGTTGTATTTAAATGATACTAGCAAGAAGAAAAATTGCTGCTTTCTTTTGAAGATTATTTCTGTGCTTTCACTTTAAAGAGTGAAATCCTTAAAGGGATTTTAAAATAACTGTAGCAAGCATTTTCTTGAATTTTTTTTCAGTTTTCTTCACCTTTATTAAATAACAGTGAATGTGTCAGCCACTTATTCAAGACTTTGAAAATGTCAATACAACTATGATAATCTAATCCCATAATGTAGCTGCTATGCCTAAGAGTATGCTTTGATGTTCAACATTTCCAAATTTGGTTAAGCTCCCAAACCATCGATCTCGACCCTATGTTTGTTGGTGAAAGACACTAACCAATTTTGCTATTGTGAACTTTACTGTAGTAGACCTACTTGCTAGCAACTAAACATACTCAGCACTTCCTTCACGGTACTTTAATTTTTTCCCCTCTATCTGATATTTCTAACTTGATCTCTTGGGTATCTCTTTGTTCCAATCCTAGCTGTCTTTCCAAGTCTTAACTCAAATGCTATAGACTCCTTAAAATCTTCCTTATTTTCTTTCCATTACTTCCACCTCTATTTTTCCTCCATTCTTCCACCCTATCAAGATGGAAATATTTTTCTCTTCTCGAATTCCATGCTTTGGTCACTTTCTATTTAATGGTATTCACAGCTTTCTTCCCTATGTAACTATTTGCCCATATAAGTCTCTTCTTTACATGTTCTTGTCTGCTAAGCAAGAGGAAAGGATATTTTTTTTTTTCTTTCAGACTCTTGCTCTGTCTCCCAGGCTGGAGTGCAGTGGCTCGATCTCAGCTCACTAAAACCTCCACCTCCTGGGTTCAAGCAATTCTCCTGCCTGAGCCTCCCGAATAGCTGGAACTACAGGTGTGTGCCACCATGACCAGCTAATATCTTTTGTATTTTAATAGTGACTGGGTTTCACCGTGTTGCCCAGGCTGCTCTAGATCTCCTGAGCTCAGGCAATCTGCCCACCTCGGCCTCTCAAAGGGCTAGGATTACAGGCAAGAACCACTGCGCCTGGCCGTATAACACATACTTCCAATCCATCAAACACAGCATTAGCACTTAGTGAACGCTCATGTGAGAAATGGATACCAGTCGTTAGTACTCACAGATTAGGTGCTGAGATAGAGTTGAGTAATTTACTACATATCTTCTCTCAAGGTGTTCAGAGAGTCTGCTCGGGGACACAAAGAAAAAATAAATCATGGCAAACCACTCTTGCCAGTATTACGTAAGTATAAACAGTGAGCACAGGTCCGAGAAAAAGACCTAAATATTTTGGGCAATGCACTTTACTTTCATTGAAGCAATAACCTTTATATTATATTGTTATTACATTATCATATTTATTATATTATATTGTTATTACATTATCATATTTATTATACTGATGAGATAACTGATGCATAGTGAGGTTAATTTGCTCAGAGTAAATAACTCCTGTGTAGCAAAAACACACTTTGAATTTTAGGTCTAGTTAACCTTAAAAGATGCATGAGAAGAAAAATCCAACTACTGGGGTGTTGATGAAAGAGTGGCTAGAGATCAATTTCAAAAAGAGGTTACACTTGTGCTGAGTCTTGAAAGATGCTTAGTAATCACAAAGTAGCGAGACCTGGGGGACAATAAGGAGAACAGACATGAAGTGTGAAATACCAAGGGGAGTTAAGTAAATGAAAATAGTTTACTGTGAGTGAGACAAAGAGTGATGAATTAGAGAGGTGGACAATAAGAAGGTCAGAAGAGACATTATACTAAAACAGTTGTATTCCAAATCAGCAATAATATATTTCAGACAGAAGAATAGAATGGTCATTGTTACTTTATTAGATTGGAGGCAGGTATGACAATTAAGAGGCTATAGCTTAAAATTACTGAGTGGCTTGATACAGAAAAACATAGACTGGTCGTGGTGGCTCATGCCTGTAATTCCAGCCCTTTGAGAGGCTGAGACTGGTGAATTGTTTGAGCCCAGGGGTTCAAGACCAGTCTGGGCAACATGGAGAAACCCAGTCTCTTCAAAAAATACAAAAATAATCTGGGCATGTTGGCACACACCTGTAGTCTGTAGTCCCAGCTGCTTGGGAGGCTTAGGTGGGAGGAGCACCTGAGGCCTGGAAGTCAAGGCTGCAGCAAGCCATGATTGTGCCACTGCACTTCAACCTTGATGACAGAGTGAGACGCTGTCTCAAAAACAAACAAACAAACACACGCAGACACACAAACGAAAAATCATAAAAGAGGTATGAGATAATTAGAGGATAAAGTTGATCACACTGGTTGAGTGATTGAAGTGGTTTGAAGGCTAATTATTAAGAGGGGAGAAAGCTGATTTAGTAGAGTAGACAACATAGTTAAATTTATGTGTTGAGCTAATTAAATATTCTTACTGTATTTTATATCACATTAATACCATTATAAGGAAACTTGATATTTTATACCAGTACGATGCTTGTTATACACAAGTAGTCTATGTGTTTCTCAGTTTTAAAGATATGCTCTTCAAAACACAGAGGACATCAATTTGTATGGCTCCCTTTATGGGATATGTTACTGACTTATCTAGAATTAAAGTATTGCCTTTAGAAGGGAATGTTCTTACAAATGGACTAAAACATCTCCTTTGAACATTGAATTCAACATTCTTTGTAAGAAGAAATATTTAACCAATAAGAATAGCCTTCCTGGCTATTTGGATTTTATGTTAGTTCAATATCTATTATTTATTCTTTATACAAACCTCATTCACTCATGTTTGCCTACTTTCCAATCAACTCATTAAATGCATATACTTCTCTTTCCATACATGATAATGATTTCATGGAAATATTCTTAGAGTAAATACATTCATAATTGTTTGAAAACCTTTCACGTGGTAATGATCAAAGTTTCCCAGGAAGGGTTACGCTAGTTAGATATTTTTCTTTCCCCAGGAAAAGGATTATGCTAGTTAGATATTTTTATTTTGCTAATTTTTATATCTTATTCTCAACTTTGTGGCCAAATGCAACACTAACTTGTCTATGATTTACTCTGTAGTAAATCAAGAAAGAGTTGAACTTTTTCTTTCAAAAGCTGCATGTTTTGGCAAGCACTCATAAGTCATTAGATGCTGAAAACTTACCAGTGTGCAGTTATAGCCCCATTTCTGTAATGATATTTGACTTGAAAAAAGTCCATTTAAAATTTTATTCCATAATGCCAATAACTACAATAGTAAAGTGTAGCACCACCTAGGATTTATATACTCTTGTCCTTTAGAAGTATTAAAATTATTTTCCATTTTCACTGCTCTACATTTTTTACAGTCCTATGTCAGTAGGGTTGGTCTTTGATGGTAGATTCGGGGGATTTCATACTTATGCTATCGTTCATACTGAAATTAAAACAGCTAAGGAAGGGTAACTGGTGATAGGTTAATTGGAATTCTCTTTAGGTCAGTTCAGCAGGTATTTGTTGAGCAAATATTTTCTTTCTCTGCACTGATTAGGGGTGTGTGTGTGTGAGAGAGAGAGAGACAGAGAGAGAGATGGCTAGGTGGTATGAGAAGTCTGTGTGTGTGTGTGTGTGTGTGTGTGTGTGTGTGTGTGTGTGAGAGAGAGAGAGAGAGAGAGAGAGAGAGAGAGAGAGAGATGGCTAGGTGGTATGAGAAAAAGAGATATAAATAACCATGATATCATACAAGGTAGTCTATAAATTCACATTCAAAGTACATTTGAGAAAAGGAAAAAGAGATTTATTCCAACTGAAGGATCCTAGGAAGGCTATGATGATGTGTAAAAATGGAAGAAAGAACCACAAAACACTGGTTTTGGCTTCTTTAAGACTCAAGGACAAATTTCAGCTTAGCTAAATTTGTAGTTGTGTTACTGCAGCAAGTTATTTGGTCTTCCTGAACACCAGTTTCCTAATTTGGAAAAGAGAAATAAAGTACCTACATTGTGGTTTGGGGTAGAGAGAGACTCTCAGAATTTACATTTGTTAAGTGTCTCCACTAGTTATTTCTTAATTATGTCCTTTTTATAATGTGTTTATATTGCTGTTATTATTATGCTTATTATTACAAATGTTATGTATACTATTAAATAAAGAGGATAAAAACCATGATGTAAACCATGAGGAAGACTTTATTTAAGAAGGAGGTGAAAAAAGAGTGGCTGTCTTCACTTGAAAAGGATGGCACTGTGAGCAAGGGAATTTAGCTGTGGCAGTACAGGGCATCTGAACCTCAACTATGGTGCACAGGGAAGAAACTATTAATATCAAGCTCTAGTTGGAAAAATTCCATGTAGTTAGACAAATGAGTAAGGCACTTGTCTTATATCCTCCCCTATGTTCCCACTCTGGAACTTGTAATTTAGTCAGATAAACTTGGGGCTTGTAGGATAACATGAAAATTTTGTAAAAGTCTATCTTTTCAGAGAGTGGTCCTCTATCTCTGACATTAGCTAAAGAGTTACTCTTTTTAGGCATAATGTAGAGTGGAACTGTATTGGTTGAGAAGTTAAACTTGGTGATTGTATAGTCCCATTCACTAGAAAAGTCTGTAATTCTAGAAAAAAAAGACTAACATCTTAAGTCAGATTATTTCTATATATTTTACTTTCTGAAATATTTTTGTTTGGCTTGTAAACGTTTCTATATGTAAACATAATTGAAGAAAATTTTATATACAACAAAATTATCTGATTTTTGTTTTTATTTTCCATGTATTTATAGGTTTTGCAGGCATAATTTTTAATGACCACAAAAAATATGTGTATAAGGATGGCATTGAGCTCTGTGTAAATATTGGTGGACATTCAGGTTTCCCAATTCCAAATTTGTTTCCACATTTTGACTGTTAAAAATAAAACTAGGTTGAGCATTGCATTTCTTAAAAGCTATTTCTATAATTCTATTTACTTCAGTTAAGTTTCTAGAATTGGAATTCCTGAGTGAAGGGTTATGAACATTCTTAAGAATTCTGATAAATATACCACTTTGCTTTTGGAAAGAATTATAACATTATACATGTTCATGAATGATGATTACTCATTAACTTTATTTCCAAAACATTTATGTATTATTTAAATCAAAATTATGCTATTAATACTGAAGATTAAATTTTAGGTTACATTGTAATTCTCCAACTATTTATTTGTTCATTGGAAGCTACAGTCTGCCTCCTCCCGCTATCACCCACATTTCTTCTATCTTTCTCTGCATTATTTTTCTCCATAGCAATTATTGTATTCTAATATATTAAACCACACTTCGTCATCTTCTTTAATGTCCATCTGTCCTGCTTAAGGGCACTACTTATTGTTTATTTGCTGCCCTTTCTTCAGATTTAGAACAGTGCTTTACTTACTCTATAGTTTGTGCTCAATAAATATTTTTTGAAGAAATAAATAGGCAAATTTCTCTTTGTAGGCTTTTTTAGTCCATTAATTCTTAAAGGAGTATATATTTTCTTAATATGAATGAGGCCTGTATGCAACAAATATACAAATCATTTCTCTGTTTTATGTTCTAAAAATATTTTCCTAGTTGGTTGTGTGGCTATTAATTTTATATTTATATGTGTATTTCAATATGGATGTTTTAAATATTTAAATAACTGTTCTTCTTTTCTTTTGCAATTATAATTATGTTCATAGTTTTAAAAATGAGAAATCTATCTCTTATTATTGAGGTATTTAAAAATATATATTTGGTTCCCTATTAGATTTTAGTTTCTTCCATAATTTTAATTATTATTTTATTATTTTATTTAGGCATTACTTAGGTTTATGATGTGGAAGTTAAAATTATGTTTTCATACTCATTGTTAAAGTATCATTTTTCGATAAATTTCATGACTTTCCAATTGTTTATGTTTGCTTTATAATGTATTAAATTATCATATGCAGCCATATTACTTTCCATTTGTCAGATATTCTATTGATCAGGATAAATCTCTAGATACACTTTAGAATATTTTAATAAGTCTCGAACAGTTCTTAATTATGTTTAGATAGGAACAGTTTTCAT
This sequence comes from Papio anubis, assembly GCF_008728515.1. Classification (NCBI taxonomy): domain Eukaryota; kingdom Metazoa; phylum Chordata; class Mammalia; order Primates; family Cercopithecidae; genus Papio; species Papio anubis. Next base: position 85,515,232 of record NC_044979.1, on the reverse strand, counting down.
CTTCCAAATAAATACACAAACACTTGACACCTTTAAAGCAATCAGCCTTCCCCTCGCCTCAAATTATGTTTATCTTAAATTATTCACAATTTTAGGAAAATATTTTGTAGTATTAAGACCTTTAAAAATACATGTCACACTTTTTTTTTAGTTTTTCCTATTCAGTTTGTATTTTTGTTGTTGAAATTGAGATTTTATTGTATTTTATAATTTGAAATTATCGGTATGGTAAATCTTATTCTACATTTATGTTGTTCTGCAATTTATTAACCAATTTACTCTCTTGCTTTTCTGTGTTTATTTCTCATTTCTATTTCATGTCTTCTATTGTACTTTTAAGGACCTCCAGAAATATTAGAAGATATATTGCTTTCAATTTTAATGGAATATTTCTAGCATGTTATAGCTAAGTTGTTGGGGGTTTGTATTATATGTGCTAATATCTTTAGAAAAAATCATCTCTTAAAGGTTATATCTATTCGACTATGATGAAATGCCAACTCTGTTATACTACTAATCTAAATAGTATTTACTAGCTTCTTGGCACATAGTTTGAAAAACCTGCTTTATTTTCTTGAACCTGTTCAAGGTTTTGAACTTCAAAAATTTAATTATTCATTAAATGTAAGTACTTTGAGCTAAAACATCTACTTATTAAGAAATTTTAGCCGCTGTTAAGCTATAAACTCTCCTTTCTTAAACATCTCTTTACTTAGACCTTCTATTAAATTCAACTTTACCTAATAACATTATTTCTTCAGAGATATTGCACCTCTGTGTGTTCTGAATACTTTAAACTTTACCCAACATTTTAAATATACACAAGTTTTAGAAACACAGAAGTATTTCAAATTGGGGATGATGAAGGCAATGTGTTATTTTAAGCAAGGCACTTGCATAAAATATTAGTTTAATACTCATTGGCAAAAAGTCCGAGTACTGCTTAACCACACAAAAATATGAAAAAATTAGGCATATTTTATATTATTATTATTTACTTATCAAATACTGATCTTTCTATGAACACCTTTGTATCGAATTTAATGATTGGTGTGAGGAACTAGAGTAGAAGCTGAGATGTTAACAGTTCTTTGTAACTAGTACCCTGGTAGTTTTCATTGTTTCAACATTTTTTATAACTGACATAAATTATAGGTTTTTGCATAGAGGTAATCTGAACTTTACTAGGATTACACATGCAGAGATCATCTGGGAGCAAATAAATCCTTCTCTCACTCTTATCCCACTACCCACATGTTCACCTTACCTAACCTGCCCGGTTTAGTTATACGCTGAAATCCATCAGCGACACGAGAGAAATAGTGCTGTTTAATTTTAGATCTCTCCTTTAGTTTTAGTGTTTCACTGCAAGAATTATCCAGCTTCTGGGTAGGTAAAGGCTGCCCTGCCTCAGCGATGTTTACTAATGAAGGCCAGGGATATAAACGGCCAGAGTCTGGAAGGAAGATAAGCTTTAAGTAAAATTGAAACTAAGTCTTACTTGTCTTTTGTTGAGCCTATACCATAAAACCTGACTCATAGAATGAATATGATTGTTTGTTGTAGTAGAAGCTAAATAATAAACAACTCAGGCTAAACAAGGGGAAGACCCGGGCGCAGTGGCTCACGCCTGTAATCCCAGCACTTTGGGAGGCCAAGGCGGGGGATCACCTGAGGTCAGGAGTTCGAGATCAGCTTGGCTAATAAGGTGAAACACCATCTCTACCAAAAATACAAAAAAAAAAAATTTAGCTGGACTTGGTGACAGGCGCTTGTAATCCCAGCTACTCGAGAGGATGAGGCAGGAGAATCACTTGAACCTGGGAGGCGGTGGTTGCAGTGAGCCGAGATCGCGCCACTGCACTCCAGCCTGGGTGACAAGAGTGAGACTATGTCTCAAAAATAAAATAAAATAAAATAAAATAAAATAAAATAAAATAAAATAAAATAAAATAAAAACAAGAAGAGGAGACTGTGTTTCCAGAGACTGGAGACTCAGAGACTCTATTGATAGAAATCTTAATATTTAAATTCTTCTTTGTCTTTCTTTTTATTTTGTCCTTAGGAACTTTTCTCCTTCTCCTAAGAATGATATTTTATAAACAAGTGCAGAAAGAACCTCTACAATATTGCAACATGCATTTCTTGAAGTTTAAAATATTAAAAATTGAACTCATAATCATGTTGACAGTATTACCCGTCCTCATATTTCCCTCAGTGTTAATGCTGAACAGTTTAGTTCCTCCAGTAAGAATCTCAGGAACCAATCTTACATTTTCTTTGCTCTTATCACCCAAATGCATCAGCCATTCAGCCCACTAGAACCAACAGTGTAATTGCTTCTAAGTTGTGGCTGCACATTAGAATCATCAAGGGAACTCTCAAGAGTACAAATGCCTTGGTTTCACCCCTTTCAGAGATGCTGCTGTATTTGATCTAAAGTACAGTTGGGCCGTTATACTTTTGCAACTCCCCAGCTGATTCAAATGTTTAGCCAAGATGAAGAACCACTGGTCTGAATCCTCCAGGTTAAACCCTCATCACCTCTTGCACAGCTTATTGCAGCTTCTTTCTAATTTGTATTATTTTCTCATCCCTCCCACCTCACAGTATCACTCTTGTAAAAAAATCTTTGACTCCTCATTGTCTGCAGATTATAGTCTAAATTCACCTTAGAGATTTTTAATGCATGTCTTTCATTGCCTTACTTGAGTTTTCTATAATTGACACGCAGTCGCATTCATGCCTCTCAACTCTGTCACCACAATCTACACTGGTCAAGTCCAATTCCTGAGCCCCGACTACTGTATCCATGAATGTTATTCTCTTTCTTCTCCAGAAGGGAGTTCCTGTTTTGCCTTTATTGCTCTTCTTTTAGGTTATGTCCTTTGTGAGTATTTACCAGATGCCCACAGGCCTCTAGTTTCCTTGGCATTTGTCCCCTGATGTTTCTATGATACATTTATATGTTCATCTTCTGTGCTAGGCTGAGTCCTGTGAAGCTAAGTATTCTGTTTCTATCCTCTTTTTGTACTCACTGTTCAACCTCAGCAGGGTTCTTATCACCAAAAAGATTTTCAGTTGACAAGTTTTTTTGTGTGTATGATAAATAAGTTGAAAATTTAAAAAATAAATTTTAATATTATAATAGTATTCCATGGGTTCTAAAGAGTTTCTTCCTCATTATTTTGGTAAACAAATAATATTTTCCACATTTTAAAAAATTCCATGTTGCAAATATTGAGTCATACTTAAGAAGATCACTATTCCTGCAAAGTTAGAAGTGTAATAGAGCTGAAGAAAATGTCTGCTTTCTATAAATATTCATGTTTCAGGAATATATAATATGTTTTCATAGAATTGTAAGGTTTCCTATTGGATGTAATGGATAAAAGTTGTTAAAGAAAGCATTAATTTTGTCTATATATCTCTGTAGTTATGTATGTGTGAGTTAATATTTAATGTAGGTATACATACCTACCTTAGACTTAACCACAAACATTTTAATTTTAAAAAGATAAATTAAAAGTTTACATGCCATAAGAAACATAATATGCACCATCTAAGGACCTTAAGGGAAACTGTAAATATCATCAGACTTGCACATATTATTATATTTTAAGTACAGAGGGATTACCGCAGCCCATAAAATTTGTAAAATTTGAGTTTTATTGTACGTAAGAATGAATAAAATGCGCTTTCAAAAAAACCGGAGCTAAATTTGGCTGACTGGACTTCATTATGCATCCTAATATATTATTTTCTAGCTTTTCTTTTTCTTAATAAGAACCCCTGGAAAAATAAATTGAAATTATATATTAATGGACCCCTTCTCTACAGATTCTGAATCAGGAGGTCTAGTGTAAGACCTCAAAATATCTGTGTTTAATCATCATTCATATTTTTAAAAAATCATCACGAAAGTTTGGGAAATATTGACATAGATATAATTTAAATAATTTTTTGATGATCTGATAAAATGGAATGTGGGTATATGTGACCTATCCTATCTAAACACTATCCATAAGAAATTCACCAAATGATGCCCAATGATAATATAAACCAACTGCCGGGTGCCCATTCCTCTATGTGACCACATGCAGGCCCAGTCTCTGTTCCTTATGTTCAAGATGGACCTCACTTAGAACAACAGAAAGCACATGAGAGCCATCCAACTGCAGCTAGTAAGAAGATAATAATGAGTGTATTTGATTATCTTCTCTTAGGCTTTAAGAAGTCCTTCAGAAAGAAAATTTCATAGATTCTTATGTAATCCAAAAGTTCCTTAACAATATGTCCTAGAAAATTTTCTATGCTCCCACACCCTCAACATCTACTAATCACCTATGAGAAAAATTTTTTAAGAAATCTTTGGCTAGGCGCAGTGGCTCACACCTGCAATCCCAACACTTTGGGAGGCCGAGGCAGGCGGATCACGAGGTGAGGAGTTTGAGACCAGCTTGACCAACATGGTGAAACCCCGTCTCTACTAAAAATACAAAAATTAGCCAGACGTGGTGGTGTGCACCTGTAATCCTAGCTACTCAGGAGGCTGAGGCAGGAGAATCACTGGAACCAGGGAGGCAGAGTTTGCAGTGAGCCAAGATCGCATCACTGCACTCCAGCCTGGCAACAGGGGGAAAGTTTGTCTCAAAAAGACAAAACAAAAAAAAGAAATCAACTCAAGGTGGATCAAAAACTGCACTCTCCATCCTGGGCGACATAGAGAGACTCCATCTGAAAACAAACAAACAAACAGCAATAACAACAACAAATATATATATATACACACTTGGTGAGCCACAAAGCGTATATTACCTAAGAAATGGCTAAACCAGTCATTATTGTAATACTGTTACTTACTAGTAATAGCTGGAATTTTATGTCTATAAGTATATTTAATTAAATATTGTTCTTAAAAATGTACCTACTTTTTCTTTAGAAAACAAACTCGGAATCTTAATTATAGAGACAGCTATACATACATTCATAAATTTGATAATAATTTATCATTTAATTCTATAAAGAAACATAATTAACATTCTAAATAAATTTATTTCATGTAACTTATTGAAAACTTAAAAGTAACGCCCTTATTGAGGGCATAATGCAAAACAAAAAACAGAAATATTTTAATGATTTAAATTGTGAATCAAGTGAATTTCTTTATGTATGGGGCTGTAACAGTAAAGATTTCATTTTTTGTAAATAAGAAGAAAGAAATATCTCTGCCATTACTGTTAAGATTTGAAAACAATAGGAAAAGAAAATACTAAGAGTGGAGAAAAAATGTTTCAAAATAAGCCAAAAATGTCAGGTAATAGAACAACAACGCACTTAGCAAATCTCTGACTACCAGAATTTTGGATCAACTCCCAGGTTTGGGAGTTGGATGAAACTGGTGTGATGTTTGCCAAAACTTATGGAAGCTTTAAATATATATATATATATGTTTTTTAAAAAGGCCTCTGTTTAAAAAGATGTGAATGTTCTTTCTTCTCCATACATAGTTTGTCTGTCTTCTTTTTTTTTTGTTTTTTCAGGATGATTTAATCTTCAAATCTATTGCTATAATATATTCAATCATTTATTTTGAAGGCATGTAAAAGTGGTGATTAAAATTAAACTGAAAAAATTTGCATCAGAATCTTTATAAAGGCATAAGAAAATTGCAGATTTGTAAGACTGAATATAGGATCCCTTCTTCCTTCATGTCTAAATTATTTAGTGAGTAAATATGTACATAGACTGATTTGGATGTGAAAGACTCTGCCTTTATAAGTTATTAGAATGATTATTTCATCTTTCCTACTTAAGGAAAACAAAAAATAAAATAAAATATAATCCATATTTTTATGTAGATGCATAATATCATAAGTTATCAGGAAGAAATGCCTCGTGATAAGAAATGCATCTACAAACACAATTCCTGCTCACCATAAAAACCTGGCTAAGTAGGATTATGCCTTATATTTATAAATTTTAATGTTTTACTAGGAAAACAATGTTTAGAAAAGTATATGTTTAAAAATTTGTACTGTATTTTCGAGGTCAGGAGATTGAGACCATCCTGACTAACACGGTGAAACCCTGTCTTCACTAAAAATAAAAAATAAAAAAAATTAGCAGGGCGTGGTGGCAGGCTCCTGTGGTCCCAGCTATTCAGGAGGCTGAGGCAGGAGAATGGCGTGAACATGGGAGGCGGAGCTTGCAGTGAGCCCAGATTGTGCCACCGCACTCCAGCCTGGGTGACAGAGCCAGACGCCATCTCAAAAAAAAGAAAAGAGAAGAAAAGAAAAAAAATTACTGTTATTTTTCAAAATCATTATCATCTTTAGAAAGTGACAGTTATTTTAATCAAATTAATCTGAGAGTCAAGATTTCCATAGCATCTGAAAAATAAAAATTATGGCTACATTAACTGTTGATTGACTCAAAATGCCAATAATTGAAAAGATTAGAATTCTGGAGAAAATTCTTTTTACATTGAAAAATATTTGGTAAGGTATTCAAAAGGACCAGATTTATCATACAAAAAAAAAATTTAGCTATGTTAAAATGCATCTAAAGTATTCATTGATGCCAATGTAGACATTTGATAAATTAGTGGAATTATTTCGAAAAGTTCTGGTGCCCACATGTAAGCAATTTTAAATATATACATATTGACAAATTCTCAGCGTATTTTGGATTAAATTGATACAACTTACTTTTAAAATATAGTACACATACTACAAATATTTTGTTTATAAATGTTCATAAATTGACTAAAATCTATCATGACTTTCTTAGCAAGATAGGTTAAATAATCTACCTTTTGTTCAGAATAGAATGAAACTGTTATTTTTCACAAGATTCAAATAGAGAAGTTCAGAGTAAATATTTTATATTCTTGAGCAGGGTAAATTATTTAATGAAAATATTTCTCTGTGTGGTGAGGAGGACATATCAGTGGCAAAGAAAATAGGAGTGGAAATATCAGATATGAGACATTCCTAGTTACAGAAGTCATGAAATAACATTGCTTATCTTGTTTCAAATTTTTTGATAATTTCTATTAATTTTTGCCCATGGTTTCGTGTTTTTTAAAAAATACATTTTATTTCAATAGCTTTTGGAATATACACGGTTTATAGTGATAAAGCCTAAGATTTTACTGCATTTGTCACCTGAGTAGTGTGTATCATATCCAATATGTGGTTTTCTATCCCTCACCTCCCTCTCATCCTCCCGCTTTTATGTCCATCCAAAGTCCCTTATACCACTCTGTATGCCTTTGCAGACCCACAGCTTAACTCCCACATACGAGTGAAAGCATATGGTATTTGGTTTTCCATTTCTGAGTTACTTCTTAGAATAATGGCCTCCAGCTCCATCCAAGTTGCTGCCTGAGACATTATTTCATTCTGTTTTTATGGCTGAGTAATATTCCATGGTGTATATATACCATATTTTCTTTATCCACTCATTGGTTGATGGGTACTTAGATTGATTAATCCATATCTTTGCAATTGTGAATTGTGCTCTAATAAACACATATATGTATGTGTCTTTTTGATACAATGACTTCTTTTCCTTTGGAGAGATACCCAGTAATGGGATTGCTGGATACGATGCTAGATCTTCTTTTAGTTCTTTGAGAAATCTCCATACTGTTTTCCGTAGATGTTTCCCTAATTTACATTCCCACCAGTAGTGTATAAGCATTCCCTTTCACCACATCTGCACAAACATCTATTCTTTTTTGACTTTATAATAATGACTACACTTGCATGGGTAAGATGGTATCTCATTGTGGTTTTAATTTGAATTTTCTTGATGATTAGTGATGTTCAGCATTTTTTGATACCTTTGTTGTTGGCCATTTGTATATCTTCTTTTGAGAAATGTCTATTCATGTCATTTGGCCACTTTTTGATGAGATTATTTGTGTTTTTCTTGCTGATTTATTTGAGCTCTTTGTGGATTCTGAATATTAGTCCTTTGTCAGATGCATAGTTTGCAAATATTTTCTGCCATTCTGTGGTTGTCTGTTTACTCTGATGATTAATTCTGTTGCTGTGCAGAAGCTTTTTAGTTTAATTAGGTCCTATTTATTTTTGTTTTTGTTGCATTTGCTTTTGGGGTCTTAGTCATAAATTCTTTGCCTAGACCAATGTCCAAAAGAGCTTTTTTCTAGGCTATCTTCTACAATGTTTGTAGTTTCAGGTCTTAGCTTTAAGTCTTTGGTCCATTTTGAGTAGATTTTTATATGAGGTGAGAGATAGAGATCCAGTTTTATTCAGCTATGTATGGCTATCCAGTTTTCCCAGCACCATTTATTAAATAAGGTGTCCTTTCCCCAATTTATATTTTTGAATGCTTTCTCAAACATCAGTTAGTTGTAAGTATTTGGCTTTACTTTGGGGCCCTCTATTTAGTTCCATTGGTCAATGATGCACCCACTTTTATACCAGTGTCATGCTGTTTTGGTAGTATACTAAGATTTGAAGTCAGGTAATGTGATACCTCCAGATTTTTTTTTTTTTTTTTTTTGCTTAGGATTGCTTAAGCTATTCAGGCTATTTTTGTAATCCACAGAATTTTAGAATATTTTTTCGAATTCTGTTAAAAATGATGTTGGTATTTTGATAGGAATTGCATTGAATCTGTAGTTGGGCAGTACAGTCATTTTCATGATATTGATTCTGCCAATCCAAGGGCCTGGGATATGTTTCTATTTGTTTGTATCATCTATGATTTCTTCAGCAGTTTCTTTTAGCTCTCCTTGTAGAAATCTTTTACCTCCTTGTTTAAGTATATCCTAAAGTATTTTAGTTTTTGCAGCTATTGTAAAAGGAATTAGGTTCTTGATTTGATTCTCAAATTAATCATTGTTGGTATATAGAAGTGCTACTGCTTTGTGATTTGTGTACATTGATTTTGTAACCTGAGAGTTTACCGAATTTATCAAATCTAGTAGTCTTGTGGAGTAATCTTTACAGCTTTCTAGTTATACAATCATAGCATCAGTGAACAATTATAGTTTGACTTCCTCTTTTTCAATTTAGATGCACTTTAGTTCTTTCTCCTGTCTGACTGCTCTAACTAGGACTTCAGGTATTATGTTGAATAGAAGTAGTGAAAGTGGACATCTTTGCCTTGTTCCAGTTCTCAAGGGGAATGCTTTCAACTTTTCACCGTTCAGTATGACATTGGCTGTGGGTCCATCATATGTGGCTTTTAGTATTTTGAGGTATGTCCCTACTATGGCTAGTTTGTTGAGAATTTTTATCATACAGTGATGCTAGATTTTATCAAATGCTTTATCTGCATCTGTTGAGATGATCATATGGTTTTTATTTTTAATTCTGTTTGTGTGATTTATCACATTTTTTGACTTGCATGTGTTAAACCATCCCAGCATCCCTGTAATGAAACCCACTTGATCATGATTTATTATCTTTTTGGTGTATTGTTGGATTCAGTTAGCTAGTATTCTGTTGAGGATTTCTGCATCTGTGTTTATTAAGGACATTGGTCTGTGGTTTTCTTTTTGTTGTTGTTGTTATATACTTTCCTGGTGTTTGTATCAGGGTGATAATAGCTTCATAGATAGTTAGGGAGGATTCTCTCCTTCTGAATCTTTTGGAATAGTTTCAACAGGGTTGGTCCCAATTTCTATTTGTCTGGTAGAATTTAGCTGCAGATCCATCTGGCCTTGGTCTTACTATTTTTGGCATTTTAAAAAATTACTGATTCAATCTTGCTCCTTGTTATTGGTTTGTTCAGGATTTGTATTTCTTATTGATTTAATTTAGGAGGATTGTATGATTCCAGGAGTTTATTCGTTTCCTCTAGATTTTCTAGTTTGTGTGCATAAAAGTGTTTATGGTAGTTTCAAATGATCTTTTGTATTTTTGTGGTGTTAGTTGTAATGCCTTCATTTTTATTTTTAATTGATTTTATTTGGAACTTCTCTCTTTAGGTTAATCTAGCTAATGGTCTATCAATTTGTTTTTGTTTTCAAATAAACAACTTTATATTTCATTGATCTTTTGTATTGTTTTTCTGTATCAATTTTATTTTGTTCTGCTTTGATCTTTGTTATGTATTTACTTCTGCAACTTTGGGTTTGGTTTGTTCTTGTTTCTCTAGTTGCTTGAAGTGTAATATTAGGTGTGATATTAGGTTGTCTATTTGTGATCTTTTACACTTTTTGATGGAGGCATTTAGCACTATAAACTTTTCTCTTAGCACTATTTTTGCTGTATCCCAGAGGTTTTGATAAATTGTATCACTATTGTCATTCATTTCAAATAGCTTTTTAAATTCCTTCTTGATTTCCTTGTTAATCCAAAAATAATTCAGGAGCAGATCGCTTCATTTTCATGTATTTGTCTAGTTTGGGGGTTCCTTTTAGAGTTGATTTCTAGTTTTAATCCACTGTGGTCTGAGAACCACTTGATATGTTTTTGATTTTTTTAAACTTTATTGAGACTTGTTTTGTGGCCTATCATATGGTCTATCTTGGAGACTGTTCCATGTACTGATGAAAGAATGTACATTCTGCAGTTGTTGGGTAGAATGTTCTGTAACCATCTCTTGGGTCCAGTTGTTCTAGAGTGTAGTGTAAATTATTGTTTCTTTGTTGACTTTATGTCTTGAAGATCTGTCTAGTGTCAGTGGAATGTTGAAGTTCCTCATTATTAATGCATTACTATCTAGCTCACTTTTTAGATCTAGTAGTTTTTGTTTTATAAATCTGGCAGTTCCAGAGTTAGGTGCATGTAAATTTAGGATTGTAATATCTTCTTGCTGAATTGATAATTTTATCATTATACAATGACCTTCTTTGTCTCTTTTTAAAACTTCTGTTTCTTCAATGTCTTTTTGATCAGATATAAGAATAGCTACTCATGCGTACATTTGGTTTCCATTTGCATCAAATATGTTTTTCCAGCCGTTTACCTTGAGTTTATATGAATCTTTACATGTTAGATGAATCTCTTAAAGACAGCAGATATTTGGTTTGTGATTTTTTAAATCTATTCTGCCAATCTGTATCTTTTAAGTGGAGCATTAGGGCATTTACATTCCACATCAATGTGAGATGTGAGGTATTATTTCAGGTATCATGTTATCTAGATACTTTGTTTTCTTCATTGTGTTATTGTTTTGTGGGCCCTGTGAGTTTTATGCTTTCAAGAGATTCTATTATGTTTCATCTAAGACTTTTGTTTCAACTTTTAGAACTACTTTTAGCATTTCTTTTAAAGCTGGTCTGGTAGTGACAAATTTCCTCAGCATTTGTTTGTCTGAAAATAACTTTATTTCTCTTCATTTTTGAAATTTAGTTTTGCTGAATACAAAATTCTTAATTGACAGTTATTCTATTTAAGGAAGCTGAAGATAAGACCTTAATACTTCTGATTCGTAAGGTTTCTGCTGAGAAGTCTGCTGTTAGTCTAATAGATTTTCCTTCAGAGTTTACCTGATGCTTTTGTTTCACTGCTCTTAGAATTCTTTCCTTCATGTTAACTTTAGAAATCCCTATGAGTATGTGCTTTGGTGATGTCTTTTTTGCAATGACTCTCCCAGGAGTTCTTTGAGCTTCTTGTATTTGGACATCTAAATTTGCCTAACAAAGCTAGGGAAGTTTTCCTCAATTATTCCATCAAATAAGTTTTCCAATGTTTTTGCTTTCTCTTCTCTCTCGCCAATTATTTGGAACACCAAGTATTTTTAGATCTGGGCATTTTAAATAATTGCATATTTCTTAGAGGCATTGCTCATTTCTTTTGATTCTTTTTTCTTTCTTTCTTTTTTTTTTCTGAATGAGTTGACTTGAAAGCCTTGTTTCAAGCCCTGAAATTCTTTCTTCTATTTGTCTAGTCTGTTGTCAAAACATTCCACTACATTTTGTAATTCCCTAAATGTATCTTTCATTTCCAGAATCTTGATTGGTTTTTCTGTAAAACATCTATCTCTTCATAAATTTTTTTCATTCATATTCTGAATCATTTTTCTATATTCTTTATGTTGTTTTCCGTTTTTCTTGGTATCTCCTTGAGTAGCTTAATAATCAACTTTTTGAATTCTTTATCTGGTATTTTAGAGATTTCATCTTGGTTTGGATCCATTGTTCAAGAGCTAGTATGATCTTTTGGGGATGTTATGTAACCTGTTTTGTCATATTACCAGAATTATTTTTCTAGTACCTTCTTATTTGGGCAGACTATATGTTCTAATCATTTCTTAATTTATTTTTCATTTTACTGTTTTTTTAAAAAAATTTCTTTATTTCTCCTTGAGGATGTGAATTTAATGTTTATAGTACATTGAAAGCTAATTCTGCTCTTGGTACTTTCAGAGGTCAAGACCTTTTATGGGTTTCTATGGTACAGAGGGCCTTTTTGCAATAGCTTTCTCAGATGCTCATTGCAATAGCAATGTGTTTGGTGTATGAGCAAGTTCACTGTCTCCTATGAGATTGGAACGGCAGAGGTCTCCTGAGGCTTATCTCATTCTCTGTGGTGTGCACTTATTTAAAAATTTATTTTTCCCCTAGTAATTTATTTACTGAGTTGAATAGTTCAGGCTTCAGGCCAGTAGGAGTGGCATCCCTGGGCAGAGAGTGGTGTGGCAAAAGCAGGTGCCCATCAATGGGTGTTGCAGAGGTCTCTGCCCTGACAGAGGTGCATGGAGGAGCTGTCAGCGGAATAAACTAAAGTCTTGTCAGGGCAAGAGTGGGAGCCACCTCAGCTCCCCTGCCAGGCCAGCAGGAAAGTGATCCACTTCCTGGACACACTCCTGACCCAGTGTTCTGGCTATTCATCAGAGAGGCACCTCTTTTCATCTACAGGAATGTCGATTTTCCAAATAGAGAGGAATTGTGACTGTACTCCTTGTGCAAGCCTGAACCTGGAGGGCCCTTCTCCTGTGGAGATTCAGTCACCCTGAAGTATTCCAGAAAGTCTGTCTATAGGTAAAACCATGCCAAGCTCCCATGGTGCAAGCCCAAGCTGTATCTGCAGTGGTGGACAAGGGGAGAAAGAAGTTTCCTTCTCCGAGACCTTTCATGAGCATCAGGGCTGCCTGAGTGTTGGGGTGGAACCACAGACTTTCCTTACTGAGCCTAACATTGCACCTGTGCCTCTGCTGAATTAAACTTTCCACCTGTGGAAAGTTCTGGGACTCAAGTCCTGCCATCTGGATTCTTTTGTCCCATGGGTTGTTCCTATGATGTGTTACATTCCCCCTTCCCCTAGAAGTAGGAGGCCCTGAGAGCCAGACTACTGTAAATGCTACTGCTCCTCTGAGTCTAGCCACTCAGTGGCGCTGCCACACTCCAGGTTGGTGCTGGGGAATGTCTACAAGAAATCCAGTGATGTGACCTATCCTCACGTATCCCAGCAATGGGCAGGAGAGTGATGTAGACTCTATCTACATTAGAGATCCCTTTGTTATAAATAGCCATAGTGTGTTGGCCTTCTCAGATACTGGTTGCAGTAGTAATGAACTGGTCACATGGACAAGCTCAGGACCTCCTGTTTAGCCAGGTCCTGTAGGCAATGGTGATGGCTGAGGTCACATACAAGTTTTCTTCTTCCTGGGTGCAGGTTATTCTACCCAGAGATGCTTGATGGACTGTGTTGGTTGGTCTCCAGCCAAGAGGTGGCATTTGCAAAAGGACAGCAGCTGCAGCAGTAGTAGTGGGATGTGTGCTTGCCTTATGTTACCCAGGAGAGGTATTCTGGATTTTCAAGCTATGAGTGGGGCCGTAGAGCTGCCAAAAGTTTCTGTCCTTTGTGTTAAGCTATCAGGGTGGGTGGAGGGACAAAGCCAGATGGGGGCTGGGTCAGGCAGGCCTGCACTCTGGCTTTCTGCCTGCAGGGCAAACTGTGGCCCCTGTGGTGTGAGGGGGTGATTCTCTGACCACTGGGGTCATGTTCCGGGGCGGAATGCAGCTGCCTCTGCTGTGAAGAAGTGTTGGAACAGGTAGTGGGGAGTAAGCAGGCAGCATTAAACCCCACCCAGCTTCCATGCACTTGGCAAGGCAGGTCACACACCCACACTGCTCCACCAGCTGCAGCTAGCTAAGTTTCAGGCAGTCTGTGCTCAGAACTAAAATCTGGCCCAGGCCATAAACCTCCCTGGTGGAGACAGCAACCACAACTTTCAGTCCGTTCCCCTCCCAGTCCACCTGCAAACCTGGGGTACCCAATTTCTGTGCTCGTGGCTACGATAGGCTTCTCCCTCACCCCCTGGTTCTGGCCAAGGGAGTTCATCCCCAATTGAGGTTATATCACGAATTTCAGTTGGAATCATGTTTCAACCTGTGACCACTGCTTGAGTTAGCTGGCAGACTTCTTCAAGGCCCCTGTGAGGCAGGATCAGGAATAACTTCCCTCGGTCCATGCTGGAGACTGAAAATGCACACAAGGCTCCCCCCACTGTTGCTTCTTCCTTGATATTCCCCAGTGCTCTCTAAATCAGTTCCAGCACTGGGTACATTGAAAGCCTTCTCCCTTGGCCTGGATTGACAGGTTCCCCCAAGGGAGTGTAAATACCAGAGGCAGTTTATTCCCAGCTCTTACTCTGGAGACTTACAGTTTTCTGCATGGCTCATGGTGTAGGCTGCAGCCTGCTGCTTCTTTCAAAGGGTCTGTGGTTTCTTTCAGTGTTCCTGTTAAATTCCTGCATTGTTTCTTGGAAAAAAAGTTCACAGAGAAATCTCTATGCACCACTTTGTCTTTCCAAATTGGAGAGACATGTTAGCATTGCCTCCAATCCACCACCTTGAGAACAAAACAAAACAAATCAGTTTCATGCTTTGAAAAAGCTTATTTAAAAAAAAAATTTTAAAAAAACCAGTTTGGGTTCCAGTTCAAGATGGATGACTGGAAGCAGCTGGTGGGCACCTCTGTCATGGAGAAGAATCAAAACAGCAAGTAAATGTTAACAATTCAAGACGATCTTATAGAGAGCACACTGGAATTCATCAGACAGGCAATGGGAATCAGGGAAAGCAGAAGAGAATGAAGCCAGGCAGCCTGCTGAGCTGGGACCAGTGCACAGCTGAGAGAGGACCCCTAATGCAGGGAAGGGCTGAGTGAGAGACCCCCAGGGTTCTACACTTCTGCCATGGACCTTTACAATTCCAGACAGGGGAGAGTCCTCTCCCCCAAACCTGGGTCTGCAGAGTAATCAAGGAGCTGCCTGAAGACTGTACACAGGCATTGCTAGAGGTCATGTGGAATCTCACAGGTCTTTGTTCCCCGAGCAGCCTAGCACCAGCTACCACTTCTCAAAGTGGGGAGATTAAGCACTTTCATGTGCCCCAAAGACAACTACCGTAGCCATCCACAGAGGAGTGGGGAGACTACACACCACACGGCTCCCCACCTTCCCAACCCACTGCTAAATGGGGCCCACGCTTCAGTGTCAGTTCCTCAGTGGAGTCACCTTGACCCCATGTGAGTACTATGGCTGCAGCCTGATGTTCCTCTGAGAGTCCTGTCCCCAGAGGCCAGCAATATGTCCTTGGTTCCCACAGAAATTGCCACCACTGCCACCGCTGTCCCGGCTGCCCCGGACAGGGGAGGGAGTGAGTAGGCTGGGCACCTTTGCATGTTCCAGACAGCGAAATCTATTACCACTTCTGTGAGAGGAAAGTGCAAGCAGGCTGTGTATTATACAGTTGCCAGTCTCCATTGCTCCAGCTGAGGAGGCATTACCTTTTCCAGTGAAACGCCTGTAGCACAGTCACCTTGCTCCTACCTGGCCATTTCACCCACAGCCCGGAGCCCTCTGAGAGTCCAACCTCCACAAGGCTGGGATCAGCCCTAGAGCTCCCACCACCTGAGAGTTCTGCCTGCCCTCACCTGAGAGTTCTGCTTGTAGCCTAGAGACCAGCTACCCATCCCTATCACAGCCAGCATCTGAATTCTGGGGCCCTGAGAACTAGTCCGCTGGCCCAGTCCCAGTCCAGTCCCTTCAGGACTCACATATGCCATTGAATGAGCCATCTAGATGTTTGGGAGCTGTAGAATTGCCTAGCTCAGTCCAAAATTGCTGGCATCTGACCACTCCCCGCAGGTCCTAAGTTCAGGCTGACCTAACCAGCTGACACGACCACATCAGCTAATACCCACCCACGTGTTCTGAAAGGTAAAGTCACTCTCCCTCTCTACATGAAGCAGCAGTGTTACTGCATTGGAGAACAGATGAGCCACAAAGCTGCCTGTATTGGACTGAGTGAAGAGATTCTGTCATGAAACCCCTCCTGTGTAGAGCTGTGGTACAGATACAGATGTATTTCATGGTTTTCAGTTACACTGTGGCCTGGAGGTAGACTATAGTATGCATCTAACCTGAGAGTCATGACCCCGGAAACAGGTGTATAATAGGGAAAGAGATCTCATTTTTGTCTATCTTGGTTGTAAAGCTTGTACAGACCCCTCACCTTCACAGAGACCTCAGTGCATTTTACTAGGAGTTTCCCCAGCCACCCCTGTTAGGGCTGGGGCCCTTGTTCATCACTGGGGTATCATGGGCAAGCCAGGTGTTCCAGCTCCAGCCAGCTGCGCCTGACCCCACCTGGGCCTGTACTGAACAGGAAGCTCAGGACACAATGGTCACCACTATCCAGCCCATCATCCAAAACAGAGAGTACTTGATGGTAAACAAAGATCAATTACACACCCATTTGCTTTTACTGCAATTGGCTATTACCTGTAAGTGCCATTTATTAGCCTATAGATTGAACTGCACAATCCAATACAAAACCAGCCGACAGAAGTGCACAGGGCTATGGGAACAAAGTCAGAAGATTCTATCCAACATGCTTTATTGTCTCACCACCAAGGATGGAAGAAATTTAAATAGAGAAAAAAGTCCAATCCAAATGAAAAATCCAAAAGCAAGAAGTGTCAGCTTTTGCAGATCAGAAGGGACCAGCATAAGAATTCTGGGACTATGACAAATCTGAATGTCATGACACCACCAAAGGATCAGAATAGCGCTCTAGTAATGGGCCCTAACTGAAGCGAAAATGCAAAAATGACAAATAAAGAATTTATTTTATTTATTTATTTATTATTTTTTGAGACAGAGACTCGCTGTGTCACCCATGTTGGAGTGCAACGACATGATCTCTACTCACTGCCACCTCGGCCTCCCAGGCTCAAGTAATTCTCCTGCCTCAGCCTTCTGAGTAGCTGGGTTTACAGGCACCCACCACCATGCCCACCTAAATTTTGTATTTTTACTAGAGATGGGGTTTTGCCATGTTGACCATGCTGGTGTAGAACTCTGGGCCTCGGTAATCCAACTACCTCAGCCTCCCAAAGTGCTGGGATTACAGGTGTGAGCCACCACACCCAGCAAATACAAAATTTAAACTACAGGTTGTAAGAAAACTCAGTGAGATTCAAGAGAAGGTTGGAAACCAACACAAAGGAACCACAAAGGCAATCCAGGAAATGAAGAAAGAGTTAAATATCTAAAAAAAAAAAAAGAAAATAAAAAAGAGGCACAGAGTTCTGGAAAATAAAAATTCATTTGAGGAATTACACATGAAAGCTTTAACAATAAACTAGACCAAGCAGAAAAAAAAATGTCAGAACTTGAAAACTAGTCTTTCAAATTGACACAGTCAGAACAAAATAAAAGAGAATCTTTAAAAATATGAACAAAGTCTTCAAGAAATCTAGAATTATATAAAGTGAATAAACCTATGTCTTATAAGCATTCCTGAAGGAGAAGGAAAAGTAAAAAATGTGAAAAACACATTTGAGGGAATAATGAAGAAAAATTTTCTTGATTTTGTTAGAGATGTAGACATCCAGACTCAATAAATTTAAGGAACATCTGGTAGATACTATACAAGACAAATATCATCAACGCATACAGTCATCAGATTATCCAAGGTCAACCTGAAAGAAAAAAATCTTAAAAGCAGCTAGAGAAAAACATCAAATCACCTATAATGTAAATCCCATCAGATTAACAGTGGATTTCTGAGCAGAAACCCTACAAGCCAGAAGAGATTGGCAGCCTAATTTTGGCTCTTTAAAGAAAAATAATGCCAGTCAATACTTGTATATCCTGCCAAACTATGCAGCATTAATGAAAGAGAAATAGTCTGTCCCAGACAAACAAATGCTAAAGGTATTTGTCACCACTAGACTGGTCCTACAAAAGATGCTCAAAGGAGTTCTAAACACAGAAAAGAAAGGATAGCACCTGCCATTACAAAAAAGACATATAAGTTCAAAGTTCACAGGTCCTATAGAGCAATTACACAATTGACACACCAAGGCAACTAGCTAACAATACTAAGACAGAAACATAGCCTCACATATCAATATTAATATTAAAAGTAAATGGTCTATATACTCCACTTAAAATATACACAGTGACAAATTGGATTAAACAAGACCCAACCATTTGCTGCATAGAAGAAACCTACCTAATGACAAAAGAAACCCAGACTGAAAGTGGTGGAAAAAAACATACCACACAGATGGAAAACAAAAGCAAGCAGGAAAATATACTTTAAAGCAACAATGGTAAAACACAAGACAAAGAAAAGCATCATATAATGATACATGGTTCAACAGCACAAAAAGATTTAACTATCCTAAATATATATGCACCCAACACCAGAGAACTCAGATTCATAAAACAAATACTACTTGACCTAAGAAAACAGATAGCTACACAACAGCAGTGGATACCTTAACACCCCACTGATAACACCAGACTGATTATTAAGGCAGAAAATCAAAGAAATTCTAAACTTAAATGGGACTATAGAGCCAATTGATATGATAGACATTTACAGAACATTCTTCCCAACAACTACAGAATACACATTTTTTATCTGTGCATGGCACATTCTCCAGAGTCAACCATATGAGATTAAGTCAACCCTTAAGCAAATCTCAATAAATTAAAAAAAAAAAAAAATGAAATTGTATCAAATGTCTTTTTAGACCACAGTGGAATAAAATTAGAAATCAATACCAATAGGAACTCTTAAAGCTACACAAGTACATGTAAAATAATTTGTTTTTGAGTGAATTTGGGGTAAAGAAAGAAATTAAAGCAGAATTCAAAAAAATCTTGAAATGAATGAGAAGAGAGACATAATATTAATATTCCAAATAGCTGGGATACAGCAAATGTAGTGCTAAGAGAAAAGTTTATTGTATTAAATGCCTACATCAAAAAGATTGACATATCTTAAATTAATACCCTAACTTTGCACCTCCCAAAATCACGAAATCAAGAACATACCAAACCCACACCCAGCAAAAGAAAAGTAATAACAAACATTAGAGCAGAACTAAATGAAACTGAGACTGAAAAAAAATAGTACAGAAGATCAACAAAATGAAAAGTTGGTTTTTTGAAAGGATAAAAAATATTTGATAGGCCACTAATGAGCTTAATGAAGAAAAACAGAGAAGATTCAAGTACAATTAGAAATGATAAAGGTGACATTACAACTGATACCACAGAAATAAAAAAGATGATTATAGACTATTATAAACACCTCTATGTACACAAACTAGAAAACCTAGAGGAAATGGAAAGAATTCCTGAAACCCTACGATCAAACCAGGAAACATAAGAAATTCTCAATATACCAATAACTAGTAACAAAACTGAACCAGTAATAAAAAATCTACCAAAAAAAAAAAAAAAAAGTCCAGCACCAGATGGATTCACAACTGAACTTTTACCAAAGTACAAAGAAGAGCTGGTACCAAACTTACTGAAAAAAATAAAGAAGGGATTCTTCCTTGAATGATTTTATAAAACCAGTATGATCCTGATACCCAAATCAAGAAAGGACACAACAACAAAAAATAAAAACATAGGCCAATATCCCTGAGAAACATATGCAAAAATCCTCAACAAAATACTAGCAAAGTAAATCTAGCACATCAAAAATATAATTCATCACGATCAACTGGGTTTTATTCCAGAGATGCAAGAATGGTTTAATAATATGAACCAACATGCAAATCAATAAATGTGATCCACTGCATAAACATAATTGAAAACAAAAACCATATAGTCATCTCAATAAATATAGAAAAAAACATTCAATATCGGGGGAACCAGCCCCCGATATTTCAACATAGGTTCTTTTCTATTTTCCCTAAGTGTGGGCAAGTCTGAGAAATAAAGAGAAAGAGTACAAAGAGAGAAATTTTACAGCTGGGCCTCAGGGGGTGACATCACATATCAGCAGATTCCGTGATGCCCACCTGAGCTGCAAAACCAGCAAGTTTGTATTACAGATTTCAAAAGGGGAGGGATGTACAAATAGGGAGTAGGTCACAGGGATCACATGCTTCAGAGGGCAATAAAAGATCACAAGGCAGAGAGCAAAATTAGTATTACTGATGAGGTTCCATGTCCCGCTGGGCACGCATTGTCTTGATAAACATCTTAACAGGAAACAGGGTTCAAGAGCAGACAAGCAGTCTGACTAGAATTCACCAGGCTAGAATTTCCCAATCCTGGTAAGCCTGAGGGCACTAAGGAGACCAAGGCGTATTTCATCTCTTATCTTCTACCGCATAAGACAGACATTCTCAGAGCAGTCATTCATAGACCTACCCCTGGGAATGCATTCTTTCCCCAGAGTTATTCCTTGCTGGGAAAAGAATTCAGAAATATTTCTCCTACTCACTTTCTGCAAGAAGAAAAATGTGGCTCTATTCTGCTCGACCCCACAGGCAGTCAGACCTTAAGGTTATCTTCCCTTGTTACCTGAAGGTCGCTGTTGTTCTATTCTTTTTCAGGGTGCCCTGATTTCATATTGTTCAAACACACATGTTTTACAATTTGTACAGTTAATGCAATCATCACAGGATCCTGAGGTGGCATACATCCTCAGCTTATGAAGATGATGGGATTAAGAGATTAAAGCCAGGCATAGGAAATTATAAGAGTATTGACTGGGGAGGTGATAAATGTCCATGAAATCTTCACAATTTATGTTCAGAGATTGCAGTAAAGACAGGCACAAGAAATTATAAAAGTGTTAATTTTGGGAACTGATAAATGTCCATGAAATCTTCACAATTTATGTTCTTCTGCTGTGACTTCAGCCAGTCCCTCTGTTCGGGGTCCCTGACTTCCCACAACAATTCAATAAAATTCAGCATCCCTTTATGATAATACCCTCTGCAAACTAGTCATTGAAGAAAAATACCTTGAAATAATAAGAGTCATATATGACAAACCACAGCCAACATCCCACTGAATGGGGAAAACATAAAAGCATTTTCACTAAGAACTAGAACAAAAGTGTTCACTTTCACAACTCCTATTCAACATAGTACTGGAAGTCTTAGCTATAGCAATCAGGCAAGTGAAAGAAAGAAAAGGCATCCAAATTGAAAAACAGGAAGTCAAATTATCCCTGTTCCTTCATGAAATAGTTGTATACCTAGAAACCCACAAATATTCCTTCAGAAGATTCCTAGACTTGACAAATGACTTTAGTAAATTTTCAAGATACAAAATTAACATGAAAAGATTAGTAGTATTGCTATACACCAATAACGATCAAGCTGAGAACCAAATGAAAACTCAATCTCATTTACAATTGCCCTCCAAAAATTTAAAATATGTAGGAATACATTTAACCAAGAACCTGAAAGATCTTTACAAGGAGAACTACAAAACACTGAAGAAAGAAATTGCAGATGACACAAACAAATGGAAAAATATCCCATATCATCGGATGGAAGAATCAATATCGTTAAAATGACCATACTGCCCATAACCATCTACAGATTTAACGCATTTCTATCAAATTACCAACATTGTTTTTTACTGAGCAAGAAATATCAATTGTAAATTTCATGTAGAACCCAAACAGAGCTAAAAATAGCCAAGACAGTCATAAACAAAAAGAACAAATCTGCATTCATCTCATTCCCTGAGTTCAAATTATACTACAAGGCTATAGTAACTAGAACAGCAACAGCATGGTACTGGTACAAAAATAGAAACATAGACCAATGGAACAGAATAGAAAACCCAGAAATAAAGGCACATACCTACACCTAACTGATCTTTGCCAAAGCTGACAAAAATAAACAAGGGGAAAATGACACCCTATTCACTAAATGGTGCATGGAAAAGTGGCTACCCATATGAAGAAGAATGAAACTGTACCCATATCTCTCACCATTTACAAAAATTAGCTCAATACTTAAACATTAATTAAAGACTTAAAAATAAGATTTGAAATTATACAAATCCTATAAGAAAACCTAGGAAAACCTCTTCTGGACACTGACCCAGGCAAAGAATGTATGAGGAAGATCCCAAAAGCAAATGGAACGAAGACAAAAATAGATAAATGGTACTTAATTCAACCCAAAAGCTTCTGCACAGAAAAAAAAAAAAAAAATCAACAGCTTAAACAGACAACCTACAAAATGGCAGAAAATATTTGCAAATTATGCCTACAACAAAGGACTAACATCCAGAATATGTAAGGAGCTCAAACAACTCAACAAAAGAAAAGAAATAACCTCATTTCAAACTGGGCAAAGGACATGAATAGACATTTCTCAAAGTAAGACATACAAGTGGCCAAAAAACATACGAAAAATGCTCAACATCATTAATCATCAGAAAAATGTAAATTAAAATCTTAATATGATATCATCTCACACCATTCAGAATGCCTATTTATATATAACAATACGAAGTCAAAAAACAGCAGATGTTGGCATAGTTGCAGAGAAAAGGGAACCCGTTTACACTGTTGGTGGGAATGTAAATTAGTACAACCTCTATGAAAAACAGTGTGGAGATTTCTCAAAGAACTAAAAGTAGAACTACCATTTGACCTAGCAATCCCACCATGGGGTATCTAGTCACAGGAAAAGAAATCATTACATGAAAAAGACACTTGCACTTATATCTTTTTTGCAGTACTAGTTACACTAATTAAATCATAGAATTAACTAACATGTCCATCAATGGTTGACTGGATTAAACAATGTGGTATATATACACCATGGAATACTAATTTCATAATAAAATTGAATGAAGTAATGTATTTTGCAGCAACGTGGAGGTAGCTGGAGGCCATTATCCTTAGTGAAATAGCTTAGAAGCAAAAATTCAAATACCACATATTCTCATTTATAAGTGAGAGCTAAACAGTCAGTACACATGAATGTAAAGATGGAAATAATAGATACTGAGGACCCTTATGGAAGTAGGGTATGAGAGGGGTGGTGGTTGAAACCTTACCTATTGTGTACATTGTTCACTATTTGGGTGACGGATACACTAGAAGCCCAATTCCCACCAATATGCAATATACCCATGCGACAAACTTGCACATGTACCACCTTGAATGTAAAATAAAATTAAATTAAAAATTATCCTTCTGTCCATGCCATTTCCACCACCTACCCAATGGACCTTAATTACCCTCAATAACTACCCCCATCTCTGGAAAATCTCCCTTTCGTGCACCTCTCTGTCTAACCTTCACCTCTGCCTCCTGTTCTTCCAGCTCACTGAGTTTGGTTTCCTCATTCCTAGCATTCTCTGATTCTATTGGGACCAGGAATCCTTGTCCATCATTGTTCCCATGTGCTCACTTCCCTTTTTACCTTACTCATTAAAATGGATAGAAGTTGTGTGCCCTTGGAGTCCATAGTACAACACATCTACCTAAATCTTTTGGAAACACCCTTAATCTTCTTGCACTTCTCTCATTGCATTACACTCACTGGGAGAAAAGACTATTGATATCCATATGTCTTCCACCTTCACTTGCTAAATCAGGAGTCAGCAAACTATACTCAGTGGACTACTGCCTATTATTATAAATACAATTATTGGAATACAAACACTTTTAGTGATTTCTGCATTATCTATGTCTACTTTCACATTACATTGGCAAAGTTGAATACTGGAACCAACTTCAACACCCAACTTCAACAGTCATGACTACTGCATGTCCTAGTAATATGCATTCCCTTATTCACCTAATGACCTTACCACAAAATAGAGAAAATAATCTACATTAACAAATAAAAATAATTTCATCTTTACATTGTCTAATCCACCTGCCTCATGCAAATGCCTATATTATCCCCATTTCTTTCTTCTCTCTCTCTCTTATGTTCTCCCACCTTTGCAGATCGTATATTAATATTATCCATCTTTTTTAAAAAAGAATAGCTTTATTTGACTATGCATCCTTTTCCAGCTCTTTACCACTTCTATTTATCTTCATAGAAGATTTCCACACTCCGTGTATCCACTCTTTTAAAATAAAGTATTAATCAGTTTACTGTTTTTTATTATTTGACAACCTCACACTGAATTAATATAATTCCAGACTCCTTCACAACTAAACAATAATTACATGATCATATGGAATGCATGCATACATTTTTCTTTTTGAAATATTGACAACAGCCAGTAGATGTCTGTTTAAATCTTCACAGACTCCAAAAGGATTTTGGGCTTCATGTTGGGAATAATATGGTATGAGATGGGGGAAGAGGTGACAGTGAGGGATTAAGTAAAATTTGATTTTGAAAGAAACGATCTTGAGAAGTAATAAAGGAAAGGCTTTTATAACTTAGAGTATTCCTTAAAGAAATGCAGAAGGCAATCTGTATCCAAATCCTGATTAAACACATAAGGCGACTGAGACTTCATAAGATTATATTGATTTTGTTTTTTCATTACATTAATAACAGGCAATCAGAAAGGGAACCTAGTATGATCCCTGTTATCAATCACAGATCCCGAAGAAAGAATAATTCTTGGCATCATATCAATGTTTCTCTTAAGAACAAATGAAATATTTCTTTATTATTATGCAGCCTATGTTTGGCACCCACAATAGTTGTTCACTAAATGTTTGTTAACAGTTTTGAGATGGATAGCGAAGAACTTTAATTTAGAGTAAAATTTAATAGATTCATTATATTTTAGTACATAACATTTTCTCTGGCATTACTTGGAGTTGTTATAAATCGCTTTGCTACATTTCTTAGAGTTGGAAATATTTCTACTATATTGAAATACCCTGCTTTAGCATTTTGGGAAATAAGGCATAAAGTGTTGACTTTCCATTTTGATATAAGTTTTTGCCTTCAGCTTGTGTAATCACTGCTCTTCAATGTTGTCAGCTTCTGTTTCTGAACATATGTGTACCCATTTTTATCTTCCATCTTCCCTTACTCATTAAAATGCATAGACACTCTGTGACCTACTAATTGAGAATATAGTACCATAGTAAGCTACAAAGGAAAGATGGATGTGGAATAAAAAAAAGTGTGAACTGTTGTTCAGACCAGTGTAATTCAGTTTGTTCCTGAATGACTGTTAGGAACATAAGTAAAATATTGAATGAAGGTAAATGTAGATTGGATTGGATAAAATCATTTTTGGAGCATGTCAATGTAATCATCCTGATGCCTTTTGCCTTTAAAGATTATTATCATTTGAGAAGCTCACTTTTTTATGATGTTTAAAAATAACTTGAGTTTTTATTCTGGCTTTTTCACTTAATTCTGATTCTAGCGATCATTAGACTAATATATAGAACATTTAAGTCTAGTCAGTATATCTCATTATAATTTTACATAGTATATTTTCCAAGAAACAAAATAGAAATCACTGGAAATAATACTTTTTAAGCAAGGAAATAATAAGGATTCATTCAAGTACGTAAAATCTCTGCCAATTTTTTGCAAATGTTTTTAACTAAGTCACAAGGGATTTCTCCTTAATGAGAAGCAACCTATCATGAAAATTCTCTGAAACAAAGTAGACGCCTCTAATGAGGACGATTTCATAAGGAGGTCAAATAAAGTAGTTTTTCATTTGCTTTATGCTCTCTATTCCACTAAGTGGCCATTTTAGCAAAAGTAAAGGAAGTTATTATCAAGTTATGTCAATGTTTTAGAGAGTAGATTGCCTTTTCTGTGGAATTTCTGTAATTGACTAGTCTAGTTTGAGATTACTGATAGTAGTAGGTCCTTTATTTTGTTTCTGTAAATGTTAGGTGATATCATCCGAATATTTTTGTTACATCAATCAGATACATCCAATTTCCTGAAATTTTAAGATACTGAAGCATAGGTGAGGCAAATATATAAAAGAATATAGGAATAATTTTATTTGTAAAGTTTATATCAGTGAGGAGAATAATTTAATGAAAACTCATTAAGAAAAGCTCCCTACATTAAATAAAAAGCTTTTAGCCTTTACTAGGATACTTTTCTGATACTGTGGGCACCTGAGAAAGCAGCTGAAACTGACAATCACTGAGCAGAAGACAAATGGAAATAGAAGCAGCAATAAGCCATATGGGTAGAGAAATGAATCATTGTCCAGGGGGAAACAATTTCATTTAGTAAAATTTTAATGTGACAAAGTTATAAGAAAGAAGTCTTTCACATGAGCCCTTTGAAGTTAGTTAAAATTACTTTTTTTTTCTTTTTGCTTTTTCCATTGTGGTAAAATATACATATCACAAAAATACCATCTTGACCATTTTTGTTTATTTCAATGAGAGGATGTACATTTATAATGAGCAACCACCTTCACCATCCGTCTCCAGAACTCTTTTCATCTTGCAAAACTAAAATTGGATTAAACAAGAGAATTAAACATTACATATTAAACAAAAACAGTGCCTATTTAACAATAACTCCCATTCCTTCTCCCGGATACCCTGTCAACCACCATTCTCCTTTCTGTCTCAGTGATTTTGCCTACTATAAATAGCTCATATAAGTGGAATTATATGGCATTTGTCTTTTTGTAACTGGCTAATTTCACTTAGTATAATGTCACCAAGGGTCACCCATATTGTAGCATATGTCAGAATGTATTGCCTTTTTAAAGCTGAATAATATTCTATTGTATGTATATACCATATTTCGTTTATCTCTTCATCTGTTGATGGACACACACTGACTCTGTGTTTTGGCTATTGTGAAGAATGCTGCTGTGAACATGAATGTACACTTATGTCTTCAAGACATGGCTTTCAATTCTCCCTGCAACCTCCGCCTCCCGGATTCAAGCGATTCTCCTGCCTCAGTCTCCCAAGTAGTTGGCACTACAGGCACTCACCACCATGCCCAGATAATTTTAGTATTTTTAGTAGAGACGGGGTTTCACCATGTTGGCCAGGATGGTCTCGATCTCTTGACCTCGTGATCTGCCCACCTCAGCCTCCCAAAAGGTTGGGATAACAAGTGTGAACCACCACACCCAGCCGGAAGTGGAATTTTCAAGAGCACATCAGCTGTAGTCCTATAGGGAGGATGCAACTTGCCGTAGGTACACCTGGTTAAATATCCAGGTTTCTCAGGCAGTGGGCAGGGCCATAAAGCTCCCAAGGAATGACCTTTGTCTTTGGCTGCCAGTGTGGGTAGAGAAAGACCCCCAGGTAGAGGCGGGGATAGGCGTGTTTGAGCTCAGCCTCTCCTTGGCCAGGGCTTGCTGTGGTTGCTGTGGGGGCCAGGGTGTGGTTCCCTATCCAATGGAGTTATATTCCCAGGGGGATTATGGTTGACTCTGCTGAGTCATACAGGTCACCAGGGAAGGGGGAGAAAGCTGACAGTCGCAGGCTTCACCCTGCTCCCATGCAGCCTGCAGTCCTAAAGGTCAGTCTCATTCTCACTGTGCCACCCCAACAGGATGGAATCTATTTCCAGGCAGCCAGTGGTGATGATCAGGGCTGAGAACTTGCCCCAGACCAAGAGCTTTCCCGGTGAGAAAGCAAGCAGACTCAGACTCAGTTTTTCAGCATCTCAGAGAGCCTGCAAGCAGTGATCCAGTTCCCTTCAAAGGATCTGTGGATTCTCTTGGGTTTCCTGGTATGTTGCTGTGATAATTCTTGGAGCAAAAGTTCACTACTTGAGTCTCCACAGGCTCCTCTGTCCGTAGAGTGGGAGCTGCGAGCTAGTCCTGCTTCCTATCTGCCATCTTCCCCTCTCTTTTCTAATATTTTAAACTGCTATTTGATTACTATTTCTTTAAACTCTTTTTTTCTTATTTCTTATTTTTTTCTGTGAGTAAATTACCTATATGGCAAAGTATTACTTCAAGACTTTATTCACAATGTCTGTGTTTTCTTGATGTTATGCTTTTCAAGGAAAACTGCAAGAATTTTCTAAAAGTATTTATGTCAAATTTGTTACAGTCTCATTTTGTTAAATAAAGAAATAAAGATGGCAGAAGTTTTACCAGTTGAACAAAGGGATTTTGTAACATCCTAAAAATATCAGAAACCTCATGCTAAAACCTCAGTGGAATCAGTATTTTTAAATACAGACAGTGAATCAACAGATAGATAGGGCCATGTAGGTCATTTGATTATCTAAAAACTAAAGGAAAAAAGGAGAGGGAAAGAAAATGCACCCCCGTCCCCACTAAAAAAGAAAAGTATACAGAGCCTATAATTAAAAAACAATTATCTTTGGCCCCACATAAACTTCAAAACTTCCATTTCAAGCATTTATTTCAGATTGTGTGCTTTGAAATTGAAAGCCATAAAAAAGTATTAAGATATTGGCTCATAACTAAAGATGATAGCTTAGCTGTTATAAAATTATAACCTAAAATAGTACCTTGATACTAGGAATTTATATGGATAGTGTAAGTCCAATTGTTATAAGATGGCAATCTGGTTGAGAATGTTATCAATTTAATGAAGAATGGAGAATCATGTGTTTTTAGTTTATTGTTCTGAGTTTTCATACTGTGCTAAACAGATCATTTAAAATACAGTTTTGGTTAACTACAAAGAAGGACTCCATAAAATAAGTCTGTTTGGGATATGTGATTGGGTGTGGTGCTAAGCAGCAGCTTTATGTTTTAGCATAAATTATTAAATGGGTGGTAATCTCCACTGCCCACAACAGTTGCACACAGAAGTTTTAAAAAGTAGTGTGAAAACATATGATTTCATTTAGATAGAGTAGCTATTAAATCCTTTCTTCCCTATCTCCTACCCAGGTTTTAAATTATCTTTCTTATTACTATAACTTCCTAAACAGATAGTGTTTCAGGTGAATTATATTTATAAGTAATGTGTAACATCTTTTAGCTCCATTATTCTTGTTACATTGGATTTTTGTGAGAATTTATTTGCCCCAAGGCAATTGTATTTATAATCATCAGAGGGGAAAAATTTCAAAAGCATCTCCTCACTTATGTAAAAGTTTATCTTTTTTTATATTTGCAATTAAGAAAGTTGATATTCAATTAAATTTGCTTCTTTGCTATGGCCCAAATGTCAATGCAGAATCGATAATAAATATCTCGTTCTTATAAGAAGAATATAGATGAATTAATATTTCAATAAGGTAATACAATATTTTATTCTACATTAAAATAGCATTAAATCATCATAATATTAATATGTACATAGTAGGTATCGAGTTCATACCTTATTATTTGGATTATATTAAAAATATACCTGAGATAGTCTTCCTGTGTTGTATATAGTTATCTTTCTTAGCCACTTATTCCATGTTTGTTTTTGTGGTTTACGTAAATAATGCATTTGAAGCATTTTTCACCCCTTTAGAGTACATGAATTATTGTCCATGTTGCTTGAAACTTTTTTTAAAAAAGCAAAATTTATGCTAAAACCACACCATGCAGAAACATATGCCCAAAATAACCACAATTGCTTTTATCATTCTTTCATTTTAGAGGTATAGAATCTTCAAAATACAAATGTAAGATTCGTAAAAGAAATGCCCCTCTTTAGTTAGAGGCTTACCAGAAGAACACCATGAAATGCCTACCTATTTATTTATGTATTTTCTCTGATATCTCTGTAGGAATTTCTTGGATACAAGGTAGTTAAACAGTTTATGATTTTCCTATGCCATCTTAGAATTGTTGATGAACATTATAGAGTGTACAGTATTTACACAAACCTAGATGAAATAGCCTACTACACACCTGGCTATATGGTTTTGCCTGTTGCTTCTAGGCTGCAAACCTGTAGAGCATGTGTCTCTACAGGTAGAGAACACTGTAGGCAACTGTAACACAAATCACTAGATGATAGAAATTTTTCAGCTCTGGGCCGGGCGCGGTGGCTTGCGCCTGCAATCCCAGCACTTTGGGGGGCCGAGGCGGGCGGAACACGAGGTCAGGAGATCGAGACCATCCTGACTAACATGGTGAAACCCTGTCTATACTAAAAATACAAAAAATTAGATGGGCGTGGTGGTGGGCGCCTGTAGTCCCAGCTACTGAGGAGGCTTAGGCAGGAGAATGGCTTGAACCCAGGAGGCAGAGCTTGCAGTGAACAGAGATCGCGCCACTGCAGTCCAGCCTGGGTGACAGAGCGAGACTCCATCTCAAAAAACAAAAAAAAAAGAGAAATTTTTCATCTCTGTTATAATTTATTGGACCACCACTGTATATGTGGTTTGTTACTGACTGAAATGTTGCTGTATGGTACATGACTGTACATGGAGATGTTCTTTACAAAATTCTGGCTACTCTCCTCCAGTGATTTAGTCATACTTCCTACCTAAACACTCTCATTTCCTTGGATATATCAAAGATTCTGTCATTACTAATAACTGCTGCCACCTCCAAAGTCTGATTTTCATATAACCCCGTCATTGGTCAGCACATCCTATATTATGGGTTTACTACCTCCAGTATTTTAGTTATAACAATCTTTTCACTGCACCATGGCATTTAATTGATGGAGTATTTTTCTTTTCATTATCTTCACACCCCTGATATCTATTCTTCTCTCTTACACAGATTGAATCCCATGATCAGTCATTATAACCAACACTTTGTGTATGTTTTCAACCCTCTTGCTGTCTTTATTTTACCATGGTGCTTTACAAAACCACAACCGTGGCCAATTTCAAACATTCACCTATTCCTTGCCTGTACCTACCTATCTACATTTGAACAGAAAAAGCATCCGCTGAAATGATATCGCCTTTATCTTTTATTCTGTTAATGCAAGGTATCACATTTATTTATTTGCATATATTTAATCATCTGTGCATCTCTGGGATGAATAAAATTTGATCATTGTGAATGATCTTTTTAATGACCTATTGAATTCTGATTGCTAGTATTTTGTTAAGAATTTCTGCATCTGTGTTCATCAGGGATATTAGTCTGTAGTTTTCTTTCTTTTGTGTGTGTGTGTGTGTGTGTGTGTGTGTGTGTGTGTGTTCTTCTATGGCTTTGGAGACAGGCAATGCTGGCCTTGTAGAAGGAATTTGGAAGAATTCAATCCTTTTCAGTTTTTTTGAAATATTTTGTAAAGAACTGATACTAGTCTTTCTTTAAATGCTTTTTACAATTCAGCAGTGAAAATAACAGTTTCTGGGCTTTTCTTTTTTCTTAAAAAATTTCTTTTATTGTACTTTAAGTTCTGGGGTACATGTGTAGAGCATGCAGTTTTGTTACACAGGTATACACGTGCCATGGTGGTTTCCTGCACCCTTCAACCTGTCACTGATATGAGGTATTTCTCCTAATATTATCCCCCTCCCTAGACTCCCTCCCCTAGACTCCTTCTCCCGATAGGCTCGGGGGAAGGAGTGATGTTCCCCTCCCTATGTCCATCTGTTCTTATTGGTCAGCTCCCACTTATGAGTGAGAACATGCGGTGTTTGGTTTTCTGTCCTTGTGATAGTTGACTGAGAATGATGGTTTCCAGCTTCATCCATGTCCCTGCAAAGGATATGAACTCGTCTTTTTTTTATGGCTGCATAGTATTTCATGGTGTGTATGCGATGGGTTTTTCTTTGATTGACACTTTTTATTACTGCTTCAATATTTTTATTCATTATTGGTCTGTTTAAATTTTCTATTTCTTCTTGATTCAATTATGGTAGGTGTCCAGGAGCTTATCTATTTCTTCTATGCTTTCTAATTTGTTGTTATAAATTATTCACAGTAGTTTCTTATGATTCTTTGTATTTTTGTGATATCAGTTGTAATGTCCCCTTTTTCATCTCTGATTTTGTTTGAGTCTTCTTTATTTTCAGGCTGGCTAAAGGTTTATCTATTTTCTTTATCTTTTAAAAAGACAACTCTTTGTCTCATTGATCCTTTGTATTTTTTAAATCTCTGTTTGGTTATTTTGCTTTGATTTTATTATTTCTTTAAAGGGAAAAGCACCCAGATTTTATAAGAAACTAAAACATCTCAATAGCAAAATAACATTTAATCTGATTTTAAAATGGTCAAAAGACTCGAATAAACATTTCTATAAAGAAGACATGCAAATGACCAATAGATGTATGAAAAAATACTCAACATCACTAACCATCAAGAATATGCAAGTCAAAACCACAGTCAGATATCACCTCACCTCAGTTAGAAGGGCTACTATCGAATAACAAAAAAACTAATGATGCTGGCAAGGATGTAGAGAAAGGGGAACTCTGATATTCTGTTAGTGGTAGTGTAAGTTAGCACAGCCATTATGAAAAAATGTATAGAAGTTCCTCAAAAAATTAAAAACAGAACTAACGCATGATCCAGAAATCCCACTACTGTGTAAATATTGAAAAGAAATAAAACCAATATGTTAGAGAGACATCTGCACTCTCATGAAAATTGTAGCACTATTAAGATAGCCAATATATGTAATCAGTCTAAGTGCCCATCAATGGATGAATGGAAAAAAGAAAGAATAAAAAGAAAATATGGATATTATACATATCCACAATGGAATATTATACAGCTATAAAAATTGATAAAATTCTATCATATTTGCCTGTAATTTTGTGACTACATGGATAAACGTAGAGGACATTATGTTAACTGAAATAATCCAGGCACACACACAAAAAATACTACACGATCTTACTCTTATATGGAATTGAAAATATTGATCTCTTAAAAATTGAAAATAGATTAGTAGTCACCAGAGAATTGGGACAATAAAGGAGAGAAGGAGACAGGAAGAGGTTGGTCAATGACTATGGTGTTACAGTTAGATAGGAGGAATAAGTTCTGGTACTCTATTGCACAGTAGGGTGATTACAGCTAACAATAATGAATTGCATATTTCAAATAGCTAGAAGAGAGAATTTTCAATGTTGTCACAACAAAGAAATAGTAAACAGTTGTGATGGCTATACTATTTATTATGACTTGATCATTATACCATGTAGACACATGGAAGCAACATATGGTAGTCTATAAATATATATAATCATTATGTGTCCGTTTTTAAAAAAATATGTAATACCATCCTGAATCATCTCACCTCAAATTCATGATTAGGAAATGCAAGCTGGCCCTGTACCTTGCTCAGAAATCATTCTCTTCTTCCCATCCATTCCCTTCTCCAGATAATTATTTTATATCCACTTTCTACTTGAATGAATAATAGCCTCCCTTCATCTTCATTTTTAGCTGATGGTCTTACTCCTTGTTTAGTTGGGAAAGTCAAAGAAATAAAAGAAAGAACTTCGGTAAATTCACATGTGCAAACATTAACATCTCCATAAATAGCTACCTCTTCTCTTCTGAAATGCACACTTTTTTTTTGTTCCTACCTGGGCCTTTGCTTTTGAAACAGCCCAATTATTTCTCATCTACACAAAAATAGCACTCCAGAAATTCTGTCTCTATTTCATATTGTCAATTTTTCTATGCCATTATTTATTTCATCTCAAAACAATAGCAAATGTATATTTACAATAGCAAAAGAATCTTTGTTCTTCATCCCATGAGCCAATGCCCATTTATCAAGTTTAATTTCGCTACTCATTAGAATCTGTTCTTGTATAGTGTATCAGTTACTTCTACTGAATCTAGTGGTTCTCAACTTATTTTGTCTTCTACCAGCATTTGACATAGTGGATCACATCCTCTTTCTGGACATATTCTCTTCACTTAACTCTCTGTATGTCATAATCTCTTGGCTTTTCTTCCAACTTATTGCCCTCACCCACACTTTTTCAGTATCTGTTACTGATGCTTTCTTTTTTTAAAATTGCTTAAGTGTAGAGTGTTACACAGCTCAGTCCATGCAACAGTTACAGCTAGAAATCTAATAGACATTTCAAGAATCACAGGTTCTTAACTGAGCTGCTGACAGTCATCGCCATGGCTTTTTGTCCTCTGCAAGCCTACAATCAAGCATCCAGGGCTGTGGTCAGATCTGAGGCTTGACTGGGGATGGATCTATTTCCTGGCTCACATGGTGTTTGGTGTCATTCAATTCTTCATAGGATGAGAGTAAGAGCCTCTGTTACTTGGCAAGAGTTTGCCCTCAGCTGCTTTCCACATAGGCATTTCCCAAATGGCCACTTTCCTCAAAGCCAGAAAGGGCTTTACCTTACAGTCATATATAATGGTATTACAGAATTGACATCCTGCAGCCTTTGCCCTATTCCATTTGTTGTAAACAAGTCATGGCCTCCGCCCACGCTCAAAGGGAAGGAATATCACAGGGCATATTTACTAGAAGGCAGGGATCATGGAGCCCATCTTAGAGTTTTCCCATCACACTTGACTACCCTATTTAAGATTGTAACCATCACCACTACTAATCCTTCTGATCCTCTTCTAGTAATACTTACCAATTTCTAATATACTGTATAATTTATGTTTTTAATGTGATTATTGTGGGTAAATGAGTTAATAAACCCCCTTTCCTCACTGCATGGGAATCAGATCTTCAGTTAAGCTTCTGGCTCTGTTTCCCTGAAAAGACCTAAAGATGGTGTCAACTGTGTTATGAAGCACAGTCGCCTGTGCTAATAATGACCCTTGATTAGTAAATTCCAACAGAATGGGAGTGAACTATGAATGAACTACGGTACCTGGCAGACATATTATATTTTGGACTTATCTGAATGTCTTGAGTCTTATAACTAGCATGTCTCTTGCAAGAAACACTGAAAGTTATGCCTATAGAATTATTAAAGGCAGCATTCATTCCTGTGGGGCATGAAGTTTTGTTTTTGTTTTTTTTTTTTTTTTTTTTTTTTTTTTAAATAAAGTTTTAAGGCAAAGCTGTGTTGTCCAGTAGTTCTTGCACTTGCCCCACGTGCCTCACTTTGCTACTTCTGTTATCTGCTATGTGGCTGCTGCAAGGACTCAACTGGGAGGAATATCTAACACTGGCCTTCTAGTAAGCTGTGGTTTCTGTTCTAGATCCTTCTTCATAGACTGTGTAGTCCATTGAATCTAAATGCTTAGTAGAGACCAAAAAGTCACCCTAATAGACTTTATAATGGTTACCTATCTTCCTTTCTTAGAACATTAACTTCACTAGGATAGGGACTTTTGACAGTTTTGTTTCCCAGTTGTTCTCCAATCTAGAAATGTAGTTGCTCCCTTTCTTCATTGACTTACTCTCTCCTGTTTGGCTTCTTAGCTCGTTCATCACAGATGTAACAAATTTTCTGCATTAAATTATCTTGTTTTAATTATCCAGGACAGTTTTTACTTTCCTGGTTGGTACCTGATTGTTATAGACACCCCAGTCTCTGATTAAGTTCAAAATTCCAAATCTCTAGGAGAGTATTTAATTGGCTTATATTTGGTAATGTGTATACTCCCGAATTTGTGAGCTATGGACAAAGAAACAGGGTCATGTAGTAAAGGTATAGCTTATGGGACCAGTGAAAGGCTTTCCCAAAGAAAGAGGCAGCATTTTGAGCTAGGCTAAAGTATTTAATATTCTAATTATGCTATCAAATATTATATTAATATATTTAAGCAAAATTGGCCTGTATAAAAATACATATGTATTTTATATATGTATAAGCAAACTTTGTTAGTTCAGAAATCATTTTTTTCCTGCTAAAACATTCAGGTCTAATTTTTTTTTTTTTTAGACGGAGGTTCGGCCTGTTTTACCCAGGCTGGGGTGCCGTGGGCGGATTTCGGCTCCCTGCAAGCCCCGCCTCCCAGGTTCACGCCTTTCTCCCTGCCCCACCCTCCAATAGCTGGGTAGTTAGGGCGCCCGGCCCCCGCCCCGCCGCTTTGTTTTTTTTTTTTATTTTTTTTTTTTTTTTGACATGGAGTTTTGCTGTCATTGCCCAGGCTAGAGTACAATGGTGAAATCTGGGCTTACTGCAACCTCTGCCTCCCAGGTTCAAGCAATTCTCCTGTTCCAGCCTCCCAAGTAGCTGGGATTACAGGCACCTGCCACCATGCCTGTCTAATTTTTTTGTATTTTTAGTGAGACAGGGTTTCACCATGTTGGCCAGGCTAGTCTGGAACTCCTGACCTCAAGTGATCCACCCACTTCGGCTTTCCAAAGTGCTGGGATTACAGGCATGAGCCATGGTTGAATATTTTCCAGTGATCATCTCCAGAGTTCTTCAATTTCATACTTAAATCTGCAAATTAATTTAGTGTTATAAACCAGAATGTTTGTGTGTGTTTAGTGTGTATGTGTGTGTGTACTTCAATTTCCATTTAGGCTCAATTCCATCTGAGACTTCTATTTACTGTAATACATTATCAAAGCATCAGATATTAAGAATAATACTCGAATGCTACCAGACTGTGGTTCTACCTAGTACAAAATAAATGGATTATTCGTCTTAGTAATTACACACATTTTGCTACTTTACTATTGCGTGCCTTAATTTTTCACATATATGAATCTGATTTTCTTAACATATATGAATCTGTCTAGTCTTGAGTGTATTAGGATTCTATGTACAGTAGTGGGAACATCAATAAATACTTTTTTGATAACCAGTTTTATCATTAAGAAAAATTAATTGCAGTGGATTTCATAGACATCACTTATAGGGATCATCTAGGGGACCTTGGGTCAGCCAAAAATATGAATGTTGGGTTTTAGCTAATCATTTTACAAAATGTGATAACAGCACAATTATATTAAATTGTTGAAGATTTCAGCCACACTTACTAAAAGATTAAGGATACATTCACAATGGAATATAATCACTTGTCTACTAGCTGGGAATAAATACTGACAGGTGCAATGTTGTGGAAAGATTGTTTATCCAACAATACTTTCTAAGTAAGGATTAAAAACCTTTCTTTAGATATTCTTCCTAAGAGAAATTGTATAAACCTAAAGTTCTCAAGCTAAATTTAAGAAACCATTGAGCCTATGATATTGTCATAATTCTTTCCTGATTTCACATCTGGGGAAAGTATTTTGAGAGAAGAGAGTTTCCTACCCCTCTCCCAGACATGACTATGGATCTAGAAAACTTGGGGAAATCGATGTTCCTCATCTTTCAAATACCACCACCCCTTTTATGTCTCTCCCTCACATTCTTGTAACTCTGTTTCTAAATATTCAAAGACTTCATATTAACCCAAGACTTGCTCTAACAAAGTCTATTCCATACTCCATCCAGGTGAGAATGACTTTTTATGGAAAAGAGTGTCATACTTCAGAATTACCTTTTTAAATATCCTTCTGTCTTGATTAAAGCTATCATTTCTTCAAAACAAGAGATATGGGATAGCAGGAAAACAATGACAAATTAAAATGTCATACATTCTAAATAACAAAATATTTTTCATTTATCTATAGGTATTTTAATCTTTGGGAGATTTTTACTTATTCTAATAGTCTTATCCTCAACTTTTTATGTTTCCACAGTTACTCTTCTCCCTCTTTCCACACTTACACACAAGAGCAGGCTATATTCTGTCAGCTACTTCTTCACTCCTAAACCCACTGCAGTTTGAATTCCACCCATACATCACTAATATTCTATCCTTAAAGTCAGATATACCTTCCCATTGTTAAATTCAGCAGCCATTAGTCAGCTCTTCATGTGATTGTTTCAAAAAATTTTACACATGAACATTATTTATTGAAAAAATAGGAAAACAACCCTACCTTCATGGTATCTGTGGCACCTAATGCTCATCCTATTTTTCTGGCCAACCCTACATAGTCTTGTAGGTTCTTTGGTGTCTTTAAATATTGGAAAGGAAGGTTATCTATACTCATTTATTAAACCGTGTTTTCCACTGAGCATACCGATTTATGTATCCTCCCTTTTTATCAAAGAAATAACTAGAGTCTTGCAAAGAAAACAGAGAGTAAAACAAGACATTTTCATACATTGCAGTGATTGGCATTATAGAAACAAGGATTATCAGATTGCCTCCTCACTTTAAGCTCTTGAGTGACTGCACTTTGCTCAAGTCAAGACTCCTGAGAATAGCAGAGCAACTTTCTGATGGCTTCTACATGCCCATTCAGCATCATTTCCTGTCATTCTTCCAAATACAGCCTGTGTTGTAGCCCAGAAATAGCCATGGGACAATATGTGTCTTGTGTGTCACCACTCTCAAGTTCAATGTTTATAACAAGTGTCATTAATTGAATGCGTCACTCATTCCCACAGAACTTGGTTGAGGAGCAGGTAGAAATTTCTACCTTTTGAAGGGTGGAACAAAAGACTCATAAGTGTCCACTTGCCCTTACCAATGGTCTAGATGGGAATGGGAATTTTTCTTTACTCAGGTATTCCCAATGAATAGAAACTGGCCTTACGCCACAACAGCTAATGATTTTCTTGTCTAATCTCACATCAGCTACATTAATGCTTATAGTTTCTTCTGTTTGAAGCAGTCTGTTATTCTGCATGCTTGACTAATTCCTTTCTTCTTTTTAAGACTTCACTTACTTCAGTTTCTCTAAGAGGCTTTATTTGATCTTCCTCTTCCCTCAATACATTCTCTGACTAATATAGGCATTCATCCTCTGTGTACTTCATGCACTCTTCTATCAGAGAACCTTTTGAGTTGTCATTCGTATCTCTGCCTCTACCACAAAGTCAATTTTGAATTGACTTATCTCCAGTGTCTAGTATGGTTTGGTATATACGGAAATTTTTTATTCAATGAAAAAATGAATAATTTTCATTCACTGGTAGTATTTAAAGCAATATAATAAAGTGATATAATTTGGTCATGTTGGGGAAAATATTTTGTTATTACTTTTCAGAATATGCTCCTTTTCTATATTGTTGTCAACAGTATATTGCAATCGAAATGGGACTGTTTCACTGTGAATGTGTCTGTGTATGTTTGAGGATTGTCAGAAAATGACTTTGGTGGTGAATGCTAATGGAGCAGTGGCTATTCATATGTGTAAAAGGATATGCGCTCTCTCTCTCTCTCTCTCTCTCTCTCTCTGTGTGTGTGTGTGTATGAACTCTCCAAGTCATATATTAACAAAATGTAACTATAACTTGGAGACTATCCTTGTTTTATCATATTTTATCTTTTTAGCATTTGAAATTTTAATGAATTTTAAAGAAAAAAATATCCACTTTCAACTTGAAAATGTATTGTAAATATAATTACATATAATTATTTGCATTGTTTTAAATAGCTATTTAGCATTTATTAGTATTGATAAACATATCTTTCTCTACTGTTGGACATTTAATTTGTTTTTCAGTTTTTTTGTTTTGTTTTGTTTTGTTTTGTTTTGTTTTGTTTTGGAATAACCAGTGCTGTGAGATGAATGTTCTAATAAATAAATTTTTTCAGGCTGGGCACAGTGGCTCATGCATATAATCCCATTACTTTAGGAAGCCAAGTGGATGAATTGCCTGAGCCCAGGAGTTTCAGACCAGACTGGCCAATATGTTGAAACTGTGTATCTACAAAAAGTACACAAATTAGCCAGGCATGGTGGTGCATGCCTGTAATCCCAGCTACTCAGTGGCTGAGCGGGGAGGAATGATGGAAAATAGATTCCTAGTGTGGGCTGAGGAATCAATGGGAAGCCAGAAAATAGTTCAATTTAACTATGGAATATGCTTTGTAGAAGCTTGACTTTCAAGAGGAGAAAAGGAATGCTAGCTAGAAGCAGGATGAAAGGGGAGGTTGAGAGAATCTTAAGCCTATTTAAAGGTAGAAAGTGAGAAGTGCTAGGTTCAAGAAAGAAAGAAGGCATCTGACATGAAGCCAGGTATATTATGAAGGAATGTGATATTGGGTATTCAGTACAGGAGAGGAATCATCAACTGAAGACCCCCTTACCATGGAAAGTAGACATAAAACAGGAAAAATATGAAGTATGGGGATGTGTATATATATGTTTGGGGCTACAAGAATTTGAGAAAGCTCTATTTTATAGCTTCTATTTTCTGTTGAAGAATGCAACATCATTTGTGGAATGTGAATAAACTTCAAGTCATTTTCTATGAACTTCAATGACAATTAAAAAAAAAATCTACCTCATCAGAGAATATAAGAAACAGGATTTTATCAGTAGTTGTTTCTCCAAAATGTCAATATATAAAACATCCCTTGGAGACTGTTTTAATAACAGCGGTTCATCGGAACAAATGTATTCATTAGTTAAACAAATGTCTATTGAGTACCAAATACAGCCTATTCAGTTTGGAAAAAATGCTTATTTATTTTAACCACTTGAAGCTATTATGTAAAATCAGCATCCTTAGAGAGCTAACGCTGGAATGTGTAATCACTTTGGCATAAAACTTAGTCCCAAAAATTCAGTTTGAATTATTGCATGATTTCTTTATCTTTAGTAAAAGAGAATTTGTGATGAAACAGAGGAGTCATTTAATGAGCTTTTTTTTAAGCCTTCAGTGATGTATTCAAGGAACATGCTTTTGTTTTCCATAGTAAGACATCTCTTAATCATACTGGACAGTTTCATTGTATGTGCAATAAAGGAAATGAACAATGGAAACATTTATGTAGTGTCTGATTGTCTGGGGATGATGACCTAGAATATGCATACCTATTATTTAATGCTTTGGGGAATTCTCTTCTTTTCCTCCATTATTCCTTTAATCTCTGGTTTCCGTACTAATCCTAAGGAGGAAAATACAAGCATTTGTGCTATTTCTGGATTGGCAAATTAGACTTGTACTTAGGAATTAAATAATATTTTTAATTAACTAAAAATAAAAGTGGTTAAATTATCATGAGTAATCATTGTAGCATTTTCTCATTTTTAATAGAGAAAACTTCATAACTTTGGGCACTCAGAACATATATATGAAACTCCCCATTTGCAGGTTTGTGATGGTAGTCTTGGAATATTTATGGTGCACAATATCTCTATGATGCTGATTTATTTTTACTGAACCTCTTGGGTTGCATATTGCCTTGCCAAGTTGAGGGAGGATCAGAAAAAGGAAGGAAGACTGAATGCAATTTTGTTCCCTGTTGAGCTAATTAGGAATCCAGGACTAATTTAGAAGTCTGCAAATCTCAAACTCCCTATCAGCCAGTTAGACTAGCTTAGGCTCTAATTTAGACTATACTTAGCATTTCCCCTGGTCAAAGGTAAAGAGAGGTATATTATTCCCAGACCTCAGGGAAAACAACAACAACAACAAAAGAGATAGGTAGTGATGACGACATTGGGAATCTGGTAGAGTAGGAGATTAGTTGGTGCAGAGGACATCTTTCATTGTAGTCAAAGAAAAAGGAAACAAAAAGTTTGTAGTGGAATGTATCATATAATATACAATAACCTAATCTACTAAGGGACTGGAACTTCAAGGTGATGTGGAATACATTCTTATCCACAGGCTAACCTTTAGTTTTAATTTCCTAGACTTGAAGATGCTTTCTTTTATAGTCTAAGAATGAGATATATGTTTTTTTCAAGATACTAAGTCAATTAAAATTAGTTATACATTTATCTCTTTAAGAATGAGTAAATACTGCCCAGGTGCGGTGGCTCAAGCCTGTAATCCCAGCACTTTGGGAGGCCGAGGTGGGCGGATCATGAAATCAGGGGATCAAGACCATCCTGGCTAACATGGTGAAACCCCATCTCTACTAAAAATACAAAAAATTAGCCGGGCGTGGTGGTGGGCGCCTGTAGTCTTAGGTACTCAGGAGGCTGAGGCAGGAGAAAGATGTGAACCCAGGAGGAAGAGGTTGCAGTGAGCCAAGATCATACCATTGCACTTCAGCCTGGGCGACAGAGTGAGACTCCATCTCAATAATAATAATAATAATAGTAATAAGCAAATACTTTATTGTCTTTGACTAAGTCAGGAAGAAAGTACTGGTCTCATCATCAATCTATAGTACACCATTATTTCTATAGAATATAAAGATTTGCATTCTTTGCATTGACATTTATTAGCTTTTGTTCTAGACTATACCCTTATGGGAGGGATTAGGAGTGGGGTAATGGTGTTTTGCAGTGCTTTTAATGCATAAACTATACAAAGTCAGATGTGAGATAAAAAAAGATAAACAACCTATAGTCTCTTTTCTAGAGGAACTTACAAAAAAGGGAGAGAATGTTCATAAACAGTCAACAAAGATGCAAGGTGGTCTTTTATATATTCAAATATATTTTGAACAGATCATTGCCTGATTCTAAAAATCAAGTGGGTAGACAAAGGTAGACATTGGGAATGTTTATTTTCTCTCACATTTTTGCATTATATCCTTCTAACTATTTATTATACAAATTTAAATTATATATATGTATTTTATTTTCCCTTCTTTCTAACTCTCACGATAACTTATATATACACCATTTTGCCTCTCAGACAAGGTTTGCTAGGAGATCTGAATAAAATGTTTTTACGAAAGGACAAAAGAACAAAATTACTTCTAGCTCAGAAGAGTGGAGGGAGGTTTCAAGGATGAGAGGTTGTTTGATTTATGACCTAAATTATAGAGATGCAGGGGAAGATCGTTCCATATTAAAAGAATCAAAATCCATAAGCAGGAAAGTGGAAGTTTAGAAAATGATTAGAAAGTATCAAGTGGTTGCCTAGACTATAAATGGAGAGAGTAGTGTGAGATAAAACTGGACAAGTGGCTTAGAGGTAATTATGGGCATTTTTGTTTATTATAGCCCTGAAATTTTCCATGCTTTGAAAAAATATACAGATTGCACATTTTTGGAGTTAGTATATTTCTGGCGTTTGATGACTGCTAAAAATCCCCTTATTTGACTAAACAACTCAATGGTTTTTATATTACTACTTTAAATATTTAAAATCTAATTTAAATCTTAATTGGCATGTGTTTTGATCACTGTGTAACTTCTCTCTTTGAATCTCTCCAGCCACGATCGTGCAAACTCATCTCAGCTTAGTGTTAAATGACATTTACATTATCCATAGCTATCAGTCATACACCAACACTAGAAAAACAGAGATTCTTCCAATTCCCAAACAGAGAATAAAATAGATGGATCTGGATTGATTTAACTTTTTGCTCTAACTTGTGGTAAAAAGAAAATCTAGCTCATAAGATTTCTAAGTAACCAGGGTCTATGAATTTTAACCAGATGCTCTTTTGGGTCTACAGATATAATAATAGAAGAGTCTAGAGAATAATGCTGTAGCTGCTTAGAAGAACAAAGAAACATTGATAAATATTTATCACCCAGCTCTATAAAGAGCTTGGATTTAATTTGAAGATGTTCATTTTCCTGATGATTTGGATTTACTGAGTAGGATTATAAAAGCAATCCCTTGATATCTGACCTATGTATATTAATAAGTTATATATTAATATGAAAGAGATTTTTAATATGTAAATCCTTATATTTTAATGCATATACAATTATTAATACAAAATAATAGAATAACCATTTAAAGTGATATATGAAATTTCTTTCAGCTGCCCCCACTCACATATTCCCCCAGTTCTTACTAATAATGCTCATTTTTTGACTTAAAATCTGTCTCATATCTTAGATTAATGAACTTGGTAAAATATTGCAGTAGCATTCATCATTATGTACACTTAATGTCATTTATCTTATTTCTGTATTTCTAAAGATTAAATCATTTTATTGTTTTAAAATAACTAATATAATTATCAGGTGACATTGCTTCACATATTTATTTTATATTTTGTATATTAAGATTATCATGTGTTTTCCCCTGAAGTTTTTTACCCAGCAATGGGGAAAGTGGTAATCATGTAAATATTTAGGTCCTTCTCTATTTCTATCTCAGTTTTATTGATTACTCCTAGAAATGCTTAACTCCTTTATCCGATGTAGTTTCTAACTTAATTATTTGGTGGTCAATTTAAAAGTCTTGGTTTCTGGGACCAATATGCCTAGGTTAGATACTGGATCTTTACACCCAACAGTTAGCAGCTTAGCCTCACCAATCTTTTGTATTCTTCCTCTGGCATTTAGTTTTCAGACTATTGACGTTACCATTTACCAATGATAATTTGATTCCAAACACTGTGGTTAAAAAGTAAGCCCAATTTTACCCTACAACCTTGTGATGTGAAGTACTTGTCTATGGATGGAATTAGGATTTAAATTTAGTTCTCACTATCTGGAAGATCCATCCATTAACTAGATGATCTTTAAATTTCTTCTAATTCTACTTGAGTTCAAGAGATTATGTGTAGTAATCAGAATCCCAAAATGGTCCTTCATGATTTTCTGCCCTAAACTTAGATTTGTGAATATGATAACATATCATGCCCTGAATATGTATGACAAAAATGAAACTAAGGCTACTGATAAATTGATTTTTAATTAATCAAAAGAGAGACATTTTTAGGGCAAAATCTAATTACACTCTTGAAGAGCAAAAGGTAAAGTTTTCTCTGGTAACAGAAGAGGATGTCCAGAGATTCCAAGTTTAAGAAGTATTACTTGTGGCATACTCATAAGATTGAGGGAGGAGAATATGTGACAAAGAATGTGGGCATCCTGTAGAAGCTGACAGCCAGCAACAGGAAACTCAGTCTTAACCTCAGGGAACTGAATTCTTCCAAAAACTAAATTAGCTTAGAAGCTGATTCTTCCTCAGAGCCTACAGATAAGAGCCCAGTCTGGTC
Organism: Papio anubis; assembly: GCF_008728515.1. Classification (NCBI taxonomy): domain Eukaryota; kingdom Metazoa; phylum Chordata; class Mammalia; order Primates; family Cercopithecidae; genus Papio; species Papio anubis. The sequence goes on along the minus strand of NC_044979.1, from coordinate 85,470,418 downwards.
TATACCTTTTGACCTTGTGAGACCTTAAGCCAAGAAGTCGTCTACGTCTACCTGGACTTCTGACTTATAAAACTATGTAACAATAAATGGGAATTTTTTAAGCCATTAAATTTATAGTATTTTTGTTACACGGTAGTTTTGGGGAAACTCACAGTCAAGAGATAAAGAAAAAAATTATAAGAGTCCAGTAAATGTCTTCATCTTTGACTCATCATGTCAGTTGTTTTCCTTTACTAGGATGGAGGGAAGGACACACTAAAGTCACAAGAAGGGAACTTTGCTTTCCCATAGTGATATTCATTTCCTAAAGACTGTCTACTCTGTGTCTTCCCTAGTCTTTACTTGTGTGATAGATGTTAACGTGATGGCCTGATACCAAGTCCTACCAAAGTGAGCGCATTCTATCTCTGGGATATTGACTTTTCCTGATAGGAACTGACCGATTTTCCCTGATACTGATGATTTCTTCTTTCAGCAACATGTATTCAATATAGCAGTTAGTTAAAGCTCATTGGAATCTAGATCCAGCTGATATAATGGACAAAATGTGTTTAATAGATGGAGAGAGATCTAGTTCAAATTTTGCTTTCACTATTTGCAATTCCTATAGTCTAAGGAAATCAATTAACTCCACTGAACTAGCTTTCTCATTTTGGAAAAAAATCACATAAATGTTATAAGAATTAAATAATAAAATGCTAAAACAATGTCTTGAAGCTTCTAATGTGGATCTGAGCATATTGCATATGTTCAGGAATTGTTGGTATTTATTTCTTCATTTCTTTAAAAATGTCTTAGATCTCTGAAAATTACCCTATAGATTATAATTTTAAAAAGGCAGCATCTGTATTTATTACAAATGTGGAATATGAGAGAGAGAGTGATTGCAAAAGTTATTAGAATATAGTATTTATTTTATATAACATTATCAGGTTGATTTTGCTTTTTAACCTTAAGAAAGACTAAGTTATGTCCATGTACAAGATAAAAAAATACCAAAGGTCAGTCTTCATCTCTGCACCTAAGTACAACTGGCAGCCTATGTGTATGAAAGAAAATCATAGAAGGAAAATTTGTAGAACAAAGTGACTGAGACAGAAAAATGTGTCCTCAATAGGTTCAACTTCTCTCAATTCTTGTCAGATGAAGTCTGGACACTAAAAATTATCAGATAAATTACAAAAACTCAATTAAATTTAAATTTCAAACAAGCAATTCATTTTTTAGTATATGTTCCAATATTGCATGACACATATTTATACTAAAAATATATTTATCATTTATCTGCAATTCAAACTTAACTTATCTTCCTGTATTTTTATTTTTTAAATATGGCAAGCCTAATATGAAGAGACCTAAGGCACCAGGTATTTAGCATATATTGAATAAATAGATGTTTATTTCATTATATTACCCCTTTGATGTAGCTTGATTGTTAGGAAAAAGCATGTTATTCTTTTTGAAATTTCTATTGGCAGCAGAAGTTATTGTTTCATAATGAGTTAAAACAATGACAAAAGATAAAGCAACAAGGTACTTTCAAGGGAAAATGTTAATTTCAAAATGCATGGATAAGGAAATACACATGTGGAAACAGCCCCTGTTCTTACATGTCCTAGACAAAATCATAAGGTCTGCATTTAAGGCTAAAAACCAGTGAGGCTCATTAAACAGTGTCATTCAGTTCAAGAGTGTTCAAAATATGTTCACTTACATATTTTTAATAAGTAAATGTACTTAGTAAGTGTACATAATAAGAAAGACCTACGTAGAGTTGATTGATAGCAAAAGAAATTATAAAACACTCTGATTGATTTACAAATTATCCTCATTGGCTTACTGACATAAATGGTGTTTTAAACTCATACTGAAATGTTAACCTTGAAAAGGTAAATTATACAGGCACACTGCTTTCAAATAACAATACAAATTGCTGTAGGGTTCTTTTGAGTGATGTAGAGAACCACATATACACTATTGGATACTGAAGAGAGAATTATCTAACCTCCATACAGATTGCTAAATACAGTAACATGACTTAATTATTCCATTGTTTTCTTCAGCATGACTTTACTATCCCTGGAAACTCTAACCTAGGCAATTTGCTTAATATTTCATAACAGGAACTTCCCAATCAATCCATCTGCAATGAAACTCATTACCAGACACTATGTACGCTAAGTTTTTAAAAATCTTTTGCATCAAATATTATCTAATGCTTTCCATGGATCCTATATTGTTTGCTGCATCTTGAGGTTTACCCAATCCTAGCCAAGACACTACTGCCAACCCTCTCATTGTGATGTTTTCCTTTTGAATAGTAAGCAACAAACTCAAGGTTTTCTCATCAACAAGTTGTGTTGATGGTGCTTGGAGAGCAGGCATTCAACAACATTTAGCGCACAGATCTAGAACCAGACTTCTTGAATTTAAGTTTTAGCTTTGCCAGGTACTACCTGCATGACCTTGGAAAGGTTATTTATTCTCTCTGTGCTTCTGTTTCCTCATCTGTAAAATGGGGTTAGATAATATTACCTACTTCAAAAAGTAATTATGTGCAATAATAAATTTACTTATGCAAACAGCTTTAAATAGTGCCTGCGCCTGGTGTATAGTGAGGGGGGTACATATTATTAAAAGATACATTGTCCTAGTACATGTAGAGTATTTTTTTTATATTTCAAATCTAACTATACTTATCACTTTCTGTGACATTTTATTGCATAAAAGGGATGCATTTTATTTATTGTAATAGAATGTAAAATTGGAAATTTTCCCTTAATTGGTGCAATTTGAACTTTCTCCAATTCTCTGAACATTGGCATTAGAATTTCTTCCATTTTCCACAGATAATAATTTTAATTTATATAATTCTTTTTACCTTTGTGTTTTAAACTATTTCTATTGCCTTTAAATTATTTAATAAAATCAAAACTAAAGAAATTTTTGTTTTGTTTTGTTTTTGTTTTTGTTTGAGATGGAGTCTCACTCTATCGCCCAGGCTGGAGTGCAGTGGCATGATCTCAGATCACTGCAAGCTCTGCCTCCTGGGTTCACACTATTCTCGTGTCTCAGCCTCCTGAGTAGCTGGGACTACAGGCGCCCGCCACCACACTCGGTTAATTTTTTTGTATTTTTAGTAGAGATGGGGTTTCACTATGTTAGCCAGGATGGTCTCGATTTCCTGACCTTGTGATCCACCCATCTTGGCCTCCCAAAGTGCTGGGATTACAGGTATGAGCCACCCCAAGGAAAAATAATTTTTAAAATTATTTTAATTGATATATTAATATTATAGTGGTACATATTTTGGGAGTACATGTATTATTTTGATACCTGTGTATAATGTGTAATGATCAAATCAGGATATTTGGGATATCTGTCAACTCAAATATTTGTTTTCTTTGTGTTGGGAATATTAAACACAATTTTTTTTCTAGCTATTTCAAAATATACAATAAATTATTGTTAACTATAATTTTCACCTGGTACTTTTGAATACTGGAACTTATTCCTTCTGTTTAACTGTATTTTTGTATCCCTTAACAAACTCCTAATATAAATAATTTGAAATATTATTTTCTTTAAAAACACACACACAGGTGTGTATTGAAGAAGAAAAATTGCTCCAGACACTTGTTCTAAATGCCTTTGAAAAAGTTATTCAAAACTATTGAAATAAGGGTCAATACTGCTGAAATAAGGAGGGAAATTGACCTCTGCTCCAACGGAAAAAAAGCAAGTGGGTTTTAAATGTTGGGATAAATTAATAGAAATGCACTGTAGGTCATTAAGGAAGAGGCTGGTCAATGTGATTAGGCCATCTATGTTTGCTGATGTGGGACTAATCAAAGTTAGGCTTCTACCCTCCCACAGAAACTAGGATAAATAAGGGCCCTGTCTTTCCTGAGGTACGGATTTCTGAGAAAGACTACATGGAGTTGTAAAATTGGCAAGAAGCTGAAACAATATTCATATTCAGAGGGGCAGAGAAATAATTTACAATTGTGTTTTCTACCATAAATAACAAGAGAAAGGTTAGGAGGGAGGTTGAAGCCTACAGTCAGGGAGAAAGCCTGTCTACAGTTTGGTCAAGCTGAGGGGAACGTTAAGACTGTCTTGGTCAATATTTGTGTATTTGTGTCTGTGTATTACTATCATTTAAAGGATAATTATAGATATATTAAACCCACAACAGAAATGTTCATTCTAACTTTTATCTTGATTTATTCTTATAGAAACATATCCTTTAGTTTCCCTGCCCTCTCATATTCTACCTTCTGAAACAGACTTTAAATTCTGTAGTTTCATGTGGTGAGATTCCAAATGTAAATTATTCTATTGGCAAAAAAAAAAAAAACACTCTCTAGATTTAACCCAAATATGTTCTACAGACATTGTAACAGAATTTTAGGCAAAATCTTAAAGAGTAACTAGGCCTTTCTTATTCCATAAATGACAGAAACACAGGAAATATAAGGAAAAGAAAGCCTGCATAAACTTCTTACCGTCCTTTGTACTACTTTCATCTGTTCTGGTGAAAATGTTCCTGAAAACAATGACACAAGCCTGACCCTCCGAAGAAGAAAGAACATACAACATGGTAAACACAATTTCTCCACCCACACTTTCTGGTTCTCAGCTGCTGCTTCTGGAATCTACTTCCTCTTGTTCTCTGTCTACTGTGTGGTGTGAATATGTGCAGATACGGAGCTGCGCAGCAAAATAATCTTTAGGGAAGTTCCAAGAATTGCAAAGCACATTTGAGACTGAGTTCATTCACAATGCTTACTTTAAAAAGGTGTTCAAAGGATCTTTCTTTGCCTAAATAATAAACGTCTCATCACTTTTTATATTTTTTTATTTGTTTGAAAACTTTTTTCTTTTTTTTCTTTTTTACCAATTTGTTGTGTTTTACTAACACTTTTATTTACCAGTTTCTTAGATGGCCGTTTCTTAGTTGATCAGGTTTTAGGTCAGAGTGGGTTGCTTGTCATGCCCTTCAATTTGGTTGTCATGTAATCATAGTATCAGGCGAGCTTTTTATCACTAACTAGTAATTAGACTCCAGTATTTTTTGTTGTCCTTGTTGTTTCTTTTAAATTAGGCAACTTCCATTAGATAACAATGAGAAGTCGCCCTAATCTTCATCTTTAAATCATATATGCTCAACATATATTTTACTCATCTTTCACTTGATCAAATCTTCCAATAATATCATTTATGACTGGCCATTTATATCCTAGAACTGATTATTGTCTTTGTATATTTCTTATGTCCATGTCGAAGCAGGGATCTTGAAACAGCATTCTCACATCTAACATCTGATGTAGATAATTCAAGACAGAGATCTTTATCTTCCTTTGCCACACTTACCTAGCAAAACTGCTTCCCTTTTGTTACTGACAGATTTGTTAATAAACACATGCTCATTATATGTCCTCCTTCAAATTCATTTTTAAAAAGTCCTGCTTATAAATACCATGTAAATGTAGTTTTTACAAGATCTATAAAATGGTATCTTACTATATAAAATCTTGTTGATTATTTCTAGACAGAGTATTATTCAACCACCCCAAACTGATAGAAATTTACCTTTTCCTTAAGAATTATTGCCTTGGGTTACAGAATCATTCCAATGTCTTTAAATCTTTATACGTGAACAATATTTTCCAGTGTGTAACCTGAATTCCTTATGCTTTCCCCTCTTGCTCAGGAAATAGAGAACAGTATATCATTTTCCTTTATTTAATATTTCTTTATAGTGTTTGAAGGCTATTTTAAATTTGCTCTTGAGGTCCCATACACTAATAACAATGTTTCCAAGAATCTTTCTGTAAAGTAAACCAAAGGGCAGGGAAGAATAAGCTACCCTTGGTGGGGAATTTCTGTAGAAATTTATTTATTTCTATAGAAATAAATTTATTTCTGATTTATTCTTTAAAATAAAATGATGCAGATTTTGCAGTCTGAACCACAATATTAGCTTGCTTACCAGTTTGTTCCATAAAAGTCATGTTTTGAATTACTTCCAAAGTGAATTGCTTCCTTCTTCTATCCAAAGAGAGTTAAATTGACAAAAAGTCACCAGTGTGATTTCTGGGCATTTCAACTGCATGTCCCCAAAGGTCTACAGCTATTGGTGTCTATAATAATCCCTATCTCTATTTTCCTTCTTTAGGATCTGTTTTCTGAAACAATAGTTAATTTAGCCTCTAAAATGCAAAATGAAACAGAGCGACCTATTTCTGATCATAACTACACAAACAGGAATCAGTACTTTCCCATTTTTGTGTTAATTGTCTACGAACAGCTTCCAATTTGAAGATAATTTTTAATTATAGTACTCTAAACCAAACGTACTCACTATCGGATAAATGAGGAAACCTTAAAGTTCAACCTTATTGATAAAGCAAATAGTTGCATTCCGTTTAATTGATTAACACTCTAGTCATTCAATGGATACTTACTACACATTTGCCATTCTCTCAAAATTTTGCAAAATTCTTGGTACAAAACACAACTGAAACAAGGTCTTTGTCTTCATTAAGGAAAGCGTCAATGGGGAAGACAGTATGTGTACATAATTTCAATACAGTGAGAGCCATGTTTAGATATATACATATATTATAGATTAAGAGAGATTATAAGAGAAATGTTGGATAAGACACAACTCAAAGGACCCAGGGGAGAATCTCAGAGGAGAATCTCTTTGAGCAGAGGAGGATTTCTTTTTCTACAGATTTACAGAATCTATAGAAAGAAGAGGAAATCATTCAAGGCAGATGACATTTTTAGCAAATGGTATGATATGCTCAGAGAACTGCAAGTGTCTAAGAATAACAAAACTATAGGGTAGGAAAAGACTAGGAAAAACTAAAACGGAAAAAGTAGGGAGAGGACAGATCTTTATAATTTTATGTTGTAAATCAAGGGTCGGTAGCATGTCTTTTCTTTTTGTACTGCACACAAGCTAAGAATACTTTTTACACCTTAAAATTGTAGAATAAAAGTCAAAAGAAGAATAATATTCAGTGGCATATGAAATGATGTAAAATTCAAATTTCAATGTTCATAAACTTGTATTGAACCATAGCAACTCCTGTTTGTTTACAGACTGTCTGTGGTTACTTTTGCACTATCATGGCATAGTTGAGTAGTTGTGACCAAGACCACGTGGTCTGCTAAGCCTAAAATATTTACTACCTGCTCCTTTCCAGAAAAATGTTGCAGACCCCAGCTATAGAACAAGATTTAAGATTTTATGCTGTAAGAAAAACACAAAATCAAAACAAAACCAAAAAGAGACTGGGTTTTAAAGGTGGGTGTGTCATTAAGAGTTGTTTTGTAAACTTATTCTCTTAAATAGCATATCTTGAAACTAATTTGCATGTAGGCAAGACCAATAGCCAAGTGAACTAAGTTTCAGCAGATAAAGGAGTCAAGATATTTTTGGACTTTCTCTGTGTGTGGAAAATGAGGAAGATATAGAGAAAAATGTGACACTAACCTTGGGAGAGATAGACATTTACACAGAATAAGGATCTTAGGAATGTCAAGGAAATAGCTATGTCGCCTTTGACAAAGGTAATCATGAATCTCAATTTGGAAAATTAAAGTTATTATTTATTTGATAAACATAAATTTACTTGTGGTCAGAAAGCAAGTGGATGGAAGGACTATTTCTCATTTTCAGAAGTTGTAGACAGTGATGAAGTTTCAGGTGAAGATTATTTATTTTGACCTTTTCTAATATTTTTATTGTTGTTATTTGTTTTTTGTTTTGTTTTGTTTTGTTTTTTTGAGATGAAGTCTTGCTCTGTCGCCCAGGCTAGAGTGTAGTGGAACCATCTCGGCTCACTGCAACCTCTGCCTCCTGGGTTCAAGCAATTCTCCTCCTTCAGCCTCTGGAGGATCACAGGCAAGTACCACCACACCCAGCTAATTTTTGTATTTTTAGTAGAGATGGGGTTTCATGATGTTGGTCAGGCTGGTCTCGAACTCCTGACCTCATGATCTGCCCACCTCGGCCTCCCAAAGTGCTAGGATTCCAGGCATGAGCCACCACACCCTGCCTAATATGTTTTATAGCGTCTTAAATTCTTATGTTTCATCAGAATCATCTGAGATGCTCCTAACCACATACTGCAGCAATGTGTGTTGTGTGGGTTTGAATTGCTTCGCTCTGAAGTCCATTTCCTGACTTTTTCATGCTAAAGTGCATCCACAATGCTATATAATCATTACCACTATTTCCAAAACTTTTCCGTCATCCAAAGAAAAGAAAAAAAAAAAAAAAAAAAAAACCCTCTGTAGCCATTAAGCAATAGCTCCCTAGTCCACCTCTCCCCATTCCCTGGCAACCTCTACTCTCTGACGTCACTTTCGTAACTGCTTCCCCATATTCAAATCCCTCCCTCAGTCTCCCTGGAGAGGGCTGTGTTCTTCTGCCTGGATCTTGGATGATACACATATCGTCAAAGAATCACTTCCTGTGACTTCAGGAAGAGAGTATGGTTCCCAATACCCAATCTAGCCAAGTGTTTACCCTATCAATCTGTGACTGGTAATTTAGATAGATTCATGGTATCTTACAGATTTTAATATGCTTTTCATAAAACTTCTTAACAGTAGTCCCAAATAAAAAAGTAATAACCTCATGTGGAAATTTATATTTTTAAGGCTACTAATTCCCTTTCTCCTTCCCTGATGTCTCCAATTTATCTCTTAGAATTCTTGCCTTTTTCTTGCCTTTTTTTTTTTTTTTTTTTGTGGACAGTTAATGTCAATCAAACCTACATGGCTATTTCTTAGAATAATAGTCTGATTTTATAATGGGATTCATGGTATAAAATTCCATCTATGCAATCATTTTATATTTTATAACCTCTGTTTACCTTTAAAATGTTTTGTTCAGTTTTCTCTTAGAACTTCTTTACTCTTTTCTGCCTCTTTTACCCTAAATTACTTTCCTCCTCCTTGCTGTTGCCAGGACTACCTACTTTCATGATAGCTTAAACCAGATGGAGTTTTTTCTTTAGTTTTGTGTGTGTATGTGTGCGTGTGTGCATGTGTGTGTGGTTTCCCTGTTTAAAGTTAAATATTGGTATAATTGCTGTGTTTTTATAGAGTACTGAAGTGTTGAATTGTAATTGAGGCAATTTTGTTGGGTAAAACTTCCTTTGATTCATATTCTACTCATTGGCAGATGTTTTATTCACGGTTGTGTAGCACACAATCTTTAAATTTTAGCATAGACATTCCAATTTATAAAGGCAGAACTCTCTTCTTCATAATATACTTTGACATTCATTAACTGATCACTAGCAGCTCTTCTCCAATCCACTTGTCCATCAAATTAGCAGTGGTGCAAGGCTCACATTTTTATGCCTCATATATTCTGATACGTTGATATGTGATTAAGGCAGTTTGGTTTACTAAAAAAGAACATTGGCACAAGAGCAGTGGGGAGAAGGAGAGGAGGAAGAAGGGAGAAAAGGGAGTGTTAAAGCTGTCTTTTACTTCTGAAACCTGTGACCTTGTGCAAGTCGCTTAGCTTCGCAAGCCCTGTTTTCTAAAATACTTTTGGACACTTGTGGCGCCTCCACTTCCCATGTCTTGTAAGAAGGAGATTGGAGTTTCCAGCCAGAGTCTGGGGATACTGTTGTACAGAGTGAGCAAATTGATAATGTAGAGAGTGGGTGAGGGAAGGTTTTTTGCATTGAAAAGGTCTCTTTGATAGTTGAGGAAACGAGAAGAAAATCTTCAGCAGGTAGGAGGATGAGAAATAAAAAATTGCTTAGAATTTTGTGAGAGAGATTGAAAACAGATACAATTATATGACAAATACAAGTTTGGGGAGAAATATGGAAAAATAGCAATTTTAAAGAGCATTTTAAGAGCATTTTGTTTTCTGTGCATAACCCACCTTTGGCATTTTTCTAACAATCTGTGATAAATATATAAGTAACTACTATATTATTTTTTGTTGTCAGATTTGTGTTACTTTGACCACTCATGTTATACTCGAGCCACAAAGTTGCACAGCTTTATACCAGTTACATATGAAAAGAGGTGCGAAAGAAAGGGAAGAAATAGGTGTTGAAAATCACATTATTTCATTTTACCCTCACAGAACGCTGCAAGACAAGTAACATCATCCTCACAAATAATTTAGTAATGCCTAGAAGATCTATAATCTTAACCAGTTCTGACTAGCTCCAGTAGAATTTGCTTTGCAAAATGGAACGTTCATATCAATTGATTATGATCATTCATTATGCAAAACTGTTGAATAAACACTGATGCATGCTTTCTTAAATGGTGTGATGTTCAACACATTATTTGATCTTAAAACAAACTGACATTATAAAATAGAATACAAAATATGCATTGTGTTAAATACAAAAGGGAATTTCAAAGAAAGCTCATGAAATGAGGGATGCACATTTGATCTATGCTTTGAGATAGGAAGAGAATGTTGGTGCCCAAGGAAGAATACATTGACTAGCACTGCTGGGGAACTGAGAGATAAGTATGGAAGCAGAGTCCATCAAACTATCCTATTCATAAGTTTTGATTGTCAAACAAAAAGGACAAAAAGATATTGGAAGTGGAGCAAGCTTCCTAATGAAATAGGACCACATTCCTGTCCTACGGCAACCTCCATTTGCCCTACTACAACCATCACACTGATATATTTAGGAATTATGGAGAAATTAGGCAGGGGAGTGGTGGGCAACCTATATTTTGTTTTTCTCCAGAAAACTCTTCTGATGATGCTCTAAATTGAAAATGAGCTTGAACTTGGTTCGCTATCATGATCCAGGACTCAATCAGCTGAGAAAGAGAGCTGAGCCATCCTGAATTAAAATGCCGATTAAAACAAGCCAAAAATGAAAGATTTAAGCTTTAATGCTGCAGTGGTATAAGCAAGAGTTTAACAGCAGGGAAAGTGATGACTTCCCTTGTTTCATTTCCCCCATGGAAGGACACACAGGTTGAGGACCAACGGGACGAGCACAGATATTGCGGTCTTCTCAATATTGAAGGAGATCCGAACAAAAGGCTCTAGGAGTTTCATGGATTCTGGGGCAGGGAGAGAGCAAAGGGGAAGAGTGAGGAGTGAGAAGTACTGTGGACCAAGTCAGAGTGGGGAAAAGTGTCTTTGAGATTTCTTCCCTTAAAAGGAGGTTTCTGAAGAGCCACCTGAAAAACACTTCTGCGCAAGGCCTCAGATAAAGAGGCCCAGGAATGAAATTGCCTCAACTAGAAAGGTAAATATGTCAAACAGCATGTCCCAAAAGAGGGCCTGAGTCTTTTACTGAAAATATCTTCAGAATCTATGATACACTCTCTGTGCACCAAGTCTGGTGTCAGGAGGGGAGCGTCCCCTGTATGACCTGTGATAGGACAGGTCCCTGACATAGGTCCCATATAGGACCTGTCAAGCCTTCATAATTGCCTAGATTCAAGCAGGTTTTTGCCCAGGAGATGAACTCCTTGATTGTATTTATGGGTAATTTTTGTTTTACCTTAAATTTTGCAGACAACCAATGAACTTGTAACTGTAAGAGAAAAATATGTAAGCACTTTTGTACCATTGCTAAGAAAAAGAACTTTTGTCTTGTTTCCTCCTTTTCTGTCACAAAATTTTCAAAACTTCTGTATCCAGTCACAAATATGCTGCTGCTGCTATTACTGTTTCTTCTTCTTTTCCTCCTCCTCTTTCCTTTTTCTTCATTATAAGTCTTTTAATGGGGAAAGCAATAATTTAAGAAAATTTGGCTTAAAATTTTATATGTGCCTATGTGTAGACATTTATTGTTTTAAAATAAGGAATTCATGTAAATTGTATACATTATAATTTTAATTTTGTTTCAATGAATTAAAAATGAGCAATATGGCTTGTATTTAAGTATTGTTGGGAGTTACAAGATGACAATCGGAGGCACAATCACAGAGTATCAGATAATATTTCTAATTCCTTTTACAGAATAACATCTAGTACATTTTGAATTCTACAGTATCAAATATCTTATTAGGAGATGTGAGCCTCCCACTTGGTTTGATTTGCAGAACACACAAATACTTTGATCTAAATAATTATATATATATAAATACACACTCTTTGCATTTTCCCATAATTCTCATAAAGGAATCACTTTTTTTGTTTGAACTTGAAATGGGTGACAGTTTTGTGAAGCCAGTAAAAAGTTCTCAAGTGTTTCCCCTGTGCTGAACTCACTTTTCAGAGGGCTATTTGGCATTTTTTATTTCTTCTTCCTTTTTTTTTTTTTTTTTTGGAAGGATGAGGGGATGTGTAGATGGGGAGAAGTTTCTAGTTAAAGTAGTAAGAAAGTAGTAAGACAGAAACCCCACCCTGTGAGGATAGCTTTTATTTCATTTCATTTTATTTTGTCTTATTTTTGTATTCCAACTCTTAGAATCTACCTTTCATCTTAAATATATTACCCCTAGTAGTATGAACACTGTGTGAAGAAATTTCATAAATTGAATATATGCCATGTTTGTATATACTCTCTCTGGTTATAGACATGATAAAATTATCAATGAAACTCCCTAATTTGATCCCAAAGTGAAGAGATGTTGTCCAATGAATCATTTGTGTTTGTTGGAGGCAACATTGTAGTTAATAGAGCAGGAATGGAACCCAGATGTTTTCTGAAAAGTTGGTTGAACTGGAGGCAGGGAGCATTACCTAAAGTGTAGGCAGCCATATGGAAGTAAAGGTTGGAAACATCCCATTACAAGTCATATATCACTGGTCTGACAGCAGGAGTTTCAGCTTGTTTTTATTTAAATCATGAAAGCAGCTGCTCAGCTGTCTAGCTGTATTAAATTTAACCCCTTTTCCTGGCAATCGAACTCAGTAATTTATGCAATTTTGATTGGACCACTGCGTAAATATCATTTGGAGAGCTTTTACTTATTCTTGTCCCTTAAATTTACATCCAGATCCATGATTGGCTAATTTTTCTCCTGGATGAGAATGCCTACAGATAATGCACCTGGCTGAATCTATCAAAACAAATCACAGAGGAATACTGCAATTTCAGCTTTGGCAGATAATTACTATGGCAAAACATGAATAAATGCCAGATAGTTTTTTAAGTGATCACTTATATCTCTTGGTATCTTTTACTTATTTTCCTTTAGTTATTTTATTTCCTTCCTCCTTTTCTCTTAATGACTTGCTCTTTCACTTTTCTGTCCTGCATTTGCAATATGTGATTCTGCCTAACCCTTCATATTTTATTTTCTCCTTGTGTACTCTGGCTGTTTTAGCTGACTCTTTCACAACTATTTCTCTAGCCCATTTTGTTCAACTTTGCTTTACTTCTCCTTCCATATGTCTCCCTTTCTTCATATTCTGCCTTCCTTCAAGCTCCTTTAAGCTCTATAGCTAGCAAGATTATTTTAAATTACCTTTCCTTGCGCTCTATGAATCTTGTAGATGTTCTATGCCCTATGTGGAGTATTTTTATCGTTTGGAAAACCTTCAACTCAGGTTTTGACCACATGTGCCTCAAACTACCTTTTAATTTAAGATTCATTTTTTTTTTTTTTTTTTTTATATATCACTTGCCCACCAAAGTAGACTTCTACTATTATCTGTTGGAAAAGTGTAGACTTTAATTTCCTGTGGAGAGAAACACTATGGAAAGAAAATTGAGTTTCATTCCAAACAATAAGAGTGTTTTAAAAAAAAAAAAAAAAAAAAAAAAAAAAACTTTAAAGAAATTAAAATAAGCAGTGTTTATTTGCACAAATAAGAATTCATGAATCAGGCAGCACCCTGTCCCAGTAGAAGTTCAGAAAGCTCCATCCAGCAACATGGGCAGTCAGTATTGTTACTGTATAAACGGGGATCACTGCCCAATGCACTAGAAGCCAATACTCTAATGCCAAGTTTTTGAGGAAAGAAAAGCTTTTTATTCTAAGTTGATCTATGAAGAGGCAGACGTTCAGTTCAAATCTGTCACCCTGTGCTGATTTTAAGTCAGTAACTTTATTAGAAAAGGTTTAGAGGTGGATTCTGGGATTAATAGGTGATTGGTAGAAGGAAAGGAAAAGTCTGGAAAGCCAAAGTCCTTGGGCATGTGCACTTCCTGCTTCATGCTACCTCATGGATCATACGTGCAAATTCAGGAGGAGTTAGCATGAAACATGCAGTGGAAATTCCAGCCATAATGTCAGCAAGCTTATTTTGTGCAGACTCCAGTTGTGCATATTGGTCCCAACTAATTTTAGCCAGTTTTATTTTACAAGCTGAGGGAGTTTTATTGTTTTTATAAGTTGCTGCTTCTTTTTTTTTTATCTGCCATTCTATAAACTCAAGAATTTATATTTGTCACTGTTTTCACCATTTTGTTGTTGTTGCTGTTGTCATTGTTGATGTGTTTGTTTGTTTAACTCTTTGGCACACAGTTTCAGCATTTACAGGTAGAAACTGGAAATAACTATAGAAACAACTTGATTGGTTACAGCTTGACATTGCCTTACATGGACAAGGTTGATGAGTAGGCAGCCAGTGATTGGCTGAAGCTTGCTTGATGTGATTGGCTGATAGTCAGCCATTTGTTATTGAGAATATACTCAAGTTAGATTGCAATTTGCTTACATACTAAGTTAAATTGCAGTTTGGTATGCAGGAGTTCAAAGTTAAAGTTAACTTTAGGTCCAATTTAATTCAATTTAGCAAGAGAAACCAGTAAAATCGAGGTAAGCTGGTTCTAGGAAAAAAGATGAAGTTAAGGAAGAGATTTTTGCACTTCTCTGGATTTTTCAAGTAATTACTCAGGAAGTAATGCAACATTCTTCCCTAACTATAATTAAGAGTCCTTCTTTTCTCTCATAGGTGGTATTTTGTTAGAAATACTCACTTTGAGAGATGTGTTTCCTGTATTTTCTTTTTACTGATTTTATAATCATGTTTTCTGCTAGACTATTTTTCATGAATATAAAATCTTCAGACAGTGACTTTAATAGTGAGTTATATCTGTAATAATCAGGATTCAATGTTGTCCTCATGATATTATTAGAAATCAAGATTTTAGGGTAATTGGATGTACTGTTGGGTGTCAGAATGATTTGCTGTGGGTCAATGAGCTAGCTGACAATCTTCAGGACTGTGTTCTTCAGGGTTAATAATAAAGGTCTCATTCAGAGAGAATATTGTTCCTCAAATTCCATATCTTCCTAAACAGTAATTCTAACCCCATATTTCTACTCTTTAAACATGTAGCATGGTTCCATATGCTAAGTCATGGACTGGAAAATCAAGGATTATTTGTTAATGTGGGGTCCATAGAAAATTATGTTGTAACTGATTTTATATCTGCTATTTTTTCTCACTAGAAATCAACACAGAATGTCCTTTTCAGAACTGGTGTCAGAAAAAAAAATTGTCATCTTAAAGCTTAAACTGACTTTCCTAAGGTCATGTCTGACATGGCTAAACATCATAGAGTTCTTGTAATTCAGAACCAAACTGGTTTTATTCTTATAGATAATTTTCTTGTTGTATTGGTCTGATTTAGATATGGAGCTAGTTCAGTGATATTTAAAATACAGCGTTTGTTATCTGATGTCATGAAAAGGTAACATAGAGTTCAAAGTTCTGCTTTTTGGAAATTCTCCAAGCTCAGGTTTGATAAGATTTTAGCCAGTAAAATCTAAGATGAGAAAGTCTAGTTTTTCTCAGGGAAGGTGATGAACAGGACTGGGGCAAATAAAGCAAGAACAAACTTCGGCCGCATTTACGTGTCTGAAATATGACATGAGAAACCACACATCATCATAGAAGCTGATTTATCTCTTTTATTTATAGAATTGTAGAATATATTCAATACATATTTATTTTAAAATACACTATGTGTCAGATAGATAGTGGATTAGATGCCAAATTGCCAGGGTAAGAAGAGAATTATGAAAAAAATGTCAAAAACAGCCACAGACTGAATATAAAAATTTGAATCAATCAGTTTAACCAATTCTTAAATAATTGAGAAAATATGTTTACTATGTCTGGGCTTGTCTTTCCTAAATATTTTATAAACAAAGGTATATTTATTTAATCTTATGAGAAAGAAGTGACCTTTCACATAAATATGCTAAGTTTTTATTCTGACATGAGTAACAATCATAATGGAAGCTCAATAATATTAACAGCTATAAAAAAGATTCAGTTAAAGATATTAGTTTGTCTTTTTATCTCTCATATTAATGTATGTTTTAAAAAAGGTTATTACAGAGATTGATGTGAGTGTAATGAGATGTACACTTTTATACATTTATATTTCTGGTAGGATTTTGCTCCACATCCCTTTAAAAGTATAATTTTAATTATTATTTCACACAATTATAAAACTGAAATTCTTCAAGAAGAATTTCAATTTTTAAAATTGTGTGAAATAATTAAAATTATAATTTTAAAGAGACGTGGAGCAAAACACATTGAGCAATTTAAAACATTTGTAATCTTTGAAATTGTAATTAAAACCACAAAAACATATCATAAGAAAATACAAAGATTAACTGAAGTGTTTTTACAGAGATTACCATCATCTAATTATAAAGGCAGATTTTTAGGAATATTTGGAATGCAACTTCAGGAGAATAGATAAAAGTTGTGAGCATTCATGCAGTCAAATACTACACAATTGTTAAGAATCTTATTTTTGAAGATTATGCAATCACATGGAAAAATGTTCACCTGATGGTAAATAAAAATATATATCAAACAATTTATTTAGCATAATTTTAATATGAACTGAATTTTTTTAAAAAGTGAAAGACAGAAAAAAGATAAAAAGACTGAAAGTAATATACCAGATTTTAATGATGTCTCCCCAAACTCTGGCTTCTACCCCTGAATTAGGACATTTATTTTTTATATATAATATTCCTACTGTCCAAAATTTCTGCAATCAATATGCATATTTTTATCACAAGTAAAAAATTGAAAAATTGAAATTGTGCTAATATCACTAGATGTGCAATATGGAGCAATTTTTTAAAAAAATTTGTAAATATAATTGAACCTTGTTGCCTATACTGCCAAATTTGCTAATTGCTTTGCTCCTATTCATAGCCCAAACCATAATTTTACATTTCCTTGGGACAACTCTATTTAATTAATTGAGTTAGAAAAGGAAAGTGGTGCTCAAACAATAGAAAATATTTTTCAAGCCCAGAAAGTTTCAGGGACATGAGGCAATAAGGGAGGTATATAAGACATTCAGAGCTTGTCTTAGTCAGTTTGAGTGCTGTAATAGGATACCATAGATGAGATGGCTTAAACAACAGAAATTTATTGCTCATGGTTCTGGGAGCTGGAAAGTCCTAGACCCAGGTGCGAGCACATCCAGTTTCTGGTGATGACCTTTTTCTTGCATCCTCACATTGATGAGAGGAGAAAGGGAGAGAGAGAGAGAGAGGACAGAGAGAAAAAGGGGTGGGGGTAGCAAGCTTTCTCTTATCTCTTTCTGTAAGTACATTCATCCTATTCATGAGATTTCTACCCTCATGACCTAATTACCTCCTCCTAATACCATCAGTTTGGTGTTAGGATTTCAACATCTAAATTTGTGAGAGTGGACACAAATATTCATTCCGTAACAGAGGTGAAATATCTGGCTAGAGTGTATAGTTGCTAACAAGTGTGTAGCTCTGTGAATCATATTTTTTTTCTTTTACTTATAATCTGATTCTAGAACTCTGGAAACCTGTGCATAGAAAGACTCACCATACCTTCTTAGAGGGAGATGCTCTCTGACTTCTTCATTTAATTTAGGTCTCTGTTTATTCTTATTACCCATATATAATAATTCTGACACATCTGCATAAATAAATGTTACATGCCAGAGGTTCATCATAATAGAATTGTAAATAATAAAGTTTTTATTTGATAGCCTCCAGCCATGGTAGTTTCTAGTATTTATTTTTGGAACATTTCCCAATGAAGCTGTTGATGAAAACATTTGTGACATTGGCATATTCATAATTTATTTTAACCTTTGTGAAGAATTAATTAATTGTATAGATCAAGATAATTCAAATGTCTTAACAAGGATATTTCTCCGATATTAAGTGTATAATAAATTTTAAATGGATGGGGCAGGTATTAATAAAGATATAGGAAAAATTATGTACTTCAGAGTCTATGCATTGTCTAGGTGCTAGACAAGACTTCTTCAGGTATCAGAGTCTTATTCTATGGGAGTTTTTAATAACTCCAATAATTCTTATTTGTAAATATGTAAATTCTGCCCTGTCTAGCCTTAATCCCAGTCCCTGTGGAAAAAATATTTCTCCCTCAATGGACATTTATTTTAATATTCTATAAATGTGTCTGTTCTTTATATTTTCCTTTTCAAAAGCTACAGCATTTACCTAGTTTCCTCATTGAATAGAATCTTTAACAAATGCTCATTCTTATATCTATATGAAAATCACTTTGTTCTGAAAACTGTATTTTTATAAGGATAAAGAATAGCATTTCAATATAATGCAATAATATCACTGAAACAATTTTATCAAAAATTGTACCTGCTAGTTGTCTCTTATATATCAATAATGATGGTATTTCTAGTAACCTATAGTGTTAATACTAAACTGAACAGCAATAATGATCAAGTCAGAAGTAACACTTACTGTAACACTTCCTATTGTACATCTTGAAGAATTTCAATATTTTATTTAAATAGCCTTTTGATCACTAATTTAAAATTATTATGAAATTATTGTATTCTAATTGTTATGATTTGTCTACACATAAAATCTTGAAGTGGTGTTTGAATTAAATATAAAACTTAACCACATGAAATGCTTCATTCTTGAGTATATACACATTACACACAATCACACACACACGTACACTCATGTGTCTATATTCACAACTCATTGGGGCATATTTTGAGACATTTTGGAAAATTATATATGAACTGCATATTAGATAATTATATTAATATTAACTACATTTCATTGATGATATTTTTGTTAAGCACGTTGGGGAAAATCCTTGTTTAAAAATGAACACTAAAGTATATGGGGTAAATTTCTAGGTATTTGCAACTTCAAATATTCAGACATGTTTTGAGTGAGACAGAGACAGAGAGAGAGAAGGATAGGGGAAACCACGTATGGAAAAATACATGTGGAAAATGGAAAGAGGTTGAAGTATTTGTAGTGCCAAACTTTCCATTTTTCTGTAAGTTTGAAAATGTTCATTATAAAGAAATGGGGAAAATAATTTATTTAACAAATGAAGAGGATAGGTTAATAGACATAACAGTTTCCTCTGTGAAGAAATATACAGGTATGGTTGCTAATAACTACTGACCATTTCTAATGACTAGCCAAAAAGCAAGATGACTAATGTTGAAAAATATATCTTTGCTTTAAGGGAATATTTGATCAAAAGTTAAAGGTCACGAAATCTCAATCGCTCTACCCACTTACTGTGTTTCTTTTTCTATCAGTTTTATTTTCAAAATATTTTGAGATTTTTGTTTTGCTGTTCATCAGGCTCTAAGCTCATTCTGATTTCCAAAATCAAAAGTTGAGGCTACATTTCAGGTATCTGTGAACTAATTAATTACACTGATCACCAATTATTGAGTAATGTCAGAATTCTAATACCTAGACCAAAAAAAAAAAAAATCTGTTATTAGATAGCTTGTAAAACATTTTGGATTCGGAAATATTAACTCTTCTTCCCAAAATGGTTTAATAGAGTGATTAAAAAGTAGCAACATGGACTAATTTGAAGCTTACATCTTGCCTTCTCCTCCAATAACAGCATTTTAGACCAAAATCTTTCAAAGGAAAACTGCAGGATTATATTAAAAGTTTTACTCTCCAAACTGCATAACTGATCATAAGAAAATTATGTAAACACTCTCTATGTTTTGTTGTGAAGTTTGAAATAATTTGAAAGTGAAAACATAATGCTATATAAATATTAAAAATATTTGCCTTTTACATACAGAAATTGTTACGAAGTTGGTAAGATTGTACAACATATATCTGACAATTACCTTCTAGTTCAAGGATACTGCAAAAGAAGAATAATTATGTTTCCTTGTTGGATTTTTCTCTAGAGGAAGGGCAAGTGGCTATTCCTTGAAGGAAGCAGATGCTTAAATTTAATTTTGTGGATGGTATGTTTAACATTCAATTGAACAATAGTTTTACAAAAAAACAGCTTCCATATGCTCATTTTCTCTTTAAAAGGGATTCTACAAACTTCCAGTGTGCCTACAAACAAAGGCAACGTAGCATATCCTGCTTTTCACCAAGGAGAAGAAATATCAGAGTTGACTGCTGTGAAATCAAAACCCTGTACTTGAATTTTTTAGGAGGAAAGGGGATTACGTCTATAGTCACCACTATTGCCCTTTGTCTCAGCAAGGGAAATAAAGAATTTAAAGTGAAAAACAAGGAGGAATTTCTTTTTTAACCGTGTCTTTTTTTTCACTCTTTCTGTGATTATGATGTAGGTAAAGTTGTTATTTCACAAAAGGCACCTTTCTAGCTATCAGCATTATCAGCCAGATTCCAAAGTTTTGATAGATGACTAACAAGAGCTCAGCCCTGGCTCAAGGAACTGACAGATGGACTTTACTTCCAGAGGGGTTGGAACAGATTCATGGAAATCACCCTGTAATTCTGATCCGACACACATGTCCTCAATATCCAGAAGCCAAAAGGGGCCAAATGATTCTCCTACATTTTCTATGGGCCCACTACCAAGGAGGCATCCTGACTGAGAAAATAACAACAGAAAATATTTACATGATTTGCCTCTTTCTCCTTCTTTTCTCGGAGGTGTAAAACCACACCTAGTTATTCATCATTCTGACATCCTCATTGTATTTTCCTAGTCTTTCAACTTTATTGAATGTTTTTATGGTTTTCATTATTTTATAAGATTTATGAATGTCGTCACAGATAATAGCATCATCATTTTCAGCCTACATATCCTTGAACACCTACTTTATTTAAAATTAGATTAATTTCAGTGGACATAATTAGATTAATTTCAGGGGACAGAGTTTTAGATCTGTGTCCTGAAAATATACGCTATTTATGATCATAATCATAGCATATATTGTTATTAGTCAATTGCCAATTCTAGGCTTGGTTTTACAATTGGTTCTAAATTTAAATGGTTTTGAAATAAGGTTGATTTTCTAAGAAGATAATTTATATATTCATATTAATAAAATACTTCTGGATTGATATTATTTCTGAATGAATATTATTATCACTGAGTCCTTAACATGCACAAGATAGTATGCCAAGCACTTTAAACAGGAACAACTCATATTTGATATTTTTCCAGGCCTTAAAGCATATCAAGGCCGGGCATGATGGCTTACCCCTGTAATCCTAGCACTTTGGGAGGCTGAGGCAGGCAGATTGCCTGAGCTCAGAGTTTGAGATAAGTCTGGGAAACACAGTGAAACTCTGTCTCCACTAAAAAGAAAAAAAAAAAATTAGCCGGTGGTGGTAGCGGGTGCCTGTAATCCCAGCCACTTGGGAGGCTGAGGCAGGAGAATCGCTTGAACCTGGGAAGCGAAGGTTGCTGTGAGCCCAGATCAAGCCACTGGACTTCAGCCTGTGTGACAGAGCCAGACTCCATATCCAGAAAGAAAAAAAAAAAAAAGCACACTCAGGTGGACACATGAGATGTTCAATTGCCATTATAGCAGTCAGTATACAATGCAATAAAATAAATAAGGCAAAAATTCTAAGGACTTAGAGGAAGCAGAGATTATATATTGAATAAAATAATGGACATCATAGAAGATTCCATGAGCAAGGTATCATTGAGGCCCACCATGAAGGATGGGTGGGATTTAAAGAAGTGGGATTGGAGAAGAGAAATAAAGGAAGTGAGTTTGAACGGAGCGGTACAACAGGAAAGATCAGGGGTGTGTGCAGGAAACATGTAATAAGCCATCTCAGGAGAGCATAGATATATTTTCTTAGGTATTTACTCCTTGGAGAACTCATTCACTTTCACGGTGTAATCCCCCCAACTCCTTTAAATCCATCTTTTTCTCTCCATCCCCCAGCCAATACTACTCTCCTTCTGGCCACTGTCATCATCAGCTTACCGAGACAGTGTCCTAACAGGACTCTCATCCACTTAGCCAGTCTTCATTCTCCACACCACAGCCTGGTGCTGAAGAGCAAATCGAATCACATGGCTCCAGGATGAGAATGCTTCAATCATCTACCTTGTCTTACAGAAGCCTCATCCCTCTTTACTCTTTACTTGTACTTCTCGGGATTATACTTCTCAGAATGTCTCTTAATTTCTTTAAACAAATGGTCTTTTTTTCCTTGTTGAATTGTTGTTTCTGGCCCCAAAACTTTCCTTCCTCCTGTGTTCAGCTAGCAAACTCCTCTTCATCTTTCTTGTCTCAGTTTAAATATTAGTTAATGTAATCATGCAATCATCCATTCATAAATACTTAATTGAACAACTACTGTGCTCCAGCACTTCATTCTGCCAAACACTTTCCTTGATTGTCTAGACTATATTAGATGTCCCTGCTGCACACAGCACACTGCATTGTGATTGTGCAAAGATCTGTATTATCTACTCTAATTCAAACCCCATAAGAGTAGAAATGGCCTGGTTGATTATTGTAACCTTATAAATAATTATTTCCTGAATAAGTATTGTAATCTTCACCTTTATGCTAATGAATATTGTATAGATAATTTGTGCATGGAGGCACTAAATACAAATTTGATCAATAAATGAATGAAGCTAAAATACTTTCTCTTATCTAACATGATTCTGACAGCTTTACCTGACTTGTTCTCCTA
The DNA here is from genome assembly GCF_008728515.1 of Papio anubis. NCBI lineage: Eukaryota > Metazoa > Chordata > Mammalia > Primates > Cercopithecidae > Papio > Papio anubis. The sequence goes on along the minus strand of NC_044979.1, from coordinate 85,447,549 downwards.
TTTAATTCACATTACATATTTTAACTTTTATTATGGCATTATCCTTCAAAGTCATCAAATAAGATTCACATTATTCAGTCTGGCACTGAACAGCCCCATAGATGGACTTCTCTTTCAATTTTTCTGTTAATTCCAAATATGTTTAAAAAGAGTCAGGCCAATCTTTTCTACCGAAAGGTTGATTGTGGATTCTGTGCACCACGCTTCAACTGAGTTAGTCCTTCTTCTCGCCACCTCAAGTCTGATCTGTCTCTCAGGCCAGCAGGAATATCAACTCTATTCTGAAGCGTTCCTGACCTTTCACACGTCTTGTTGAACTCCTATGTTTTTCGATTAATAAGTATTTTTAAACTATATTTTTTTCAAAAATACAGAAAAGATAAAACAAAATACCCAGAATTTTACATTAGCCAAGCTTAAAGAGAGTTAATATATTTTAAAATTTTTTAAAGGAAATGAATTTTTTAATCTGAATATTTGAAGCCCACTCCATTCAACCACATTCTTTTCCTTCCTGTCCAATGCAATCACTATGTGAACTAACCACTAAAAGAACTGAAAGAACTGTTGAAAGAGTAACCATTAAAAGAACTAAAACATATGGCCCAAAATAGTAAAACAAAAATTTATAAAATACACACACACACACACACACACACACACACACACACACCCGTAGTCAATATAGTATTAATGTCTCTCACTCCTCTGAAGGAAGATGTAGCAATATTCACTATATCTCCTTAATATACAACAGACTTCTGCTTTTAAAAAATTACATAAATAATTCCATACTGTTACATTTTCACTCAAATTTGTTCTTGAAATTTATCTACATTAGAATACGAAACTTCATTTTCATTTTTATCATCTACAGCATTTAATTGATACCATCATTTATGTCTTTTTTCTTATTGATAAATTTAATAATTTTTTCCTACATTTTTACAATTTAGATATCCCTCAATTTTGATATGTAGTATATTCATTGTCATTTAGTTTTATTTAATAGCACCAAACTCCCAGGACCCATGGTTTACCTACATAACAATCCTTCACATGTACCTCTGAACCTAAAATAAAGCTAAATAAATAATTAATAATTTTTCTCATAAATTATGGTGAACAATTAATTATTTAACAGTGTGCCATTTAGTAATTCTATTTTGCTTTATATTGTTATTCCCTCTCCACCATTCTTCTCTTTCACTTTCTTGAATTTCAATTAGACAAATTGTATTTTGAATTTTAACTTCCATATCTCCAAGTATTTATTTTCATCTTGTAGCTTACTAATTTTCTTTTCTTCCAAATGTGATTAGTTTTATTTGCCAGTTCATTGGAATTTTAATTTCAATAACTGTATTTTAATTTAAGATGTTTCTATTTGATGTATGTTTAAATTTACCTGCTATTTATTTTTAGTCCCTTATTTGTTTCTCATTATTTCTATTTTTAATCCCTTTAAACTGAAAACATTTCTTACTTTATAATATCTTTCCTGCTTCTTCATTACTTTTTATATTTGTGGTGTAAATTCTCCATTTCTTGCACATATTAAAGTCTCTCTCAAGATGTCTTTGTCTTAAGTGTGTGTGTGAGAGAGAGGGAGAGAGAGACACACACATAGAGAGAGAGTATGTATATGTTCATGCATTTAAATTTTTATTGTGAACTCATCCTCAGTTGAGACTGTCAATCTCCCTGGGCTTCCCATGTTCCTTGGGATATGGGAACATCTTATGGTGTTTAACATTTCTTTCTTTGGGGGTCCCAACAATTTCATATGACAGACACAATTTTCTGTTAATTTCTCAGCTTTAGATATCTGAAACACACCCAACTGTGGAAATATTTGGCTTTTTCAATTTCTCTATCTATATCATGAGGCCAACTAAAAGCTTCCTTGCCACTTTTCTGGGCCAGTGGTTATTTTTCTTGTACTTTTTCACGTATTGGACATCATTTATTAGATTATCATTTCCAACTACCACAGCCCTCAAAGATTCAAGATCACATTTCATGGCTCAGTTGCAACATCACAACTTCAACTGTATTTCCTTCCTCACCTTCTTGTTTTCCATAGACTCTAGTATTTCTTTTCTTTTAAGGTAAGTTATATATTAGGTTTTCAAATGATGCATTTATTTATAGTAAAAGAGAATTTTGTGTCTGTGAATTAGGACACTTTACGGAAGTCCCAGCCCCTTTGAGGGTATGAGATATGTACACCTATATTTCACATTGCCAAACATTGTCAAAGGGATTGGGCATATATGCATGTACACGCACACTTTTTCTGTCACTTTGGTTCTTACACTTACATAGGATCATAATGCATGCTCAATTGATATATGTTGATCTATTGACCCTAGAGTTCTTAAACCTCCCATGCAATAAGCAATTTTTAGTTTCACACTTTATATTTTATATCTAAAAAAAAACTTGTTTTTTTGACATATACTTGAATTCAGTATGCAATTGGACCGAAAGGTTTTGTTATTATATTGAATTTCAGCGACGCTTTATTATTTTTCATCATTATTCTTTAATCTTTTCGTTACTACTATAAATGAGTGATGCATATAGAATTCCAATAGAAAGATTTGGCTTATTCTTTGACCGTGAAAGTTTCATAAATTAACTGTTATGGTGTGAAAAATCAAGGCTCTTGGATTTTATTATTACCACTATGTTCATTTGTGTCTACAGTATACAGAAAAAAAGAAAATAGAAAAAGGAGCCCTATAAAATTACAGCAGTGCAGAAGGTGTAGTTTTCTAATGCCCATTTAACAATTCCCCAGGAAAGCAGGCAACCCCTCCATGGACAAGAACAGAGACAGCGTTTGATCACAAGGCCAAAACCATGAATTCTCTTTCTGATTGCTGTTTGGCCTGAAGGTTTGCTAAAAGCATCACAGTCCTAGTTAGACTGTTTTCCAGCTTTTAAATACACTGGAGTATGATTGTATTATGTGTTGACCCTGATTTATGTTGAAAACCCAGAAACATTTTTTCCAGAAGAAGTGCTTTGTGTATGTGTGAGCCTTTGAGATCTGGTCCCATCTGAGAGTTGATTGGCTCACCTCAGTGTACTGTTCATTTATTCAGATGGCTTGTTGCTAAAGGAGGAATCTTTGAATGACCAGGGGTATTTCAGTGAAATAAATACTGTGAAGCAGATATGGGTTGTTTAAAATGTATCACCATGATGTAATATGTCAATGCTCAATTATACATTTGCATGCACCTTAAAAAATCCTGTCTCTAGAGAAAAACTGATTGTCATAATACTGCATTTCAATTAAGCCCACATCCTAGGCATTCTGAGTTCCAAATTCCTAAAACCCTCAAGTTAATGTGTTCCATGTTGTGGGGTTAATTTACATAAAGTCTTGGAGCTCCTGCTGCACTGTTTCAAATCTTGGTAGCTTTGATATTCTCCATAGTGTTATACACAAATACTATAAACTAGTTTTCACAAAGACAAGTTATGATTATCAGCAGGAATTAGATTCATACAGTGATCTCTAACCATCTAGTACCAAAACATTATGCAGACCCCCTTCATTTTGCAGTCTCTATAAAACACATCTGTTCCACTGTATGTGTTTTGAAAATTAAATGTACTAATATCATTCCTACTGACCTAGCCGCCAGACTCATGGGGGAGAATTCTGGTGTACAACTCAAGCTGTGTTGGAGTCTTCAGATCTTTGGGGACCCAGTAACTCACTTCATTGCAGTAAAGAAAAAAAAAAAAGAGAGGAAAAAAAAAAGAAAAATAAAATTTCCAAATGCATGTGCTTTCTTTTGATCAAATTGTAGAGAAATTTAGCCAATTATAATGAATTTAGTTAATATTCCTCCTTGTGAAATTGCCAAGGGCCACAACAGTCTTCTCATTTCAGGATTGTGTAAGGTTCTCTACGAGTCTTGCTTCATAACAAGGAGAACCCTTGTAGTAAATACTCTGTGTTGGACTGATTTATTGCAGAGGATCATCGTTGGGGAAACAAAAAGCTAGTTTTTGATTTAAAATTAGCTTACTCTACTTATAACAGAAGGTCTTGATATATTACATTTGTTGTGACAGAATTTATATTGGACTCATTCATTTGAAAGTTTGAAATAAAACTTCTGTCTGCATAGCTTCTTACACGATCACTGCTGCCGAAGATGCAGTCAGAAATAACAAGAGATACAAAAAGATGTAGGCAGTTAAAGCATTACTTTAAAATAAGCTTTTTACATCCAAGAAGCCAAACTAAATATTCTTCTGTGTATTAAGATAAAGTAGAATGACATCATTTGTGCATTTAAGCTACTATCAGGATTTGGGACTTACCAGCAATTGCAAGGTGTATTCCACTCTTTTTTTGACCGTCACAAAAGCAACCACATCCTTTAAAAATGTATTAGAGTAATAAGGTTCAATATTAAAAATAAAAAGTAGCAAGCCCTACAGATAAGTAGAAACATATTAGAGCTCCTCATCCATACTTTTTCCTCTGCTCTTTTCCCCTTGACCCAAAGGTAGGATTGGTTTGAGTTGTGAGAAACCTATATATAGACTTTCCTTTGGTTACTTTCCTCAGCCTTGCACAATGGTTCTCAAATTTGAGGGTGTGAGAAAATTGTCAAAAAGCGTTTGTATATACAAAACCATGTGTATTATACTTTAGAAGTTATTGAAGGGATTTTCTAGGGTAATTTTAACTGTTCATAACTTTTGCTTCATGTGCTAACTTCAGAAGCTAACCAAAGAGGTTTCTGTTGCCTTTACTTAGTCATGAGAATTATTAACACATTTCTCCAGAATCCATAAAATATACCTTTGATATAATCATAAACACATTTTCAACTACAAAGATACTTTCTGAAAATTCATAGTGTCCCAAAGTATAAATTTTCTCTTATTCAATATTTAATATTGGTTACAAATTTTCCATGGATTTGTTTTTATAGATTTTTCATAACATAATTATTTTTAGAAATTCTAGTGATTTCTTCCTCTTGTCTTTCTCTCTCCTTTATCTCTCATTGAAGAGAGAAATAAACAGCAACAAATTATGGATCATGTAAAAACTAAACATTTTAAAAGTTTAATTTTGTAACTGGATATGTACATTAATGGCCAGTCTATGTTTCTTGAACTATAAACACAACAAGCAAAATATTTTCCCTGTGAAATTTCTGTTGTCCTTGAAGTACTCCATTATTTACCAGTAACCATTAAAATTGTTCATTTTACGTGTTTTTATTTGAGTTCTTGCATTTGCAAAATTTTCTTTTTTTTTTTTTTAATTTATTTATTGTTATTATACTTTAAGTTGTAGGGTACATGTGCATAACGTGCAGGTTTGTTACATATGTATACTTGTGCCATGTTGGTCTGCTGCACCCATCAACTCGTCATTTACAAAATTTTCATAAGAGTTATTGCTACTGCTGATGCTTTATCTACCATCCCTTTGGCAATATCCACTAAGTTATTTTTCAGAGATGACTTTCATATATCCTAAGTTTGTAAAATTTGGGGAAGCAGAGTGCCAGGAAGCTGGCTTATCTCCATTGAGGGGATCAGGAATCTTGATATCTAGGAATTGATGATTTTGGAATCTATCTCTTCCATTCTTTGCCGTTCTCTATGCATACTTAAATGTGTGGGGGATGCTTTTATAAAAGAATTTTTCAGGTTTTATTTTTCCATTTAATTACATTATTGTCCAAAAAAATTGGGACAAGGAGAAGTATTTCTGATGTATCCTTTTTATTATAAATTTAAATTTGCCTGGAGGCAATCCTGGGAAATTTATATTTTTTTAATATGGTGTTGGTTATTTTTATTATTATTTTTTTCACATAATAGAACTGATAATAGATCTTGGAGATTTTCTATTTCTACTTTCTCATTGAACAAATAAACTGATTGTCTTGAGAAAATAAAACAATTCAGCTATTTGTGACTCGAAGGATGAAAATCCACGTTTCATGGTGCTCAGCCAGTGTTTTTCCTAGCATATCAAACTTTAGAATGTTGAAGACTTCTTTATACTTTTGATTGTGGTTTTCAAAAGTGATGGGTAAGAGAATCCATTGAGATAGAAAAAAAATAAATATTAGAATTTTTATTTATACTTATTTTATCTCATGAATTTTGTAAAAGATCTATTTATATGTGTCTCATATCAATAATAATTGAACAAAATAAGTTAAATCCAATGAAAGGAAGAACTTCTATGACATATTTTCAATGTGAAGTTTGGAAAACATTGCTGTAAATGCTGATCTAATGTCAATACTGACAATAATAGCACAATATAATCAACTGAAACTGCTGATGTTTGTTGAGTGTTTGCACGTATGAAAGTCTGTAGTAAGTTTTCATGTACCTTATTTAAATTAAACATTACAACAACTTTGTAAGATTCTCTTTTTCAGCTGAAGATACTGAGGCATAGCAGGGTTAAGTAACTTCCCTAAAGTGGAACTGTGATTAAAATTGACTTCTTTTTTATGCCCAAAGTGCTACTCAAAGCACTGAATCATGGTTACTTCAGGGAATACTCTACCTGCTAGATGAGGATGAGTCATCGCTTACTCTTATAAGAACCCTGTTAAGATAGCTGTGCTGGATATGATTCATTTTACAAGTAAGCTAAGTCAGTGGAAAATGTAATATAGTCCTGAGATTGATCTCATTTTAGTAAAATATTTTGCTTTTTCATTGAATGACAACATTATAAAGATAATTCTACCTGAAGATTTAGAAATAAAGTCCGTACAAATCTAATATATGTTCATGAAAAACTCAAGGCCACAGTACTTACCAGTAACATCTCTGCCAACAGTGAAATGCCTGGCACGAAAAAAGAGTGAGATAAATATTTGTGAGTGAATACAACCTAATAGAGACTGATTCAATGTAATTCTTTTTTATGCAACCATTCACCTTTGAAGTGGGTCCATTCTATTGCGTGTGTGTGTGCGTGTGTGTGTGTGTGTACTCCATGCCTAACACTAAATAGATAGTGAATGGATGGAATAATATATTTATTTTAGAGAAATTTGAAAGTTTACTATTTTGTGACTTTAATATGTTAGGTTTTCCTACATTGAGTCTAGACTGAACATTTTAATAGGTTTTGAAGAGTTTTGATTGTCTAGCAAAGCATTGTTTACAATACAGCAAAGGTATGGAACAATAATTCTCCAAGGCGTTTTCTTGACCTTTCTTCCTCCACTGTGTTTGGCCCTTTCCTTTGCAGTTCTGTTCTCAATTTGCTAGTCCAAAAATGTATTATGGCATTAGTGTGGTTCCGCTCAAAATTGACTCAGCTTTGTTGAATGCTATTCTTTTTACATTTGTCAAAAAATATTTCAAGAAAACACTATAACTAAAAAATGGTCTGTTTATTGTAGAAAATGTTTATGCATATATTTCCATTGTGTTGCTCAGGATCCCCCAGAAAAAGATATGTGTAAAAATAATTATTTTAGACATAGTTTTATATATGAGTAGGGAATTTAATGTAATATGAAAGAACAAAATAGTAGTTTGGTAATAGTGAGTGGGAGGATATTTAGAAATTATTCCATATTTTTGTTGTAAGTAAGGAATTAAAATAAAAATGATGTTAAGACACTAAAATGTGTTTCAAAAGGCTGGTATAAAAACTCAAAAAAACATGAAACGCCATGTTGTAAAAGGACAGGGTCCATGATAGAAATACTTCAAACAAATGATCAATCCATAATTGTAATAGTTACCCACTAAAATCTTATGCCACTTTGTAGAATTATATTTTCCCAGCAATTATCATATAGCCACAACTTTAAAGGCATCATTTTAACTTATGACCACCAATGAGAAAGAGCTGACTAAAATCTCTCATGTTCCAAAATCTACTTATAATTTGTGTCTCATCTGTCACTTTCTGTTTTCACTTTTAATTTACTGAGTCTTTTAAGCAAGAATAGTAGCATAATAGTCTCTCTTATATTCTTATAATATTTCATAATTAGAAAAGCAAGTCAATACTCAGGTAAAATCCTGTGAAAAATCAGGGAAGCTATTCTTCTCATTTTATAAATACAGAAACAAAATCAAATTGACCTCTTGAGGCAAAATAATTTGTGTTGAACTGGGACAACCTAGTCTGCTTATTCCTTCTGCAGAGTTTTATTTCTTTCATTTTACCGGTCCCTTTATGTCCCAAGTTACAGTAATTGCAATGTGTATGCAGTATATCATCCTTAGTCTATTCACTAATTTAACTAATGACACTTTTATTTTCTGTAAAATAGCTTTAAGTTTTTGAATTAACAGTATCACTTTATCCAAAGCTGGTTTTCATAAACAACTTGAAAAATATTTTCTCTGCTGCTTTTAGTCAGTAGTCATTTTTATTTGAAAGGGTCTAATTTAAAACCCAGATCAAATAATATGTTCTACCATCTTGGAGGAAAGAAAATTATCACAGAAACAATAGATATATTAAGGAGAACTGGCCTAACCAAGTTTTTTTTTTTTTTTTTTTTCTGAATTATTGGGATAAAAACAATAAGAATCTTAAGACAGAAAATTAAATGCAATTCTGTTCTCTGTTATAGGAATATCACTCCGTTATACAGGAAATTAAACAGTTACCTGGTAATATAGATTACTGTGGCTCCAATTCATTTCTTTAAGTAAATTCATATTCTAATATGTCAAATATAGAAATCATTTTTTAAAATACCTTGAATTTGCTACCTATAAGCATGAGTGAGTCATTTAAAATTTCAGTTTCCAAATATCAGATCCAGAAAGTGAATACAAATTTTTTAAAAACCAAGAAATTCCACTCATCTGACTTAAAATGTAAATCAACATCTTCTAGATTCATATTAGCAGAGGATCTTATGCACTATTTCATTGATATACTTACCTGGAGATTGCAGCATATATTAACCTTGTTAAATTATATTTTTGAATATATGAAAATGAAAAAGAAAATGTGTTGTAATGCAAATGGATAATGCAATATCTGATTGTTTTTGGCCTGTGTCATGGGAAAAAATGAGAAATCAATCAAATTAAGTGCACACTTTAATCTTATCGTTTTATAAGGAAAAAGAAAAATTATTGTCCCTGAAATGTGGAGATTTCACATCTTTCCAATACTCTGTATCATTTGAGCTTCTTCCCAGCAGTTGATATGTTTTTTTTTATCTTTGTTTTAATAATAAAATTATTATTATCATCATATCGTCATCATCATCATTATTTGGAGTAAAAGAGATGTGAGGTGTTGATACCGGCTCACACCTTTTTTTTATGACTAGAAAGGGGAAAATATGTTCTTTGAATGTTTGTAGTGTTTATGTCATCAGTACCTATGTTGCCAAGTCTTATTGAAAACAGCTGGGTGCCTGCTGCCTGCCTCTCCCTTTGTTAGAACTGTTGCCAGAACAGGTAGTCAAAAATGGAAAGTAAGGGAAAATTCAGGCATCTGAGGTGTCTCTCAGGAAAGCAGCTGTGGCTTCCTTAGGAAGCAGTCATTGTTTCCCACCAGTCAAGACTCTGTATACCCTTGGGTCCAGTTCTGGAATGGCTGGTCCTGCAGTTTATGACTTCAGACTTAGGCGAGAAACCATTTGGGCAGTCCCATCTCTGGCAGAACACTGAGAGAAATCCCCCAAGCTGCAAGCCATATGTGGGTTGCTGGCCTTCTATTAGCCTGTGCTGGGAGGTTCCCATTTACTGGGGCTCTAATCATCCCTTTGACATAAACAAAAACAATACGAAAGAATCTTTTCAAAACATATCTTTTCAAGATAGGCTGTCTTATTTTTAAAACCAGACATCACTATGATTTCTGTAAACATGGCATGTTTTCCCTAAAAATGAACTCATTTTTAAGAGAATTTTTTTGTTTCCTACATAGTAGATAAAGTCAAATAATTTGTTTAACAGCACACTAAAAATCCTGGATAAGCTGTATTGAATGCTATTCCGCATTTGTAAACACATGTTCTTCCAGATTGAAGTTTTTGTACGTCAAGTATTGAAAACTGTTAGCCATGTGGGATGCCTTGGACTCTTTATTTATGTCAGAGAAATGCGAGAAGTATGTGTTGCTCTTTGGAATACACTGAAAATCGGTGTGCTGTGGTAAGAGGATTGGGGAGGAAATGGGCGACGCCGCCAGTCATTTAGCACAAAAATGACCTTTTGGTAAAAGATTAGGACTGAATTATTTTCTTGATAATTTTTTATGGAAACAAACCTCTGGTTTTAAAATGTAAATGCTTTAAATTTTAGCAGTCAGTAGTAAAAGGTATTAGAAAGGTGTAGTACTTTGAATTTAGATTAAATGCCGTGTTTCTCATCATTCACGAGAGTTCTGTTAGGACACTTAAGGACTATGATGAATCCAGCAACATCTTATTCAAAAATCTTCTGTTTTAAAATATGCTGGATATGAGGCAAACAATTTTGTGCCAATGTTAGGCATACGCAAAAATATTAAATGAAATTGTAGTTGCAGCTAGAACTTATTTACAGAAATATAAGAGTAAAATAAGAAAGTTAATGAAAGAATTTTTAGATTCACAGAACTATCTTATACTTCAAAAAATAGTGCTGTCATAGCTTTCAGAGTATGGGGTCAGGATATTTTGAATGGTTTGCCCATCACTAATTTTAATGAGTAAAAAGTCTCAACAGAGAGTCAAGCTAGGTATAATGATCATCAGATGCCTTGTTATTTTTCTGCTCTTGTTTTATTCCCAACTTTATACAAACTAAAACAGATCATTCTTAAACGTTTTTTATAGCCCTGATTTTTTAAAAAAAATTTCTTCTCACATCCGTAAAAAGTAAAAAACATGAGGTTCCATGGTGAGCACCAGAGGAAGATTATTGGTGGGAAAAGATTATTTCTCTAAAGTACACCTTTACTAAGATACTTTTGCCGACACGATGGTCAGTGTTCTTCCAAACGTTTCTTCTCACAAATGATATTTGGTCCTTTATTAATCTGACCTTATTGCAACTCTGTCTCTATGTATCCTTACTGTTTCCCCCCTGTAGTGTTTAAGAAAAAGTCCAAAACGTCACTCTTCTCTAGCATTAAGAACTTGGATGATTAGAAAAATACAAATTCAAGCTTCAATTTAAACAAGGCACATCTTCTGGACACCCCATGAATATATTAATGATTTATATCACAGACATAATTTGTGATTCATGATTTATAAATCACAGACATAATCAAGTATGGTTGCCTCTAAGTTTTCTCTGCTTGTTAGTTGTGGTAAATCTATTTTCCATTTTATTTGTTTGTTTATTTATTTATTTATTTAACTTTATTTTTTTGACACAGAGTATCACACTGTCGCCAAGGCTGGAGTGCAGTGGCGCGATCTCAGCTCACTGCCAGCTCCGCCTCCTGGATTCACGCCATTCTCCTGCCTCAGTCCCCTGAGTAGCTGGGACTACAGGTGCCTGCCACCATGCCTGGCTAATTTTTTGTATTTTTAATAGAGACAGGGTTTCACCGTGTTAGCCAGATTGGTCTCGATCTCCTGACCTCGTGATCTGCCCGCCTTGGCCTCCCAAAGTGTTGGGATTACAGGCGTGAGCCACCGCCCCTGGCCTATTTTCACATTATGCTAGTGTCTATATACCTGACCTTTTGACAAACTTAAACTAAAAATATAATAATCTAAGCTGGAGAAAATAGAGAAGTTGGGTCAGAACATCAAGAGTATGTGTATCAAAATATTTAGAAATTCTCCAGGAAAACAATGTAAATAGAAGTGTGTCAGTGTTTATAAGGAAAGGCAAGAATCGAGTAGTTATTCAAAGACAATTTAAAAATCCACATTATTGGATTGTCATTCTCTTAGAACAAGGGTTGGTAATATTGTAATTTTTAAAGCCATCTATCTCATAAAAACACTTTATTCATAACTTCCAAATCAAAGATGAAAAATTCACAAATGTTTTTGAGAAATGTAGCATCTATTTTCACTTTATGCTAACTATGGTTTATACAATTTTAACCAGATGGGTTTACATGTACAGTAGCTAATTCATGCCAACTGTATTAAAGTATATTCTCTGAATTATGGCTAGGCTTTGGAGACCTCTAAGTGATCTCTAATCTTTTTACTAATATTTATGGTTTTCAAATGTTATCATGAGAGTTTAAATGTGGTCTGGATGAACAATAGGCTTCTCTTCCGTAGTATTGTCCAAAAGGATGCACACTTTCTTAGGCAGTTTAGACCTTTAGAAGTGAGTAAATAATCGTATATAATTAGGGAACTGAAATAATGGTTGAAATTAAAGATTATGCATTTGCTGTGTAAATTGACCTAGTACTTTTTGTTACTCTAATTATAAGTGTCTTTTGCCCCCATTGAATAGTGAAATCTGATGTTTCCATTTTTGGAGTTCAGCTGAAGCAGTGAAAACTCTGTTTTAATGTGTATTTTGTATTTATCTTTTTAAAACTTGATTGCGTTATGTTTAGTATTTTCTCCTGTTTGAAAATTATAACAGTAGATATTTATTGATTGAATGATATTCTTTCCAATAAGGTGTGCAACAAGCACACAAATACCTCTTCTGATACTATTGATATTCTTTTCAATAAGGTGCTATTATCACATGGTCATTCACATGAACTTTCTTTTTACATTGTTTTTCATCAGCTAAGAACTGTGATATATATTTATAAACTAATGTAATACTGTTTGATTTAACATTTATATAGGAAAAAACATTAAAAGATCTCATATTAAACATAGCTGTGATTGTGTTCTCTCTTGAATGGGGTATAGAAATAAGCACAAAGGGATAATGCAAGATTTCCAAGTAATAGATGCAGTATTTGGAAATTATTTCTCTAACATTTTCTTTGCCTTTTTCTGAACATGAATAAATATTTTGGTAATATATAGAATATTTTCAAAGCGAAAGTCAACAATTCTCAATTTCTTATAAGTTGGCATTTGTGAAATTGGGTTCTTGCAAAATTCTAGAAAAAAAATCTATAATTATCTAATATATTTCTGATGTTTCCAGTTCATAAAGAGCTACAGTACATTTGGCTCTAATTTCTATTCCAGTTCCATTGTGCTTACTTGTCTTCTTGCGCTCATAGGAAATAGAGATATTTTGGTGCAATCCAGGTTTGATCTCTTTTTGGGTTCTTATCTGTACAGCAGACAATGATCATCTCAAAAAAACAAAACATTGTGTTAAAAAGTGTATTTAACACAGGGTTAGTTTTAGTTTTCTTTAAATAATTTAGGAAAAAAATACTGCATATTTAATGTGTTTCCTTTAAATCAATTCTTACTGTTGCGATTGTTATCGTTCTCTTAAATAATTAACTGTCTTGTTTTGTCGCCCAGGCTGGAGTGCAGTGGCACGATTTGGGCTCACTGCAAACTCCGTCTCCCGGATTCACGCCAATCTCCTGCCTCAGCCTCCCGAGTAGCTGGGACTACAGGCGCCCACTACCACGCCTGGCTAGTTTTTTGTATTTTTGGTAGAGACGGGGTTTCACCGCGTTAGCCAGGATGGTGTCCATCTCCTAACCACGTGATCCGCCCGCCTCGGCCTCCCAAAGTGCTGGGATGACAGGCCTGAGCCACCACGCCCGGCTAGTTAACTGACATTTTATAAACCTCACTGATATTACAGAAATAATTTTTCAGAAAAATGTAGTCTTACATGAAAAAATGCTCATCATCACTGGCCATCAGAGAAATGCAAATCAAAACCACAATGGGATACCATCTCACACCAGTTAGAATGGCAATCATTAAAAAGTCAGGAAACAACAGGTGCTGGAGAGGATGTGGAGAAATTGGAACACTTTTACACTGTTGGTGGGATTGTAAACTAGTTCAACCATTATAGAAAACAGTATGGCGATTCCTCAAGGATCTAGAACTAGAAGTACCATATGACCCAGCCATCCCATTACTGGGTATATACCCAAAGGATTATAAATCATGCTGCTATAAAGACACATGCACACGTATGTTTATTACAGCACTATTCACAATAGCAAAGACTTGGAATCAACCCAAATGTCCATCAGTGACAGACTGGATTAAGAAAATGTGGCACATATACACCATGGAATACTATGCAGCCATAAAAAAGAATGAGTTTGTGTCCTTTGTAGCGACATGGATGCAGCTGGAAACCATCATTCTCAGCAAACTATCGCAAGAACAGAAAACCAAATATCGCATGTTCTCACTCATAGGTGGGGACTGAACAATGAGATCACTTGGACTCAGGAAGGGGAACATCACACACCGGGGCCTATCATGGGGACGGGGGACGGGGGAGGGATTGCATTGGGAGTTATACCTGATGTAAATGACGAGTTGATGGGTGCTGACGAGTTGATGGGTGCAGCACACCAACATGGCACAAGTATACATATGTAACAAATCTGCACGTTATGCACATGTACGCTAGAACTTAAAGTATAATAATAATAATAATAATAATAATAAAAGAAAAAAGAAAAATGTAGTCTTCTATTTAGGGCCAGTGCATACATTTGTTTAGAATACAAAATAGTTATTCTAATATTCTAATTTTTAAAAAGTTTTAGGGAAATTTTAGGAAATAAGTATATAAACCTATATTTGACTAAAAACATATAATTGACTAAATAGTAATAACCTTTCAATTTGTTGTAAAGTGACTAAGTCTGTCACTTTTATACTTAAAATAACTCAAATTTCTTCCTTGACAAAGTAGAGTAAGTGACTTTATCATTCAGCAAAATGGCTTAGCTCATTTAACATGTTTATTCATCCTATTAGTCATTTACAGATATATACATAGTCACACCACTTCTGGCAATACACATAAAATTAAATAAGCTATATATCAGTGAATGTTTTCTATTTTGATCTTTGTGACAATAAATACATGTTTGGGAGACAAAAAATTTTAGCACTTTCATAGATTTTATTTCTCTTGTGAATAATTATTCAAGTACATTAAAGCTTTCATTTTACTCGTAAGCTTATCTGAAGGCTAAATTATTTGAAAAGTCCTATTTCATCACTTCCACAAAGGCTATGGGAAGTTCCTAGATAGTTGCAATTGGAACTTTCCACTGGACAAGGTGATATATATATATATATATATATATTTTTTTTTTTTTTTTCCTCTCTCTCTCTTCTGGTTGCTTCTTGATAAATATAGTAAGTGGATTGAAACCAGAAGAGACAGATATGTACATAGGTGTAAGTCAAATCCACCAGATTTCTTTGTAATTTGAAGGTTTGCAATTTGAGAGCATGCAACAAGTACACAAATACCTCTTCTGATACTATTCTCTCTCCTTTAAGATTAGATGCTTGATTTGCTCATCATTAGAGCCATTTGAATAAGGCCTCTTAAAACACAGACATAAACCTGGGCGAGACGGTATGTCCCTATAGGCCCAACTAGGGAGGCTGAGATGGGAGGAGTGCTTGAGCCCAGGAGTTCAAGTCCAGTTTGGGAAAGACCTTGTCTCTTAAAACAAAAGCAACACACACACACACACACACACACACACACACACACACACACACCTGAGAGGAGCAGCAGAATAAAACACCAGTCTCCATTAGGATTTTAATATGGATTACTGACAGATTAGCCACCTGCCAATTGATGAACTTTTTGGAAAGGCCTGGTGGAAACGTGACAGCATCTGTAGAGGCCAAAGTTCAGGCATCAGAGTTGAGGTTCCTGGGAAGTCAAGGAAATAGCCTGAAGACAAGGACCACTAATGATGTGTTAGCACAAGGAGGGCTTGACACTAAGAATGAACTTCCTCTGCTTTGTGCTTAGAATCCATCTGTTAAAATCATGGGACTTGCCTAGAACTAGGATAAAATAAGTGTGCATTGAGTTTGTATGTAGCCGGAAACATCATATCTGTAGATTAGAGACAAATATTGCAAAATAAAAAGTCTACAGTTTTCATCTATTTTTCCACTAGCCTAAGTAGGAATTCTGTCTTTATTTAAAAAATATTTGAGAAATATGTTAATGAACTATCAAGTAAAGTAACATATTTAATCTAATCAACTAAGGAGACCTAAAATAAACGGGTTAATACAAAAATCAAGAGAACAGTTGGAAAAGGAAAAATGTAAGTGGAGTGACTACAGTAATCAGGTGGTTATATTGACTCTATGTTAAATAATTTTCTGACTTAAATTTGTATGTGCAATATGTATTTGAATCTATTATACATTGTATATAATATTTATATATAAACATATATATTCTAAAATATAAAATTAACTCTGTTTTCTTCTACTGAAATATTTTCTAACGGAATGGTATTTCAGAGTCACATATTTTTAGAAGGACACATTTATTTTATTTTATTTCTATGATCCTTTGCCAATCTGGATTTTATTATATATAAAAATTCCAAATTAGTTCTTAAAATATTGATTGTGAAAAGGTCTCAGAAGCCTAGCAGTTACTGCCACAAGAAAAAAAAATAACTAGGAAAATCTAGGTGATGACTACAGAAAAGGAAATTAATTCACTATGGATGTTCATATTCTTTGAAATGGTTTCCCAGGTTTTGCAGTTAGATTTTCTTGGGGTTACTAGATAAATGTAAAAGTTTATTCTAGCTCTGATATGTAGCAGTTTTGTGATTCCCTGGTAAAAACCACATGAATTTTGAGTTCCCACTGTCTCATTGCCAAATTGGATACCAGTACTCCAAAGTTTGTCATGAGAATTAGATGACATAATCTAATAAAGGCATGTAGGACAATGCCGGCCGAAGCGAAGGTCTCCATTGCACATTAATATAATCTGATCCTGAGCCCTAGGCTTAACCAGTTGTACATCTCTTTGAAGGGATAACACACAGGAGCCTGAAACAAGCAAGCAAGCAAAAAAAAAAAAATAAATAAATAAAAAATAAGACTGCGAACTGCAGCACTGCATTTTTGGTAGGAATTTAAAAGCATTTCAGATAATTGGAAAGGGGAAGATTTTTGTGATTTACTTAGAGGTAGGTCCTACAGGATAAAGGATGTGAATCAGAGTTTCAAAGGTGGAAAGATTTAGTGGAAAGTGGTGGATTAATAACAAGGCATAACTAGACGTGCAATCTTTTCCACTTCCTCTTTAGGTAAAAATGTTTAACAGTACTGGGAGTCGAGATGAAGGTATGGATAGTCTAGGGGAATTGAGAATGGAAAAGAGGAGAATTATGAGATTTATGAGAATACTCCAAAAACTTTATATACAACTTTTGAGGTTTCACTGAAGTAATTCTCCTCAGCCTTCCCTCAGGGAGATCATCCTTGTGACTGCAGACACCAGATTCAAAACCAATAAAGACTTCTAGTGCCAAATATAGTTTCAATTCCACCACCCTGCACACACAAGGTATCTGTTAGTTGCTTGTTGAATATTCTGGATCTAAAGTAAATTATTTACTCTGATATTATAGATTTATCATCTCTGTCTCACTTGAAAAGCTATCTTCTCAGCGCCCCTCTCAGTATTAACCCATTTTCATGGACAAATGCAACTCATGGCACAAGTCTAAGAGTTTTAACAAATACTCCCCCCAGCACAGTATTATTTTACCTGGCACGATCAGAAGAAATCCCATGAGGTCATTTCTCTTGAATTACAGTCAAAAGAAACAAAATCAAAACCAGCCTTTAAATACATTGTATTTGACTTCTGAGGCAACTCCAAAATGTTAATATTATTCTTGACTTCTCCTTCAATAAAACTGCTGATTTTATTTTTAATATTTTTTCATATTGTGAGTGTTATAGGCTAAAAGGAATGCATGAATTCCAAGAAGTCCATCAAACTGGCTAATGTGAAAGATGATGGTTCTCTAGAAAGATCCAGGAGGTTCATATGAAACTGAACAACCCACTCATAAATCTAAACATCCTTGTTTGGGAGGATTGTTGTTGTTGGTGTTGGTGTTGTTTTGCTTGTTTGTATTTTGCTTGTTGGCAGTGTTTTTTTCCTCATTCATGCTTTAATAGCAAAATCAGCACAGTTGAAGGTATTTTCTGTGAATTAACAGCTGTCCTTAGTTAACAGTCTTGACTTCACCAGAGTTCCCCACCCCAGAATGCTCCCATGCCTTCATCTTCTTATTTAAATGTTCTCTCTTTGTATATTTCAGTGAATCTTCCAGGTATAGTGATATTCTTCTTGGGGCGAGGCATCTGGTCGTATTTTAACTGTATGGAGGGGAAGTACACACATATATGAAAAAATATAGAGAAACTCCTGCACAGCTATCCCAATAACTCTGGTTGTTTTGGTATTGTTTTCTTTCATCCTCATTCCAGTACCCAACCACCTAAAATGGTGATCAGGAAAGCAATCCTATAGTTTTAATTATCAGTACCTAGGTAAGAGCAAAGGGAAGGGTTTGCTTTTGGGAAATCTGATGGTGCAAAGACCATGACCGGTGCCTGGATTGAACAAACTCAATGAACTTTGAGGCTGCTTAATATGATTTAGTTAAGTCTTCAGTGTGAAATAAATTTGCAGTTACATTTTTACACGTGATAAAATCAAAAGACTATGGAGGTAAATCATCAGCAGTGTTTAGAATTTAATTCACGTTGGACAAAATTCATAGTAAGCTCGATCATATTGCCTTGGAGGGATTCTTTAACAGTGTTTTTATTTCTCCTATTCCAAAGGTTTCTTAACTTACGTAAGCAATTAGATCATTTAATATAATACATACACCATGCTGAATCTCCAAATGTCAGAAGAAATATTTGAATATCTATCTAGCCCCATTCCTTGAAATGACCTAGATTTGTGAATATAAGAAACAAGCCACAGAAATAAAACTTTTTAACTCCAGCTCCTGTCTTCACAAACCCTGTTTTAAGTAAAATTGGCTAAGTTCTATCAGTGAGCAATTGCTAGATTTAATTTAAATAACTTGACTGCCTAAAATATGCATGTTCATTTTCCTCTAGGGAAATATTTTTAATTCAGTTGAGCAATAGTATTGATTCACTTCTAACTTTTTTTTTTCTCTTTGTGTTTTTTTTTTCTTCAGATTGTTTTCTCCATTTGCATTGCTTTCTGGGGAGTTAGAAGCATGAAACAACTCACGTCTGGCCCCTGGAAATAACCTGAATTTGTACATAATTCTCTTCTTTTAATGAGTTGTCCACAAGCACATTAAAATGTAATTATCTTATATAATGCTTATATGAACTATTTCTTTAATGAAAGATAAAATTACTTATTTATTATTGTTTGCTTTTCACATTTTTAAATTTTCTATTAAAAATTAAAGTCACTTGTGGTTACTTCCCCCCTTTATTACTACAATTAAAAAAATATTTCAAATATAATCATGTTATATTAACTGACAGCCTATAAGACAACAAGTATAAAAAGAAGGGATGAAACTTAAAAACAGTAAAAACAAGAAGGAATATTGCCTTTGCATCGATTTGAAAACAATGTTTCCTTTGATGTCTGCTAAAATTATGCATAGATACATATTTGTAGTCATAAAAATGTATTACATTGGTTGTCTTCCTAAGGCCACATTTACTTTTGCAAACCATATAACCTAAGAAGCTGCATTCCAGAAAAAGACATCACTGAGGCCAGATACAGTGGCTCACGCCCGTAATCCCAGCACTTTTTGGGGCCGAGGCAGGCAGATCACTAGGTCAAGAGATCGAGACCATCCTGGCCAACATGGTGAAGTCCTGTCTCTCCTAAAAATATAAAAATTAGCTGGGCATGGTGGCACGCACCTGCAGCCCCAGCTACTCTGGAGGCTGAGGTAGGAGAATTGCTTGAACACAGGAGGCAGAGGTTGCAGTGCGTAGAGATCTTGCCACTGCACTCCTGCCTGGGCGACAGAGCAAGACTCCATCTCAAAAAAAAAAAAAGAAAAAGAAAAAAAAGACATCACTGAAGGAAAAATGAATAGAATTTGACAGAATTAGTTTTTTCAACAGGTTACCTTGTCATAGACTTCTCTAATGTGCTTGGTCAATTTATTTTGGCAGACTGAGCAGCATGCAGCAATTCTGCATTACTTAAAATTGTCAGAACAATGTTAATTCTCTAAATAAAATGACCCAAGGTGTTGTGTACACATTGTTCATTGGGATTGTAAAAATCTGCCAAGTGTTTCATTAGGAGGGAACTGATAGAGATAAGTAGGATGAAGTCCAAAGAAGGAGGGCTGGAAAAAGTTAAAAAAAAATTCTTTATTTTTCATTTATCCAATATTTCTTGAAATCAAGTTAAAATTTAGTAATTTAAATAACCAAAGACACATGTACTAAAAAAACTAATGCCGTTCTTCATTGAGCTTTGCCTATATTTATCACTAGGTTAAAGAGCCTTACTAGTAGATAATCTCATATTAGAAATATGTTATTTAACCTTTGAATGGACAAAAATATGGAGTATTAAAAGAATCAGACTGCAGGTGTCTATGTGAACTCAGGATACAGAATTGAAGCACATTTAGTTTTCAAACTGGAACAGTAGAGGAAGATTAAATTTGGCATGATGAAAAAGCAACAAATTCTATCTCAAGTATCAGAAGTGGGTTTGGCTTTGCTTCATTCTTTTTATACTTCTTAATTTAACACATAGTTATAGAAAATAAGTAAGCCTATAACAAATATTAAATCCTGCTTTTGTCCTTTACCAACAATTTTTGCAGAATTTTGTATATACAGAATCATGTTACAGTAGGGAGCCCTCTGCTGGCTTGAAATTATGAAATTTAAGCCATAAACATTCTCAAGACCCTGATTCTACATTCTAGAGACTTTTCAGAGTGTAAAATGCATTCTTCAGTAATGGCAAAGAAAAGAGACTTTTTGCTAATCTTTACCTAGTTGTTTAGTATGTCAAAAGAGCTTAATGGTTCCCCAAGGAATGACATGTAAATATGTGTAGATGCTTTAATATATGTGAATTTATACGATTAGCCTAAAAATGAGTTTAATAATGGAAATGTTAATAAATAATTCCCCCAAATGATAAAAGATCCTTTTGTGGTGAAGTTCAGTTTTCTTTAAATAAATTGAATTCTGACTATTCTCTCTTTTCTCTCTTCAGTTTACCTCACTGTGATTGTGAATGGTTTTCTATTAGAAATACAGATATTTTCAAGATACAAATTTGTACCAGTGAAAGTGGGAGTGGTTACCAGACAGGTAATGTTCCTGACACCTCCTATACAAAAATTATAACAGTGAGAAAATTATGACAATGAGAAATCTGACCTCACAGACTCCATCTTGCTTCTAACCTCCAAGCTGTCCTTGTTTATTCCCAGGCACAGGCCAAGCTAACTTTGGGAGGAACTTAGTTTATAGTTTGACTTTGAAACAAAAATGATAACAGCACTTTCCTAAAACAAACTCCCTTCTTGCCTGGGGCCAACGCTGCCTTTGTAGGACTGACAAATTAGCCACAAGATTAGAAAATAGGCTTAGGATTCATACAGCTAGAGGCCACAAGATTCGAACTCTCCCCAATTGCTCCTAGGGATAAATAATATCACTATTGTGAAACCTCAGATTGGTGCTGGAGATCTTTTTTAGCTCCTGCTCTCCATGGATCAGCTGGCACCACCCAGATGGATACACTGACTCATCTGGTCTTGTGGCCCCCACCCAAGAACTGACTCAGCCAAGAATAGCTTCAAGGTTCTTTGATTTTTATCTCTGACCTGATCAGTGAGCACTCTCCATTCCCTGGCCCCCTACCCACCAAATTATCCTTAAAAAACCCAGTCTCTGAATTTTCAGGGAGACTGATTTGAGTAATAATGAAACTCCAGTCTCGTATTCAGCTGGCTCTGCATGAATTGAACTCTTTCTCTATTACAATTTCCCTGTCTTGATAAATCGGCTCTATCCTGGCAGCAGGCCATGATCCCATTGGGCGATTACGTTTCTAGGGCCTCTGTGCATTATTAACCAAGGCATTTTATTCTTCACTTTATTCTTTAACCCTGCTAATATTCTAGTCCAGTTTTCTTTTGCAGAACACTAATACATGATGACAGAACATACAGCTATTATTAATGTTGTAAATTGATCTTGAGTGATACTATGTAATTTATGCTTACTGGAAGGACTTTAACTCCCTCCCTCTCTCTCTCTCTCTCTCTCTCTCTCTCTCTCTGCAGGGAAAGCCCTAAAAATAGGACTCGTCAATTACTCACCACTTCTAGTGGAGAGATACAAACTGACTTTGCAAATCATAAGAAGATATTTACTTTTCCTATCTACCATAAGAAAAGATAGAGGAAAGGAGCATTTGTTTATTGAGTAGTCCTCTATTAGTATTATTTGATTTAGTCTCTAGAATTCTTTGTTAGGAGCTATTAACACTACTTTATAGAAGATAATTTTGAGTCTGAGAGGGGTTAAGTAACTTGTGAGGCCCATGAAATGTAATAAGTGACCAAAATAAAATTTAAACTCCCTGAAGTTGAACATCGAAGTTCATGATGTTTCCCCATTCCACGATGTCAGACATCTGAGTAAGGCAAGCCTTTAAAAGGACAGGCCGAGGAGTTTAAGTTCAGAGTATTTTCCATTTGATTTGATGCTCCAAGATACAAAATAAAGTTATCAGGATAAGTATTTTAGTTATGAAATTAGTTGACAAGGTGAATGAGTCCAGAACTTCTAAACCTTCTAAGAATGATGATGTCATAGATTTACTTATAGGATTACCATATCTCTGGAAGACGCTACAGGGCTTGTCAGTTTTCTCAAGAGGTGCTCATTACCTTAGCTCTATTAGTTGTGTCATTTACTTCCACATCATCTTATTTCATCAAATTATCTTTGTTAAACTGAATCTAATCATCTCAGAGTCCTGATATTTAGCAATATGTGCATTCCTAATCATGAATCAGATGTTCAATTAGTTGCTAAAGTAAATAAGCCCTTGTTATATTTAATATTAACAACTTAAATGATTGTTTATTAAATACTTTCAAATTTCATTTTTACTAGTTATTGTATAATTTAATCCCTCAGTGTGGAATCTGCAATAGAATCATTAAGTGGAATTCTTTAACATAGGGTATACATTATAGCATACAGTAATAGGATTTATTCGGGAGAACAATAGAAAATAAGCTTCCTTTTTAATGTCTCTCCCATGTTCTCATAGTCATAGACTCTGGAAACCCAAGATAAAATAGCAAAAAGCAGACTAGTTTGCCTTTCAGAATCTTAAAACATTTTTGATGTTATGATTTTCAGCAACACGATGGAAGCAGCTTGGTTCTATCTTAAACCTGCCTTAATGGGAAAAAACAAAACAAAACAAAACAAAAAACAGACAATGTTCTATTCATTATTAGAACATTTTTCAAGTCTCACTCCAGTTCTGCCACCCTTTTTTCTGGACATCATAACAACTTACATTCCTTCCTCCCCAAGACACAATTAGAAAAAATTAGCAAATTAAGCAAGCATTGATGTTTATCTCTTGCAGATTGTGCCTTCTTTTTGACATTCTACAACTCTAGCACTATTTATGTAAAAATTTTCAACCACTCCAGGCACCCCAGTATCCATGAATCATAATAACTTCATTTCTTGGACATGTTCTTCCTTTGTTTTACCAGCAATAAGCCCCGAATTATAACCTGTCTTGACTTACATTACAGAAACCAGGAAGACGAAGTCTTTGCTGTATGTATCAGGATTACCAGTGGATCTTGTTAGAAACGGAAATGACTCTCTGGAACATTGAATTTAGTGAGATTGAGGACGTGCCAAATGTTCTATATTTTTCAAACTTCTGGCAATGATAAGGTGCAGAAGCTACAGCCAAACTAGAATGAAGGAGAACTTCTCTAGTCCCTCCTGTCAAATTTCAGAAATAAGCAGAAAAGTTGTGCAGTGTGAGAGAATATTGTTTCTATACCAAAGATGTTAATTAAGAGAAAGGTGATACTGATTAAATAAGCATGGATATTTAGGCATGCCACCAAAGTTTTCTGTTTCACATGGGATCATTTTGCATACATTTTAAAAGAAACAGAAACAGCCCGGCATGGTGGCTTACACCTGTAATCCCAACACTTTGGGAGGCCAAGGCGGGTGGATCACCTGAGGTCAGGAGTTCGAGACTAGCCTGATCAATATGGGGAAACCCCTTCTCTAAAAAAAAAAAAAAAAAAAAAAAAAAAAAAAAGTACAAAAATTAGCCAGACGTGGTGGCGGTGCCTGTAATACCAGCTACTCCAGAGGCTGAGACAAGAGAATTACTTGAACCCAGGAGGCAGAGGTTGCAGTGAGCCGAGATCACGCCACTGCATTCCAGCCCGGGTGACAGAGCAAGTCTCCAACAAAAAAGGAAAGGAAAGTAAAGGGAGAGGAGGGAGAGGGGAGGGGAAGGGGAAAGGGAAGGCGATGGGAAAGAGGAAGGGGAAGGGGAAGGGAACGGAAAAAGAAAGGAAAAGAAAGGAAGGGACAGAGGAAGGAAGGAAGGATGGATGGAAGGAAGGAAAATAAAGTAAAAAAGAAAAGAAAAGAGAAAGAAAGAAACTGAGCCAGAAAATGTAAAAGCTATATAAGCATTAGCAAACTGGACAGTGAATGGAGGTAGAGCGGGGAATGGAGATGTGGTCAAAAAATATTGTCACCATAGGTCCTGTTTGCATTTGTCTGATTTTTCGTTTTTAATGGAAGATTATTAATAATGGTAATGATACCCGAATTAACAAGATATTATTTGGGCAGATCATGAGGATAAGGAAGTCCTCAGTAAGGTTTTCCTTTTAAAGAAAAGCAGCCCCAAAATCATTTTCTTTTCTAACAAAGAGCAGTCTGTAAAATCAAGTTGTGGACGTGGAAACGCAAGCTAGAAGCTTGCACAGGTAAATGCCAGCAGTTGTACCAATAGGGAAGGGGCTACCTGGGGACTAGGCATGCTCAAAATGGTGGCTCCATGTTCCCTTTTCTTCGCTAACCACGTGTACAGTAAGGAGCAGACAACATGGCAGCAGCCAAGTACAAAACTCATTTGCATAATAAAAAGATTAGGGTGGAATGACAAGCTTCTTCGCAGTGCTATGTAAATGTCACACCTGGTCCAACCAATCTTCGGGTGCTATGTAAATCAGGCCCCACCTCCTCAAGCCAATCTATACAACTTCGCGCACTTTACCAGGGGCATGGAAGACCCACTGGGGGACCCCTCTCTCTCTGTAAGAAAGAAAGCTGTTCTCTTTTCTTTCTTTCTCTTATTAAACCTCTGCTCTTAAACTCACTTCTTTTGTGTTTCCATGTCCTTAATTTCCTTGGCATGAGGCAAGGAACCTCAGGTTTCTATCCCAGATAATAACACTGCTTTAGTATTAAAATATACAGGGGGTTAGGTTTGGTAGATCCCTATTTCACTCTTCTGGCTTCTTCCAGGGTCTCTTGTAGTAGTGTGAGGTACGCATACACATTGAAGGGAGCTCTCCCTGTAACATGAAATTAAATGTAAAAGATGTCCATACATAATGGTTTCTCTCCTCCCCTTATCCTATTCAGGCAAATCCAACTAACACATCCCTTTCAGACACATTAGACAAATGCAACTAAAACATCCCTTTTTGAGACAGTACACAGCATGAATTTTAACTTGCTGGTAAAATGATGTCTGCTGAGACAATCAGAGTCTAAAGGTGGCTAATTCTCTCTAGACAGGGGGTATTGGAGATCATCTAAAAATGGCACCTGGCAGCCACATGACACACTAGGAAACCTTGGCTTGGTCTACGTAATAGGCTGCAAGATGCATAAAATCATCAGGATGCCATGAGCCCCTCCCCATCAAATTAATAACTCCGTATTTAGTAAGCTAAGTACTGATTTGCTTTTGAATAAAATTTAAACATAATTTGCATAAAATGTTTATCAACTTATATCATTCACAGGGTGGGGGAAGATTAGTAACATTACTGATTGCACAAAAAACAGGAGAAATAAATGTGCGGAAGAAACATCAGCATCTATTCCAAAAGTTTGTAGTCATTTTAAGATATTCATGCTCAAAGGGGAGGATCTAACACGTGCAACTGCAGAGGGCATATGCAGTCTCTGAAATGCATCATTATTTAGATTAAAAGACCCTTTTAAGTTATTTTACTTATATATATTTTTCTTTTTTTTTCATTTTACTTATTTAACCATTAAAATTCTCTTGTGCACAAACAAAAAGCAAAGCAGTAGCTATTAATGTGCTGGCTCCATAGCTGAAAGACTTTGCAATCAGTTAAAAGATACCAGTTTCATCTCACTGCCATCTGATTTTCCAAATGGATGAATATTTTCATTCAATTAATGTAATTGAAGTAATTGTTAACAGGCTATCCCATCAAATGTGAAACATCTAATATCATTACAAATTTAAAAGTTTAATACTGAATATAAAATTGTATTTGTTTTGTGGTGATAGTACGAATAGAAATTTTGGTGGATTAGTTAGTAATACAAAGCAGTATTCTTTCTAAATTAAGAGACTGTTAGCAGAAAAATTGCTTGAAATTGCTTGTGTTGGACATAAAATTAATAATAGTATTCAGACAGGTATATTGTGAAAATTTAAAAATATTTTAGGTATACAAAGTTGCAAATTGCCTAGAAATTTATTTGTTGTACAATTGATGTTAAATACAAAAGAATACATCAACATGAAAGTATGTTTTGCTGCCAGACATCAGATTTTAGAAGTGAGTAAGATTTTCAAAAAAAATTTGTAAATCAAACATGTGTCCTCTCATGTTACTGAATTTTATGGTAGACTCTGTCAAACTTGGATGCATTTGTTTAAAACTAGTTGAAGATCTTTAGACAAATATCAATGAAGATTGACAAAACTTTTTTTCCTGAAGTTATTAGTGAATTTCACTTATTGAAAACAAAGCTTGCAAACAGGGAGATATTGAAATTGATCCCTATTAAACTAGGAAAGGACTGAACAGATTGTATAAAAAGAGTTTCAACTTCAAGTGAGATTTAACTCTGACACTCAAAGTTGAAGCTTGAGAGTATTGATGAAACTTCTATTTCAAAAGAGATAAATTTATATTATGTACCAAAAAGGAACATAATTTTAGAAGCCTATAATTTGGCTGGGCTTGATGTCTCAGGCCTGTAATTCCAGCACTTTGGGAGGCCGAGGTGGGCGGATCATGAGATCAGGAGATCGAGACCATCCTGGCTAACACGGTGAAACCCCGTATTTACTAAAAATACAAAAAATTATCCGAGCGTGGTGGCAGGTGCCTGTGGTCCCAGCTATTCGGGAGACTGAGGCAAGAGAATGGCATGAACCTGGGAAGCAGGGCTTGCAGTGAGCCAAGATCACATCACTGCACTCCAGCCTGGGTGACAAAGCAAGACTCCATCTCAAAAATAATAATAATAATAATAATAAAATAAAAAACCTATAATTTCACAACTTCTAAATCTGGTAAAACAATTAACAAATAATAAGACAAATTACTTGATAAATTTCGTTTTGTAAAATATTTTTGAAATGTTATTCTGAATGTAGGCAAAAATACAAGTGCTATGACACATGTTGGAATTAATTATATCATTTAATAAGAGAAAAATTTAGAACAGAAAATACACATTCGCTGTATCTTTTTAGCTTGCTAGATACTTCAGTACCTGTACAAAGAGTATTTTCAAAATATAAATGTTATAGAGAGAAAATTCAATTGCAAGTGTCAACACTTTTGAATGTATTAACCATAAGATGAAACTTTGAATAAGAATACAGATAATTTTATTTAAAAAATTCAAAATAGTAACACCATATTAGAAATAATATCTTCAAAAAAATGCCACTGACCTGCTGTTAAAGATATAAGTGACTAAGAAAACTGATTAGAGTATATATTAAGAATAGTTATTCTGTTTATGTCATTTTTTAATATTCTACAACCTAGATGATTAGTGTGAAGGTTTTTTAAAAATTTGCTTTGATGACATTGAAACAGGAAAGTTCCCTGACCTCCTTGTGTGACTTGTGACGGTGTGTGGCTAGTGTGCTTGGCTGCTGGTGCTCAAACCCCTTATGGGAGGGGGAACACTCAAGCAGGCAGATGTAGGTGCCAGGGAGGGTGCTTCTGGGCACTGGCACCACAGTAGCATCTGAGGGTCTGTTACAATTAATGCTCTATTAGCAATTGCAGTCTAGGGATGGCTAAATGTTAATCAGCTCAGTGGAGAGTCAGGGTGACAGCCTTTTACAGTCTGTGCTCTTGGTACCTGGGCCTTTGTCCAGTGTCCAGGAAGAATCAGGTCACACACACTTGAAGGATGGTGAATGCAAGGATTTTACTGAGTGTTGGACGTGGCTCTCAGTGGGATGGATGGGGAGCTAGAAAGGGGATGGAGTGGGAAGATGATCTTCCCCTGGAATTTGACTGTCCCATGGCTGATCTCCTCTCCCACCATCCCCAGCAGAACTCCTCTCAATGTTCAGATGCTCCTTCTCTTTTCTCCTTCTATGCCATGCTGCTCTGTCACTCTTCCACTCTTCTGCTTGTGGAGCCTGGGGTTTGAGGTTTTTATGGGTACAGGAATGGGGGGCATGGCGGGCCAGGGTGGTTTTGGATAAAGCAACATTTGGGCAGGAAAACAGGGATAACTTCTCATTTAGGGTCACGGTTTCCAGACTTGGACGTGGGGCCTTTGGTGGGGAACCCACACTTCTGCCTCCTCTCCATATTAACACGGTTTTGTTATTTCTTTTTTGAAAAACATTTATTTTGGAAACAGTTTTGAATATACTATTGTATAAATTTGCCAACATTTTAAAACAGATTTTTGATGAATAAATAGTTCTGTGTGTGTGAGTGTGTGTGTGTGTGTGTAAGAAAGAGAGATAGAAAGAGGGAGAGTGAAAGTGAGAGAAAGATTTTATTTGATCAATGATTTAGACAGTCACTCTACCAATAAAACCTATGTAAGTCATTCATGAATATGCTAGAGAGAGGAAAATTATTTTACATTATTTAACACTACTTGATGTGTCTATGCTGAAGAGTCAGAAGTGGAGTTAAGCACTTTCAATATCTTACATTCTAAACATATTAACTTGGCAAATAAAAGAATGAATGACTTAGTGCCTTAAAAAACTTTTAATAGTAAAGTGATTTTAAAAATCTAAGCTAATTTATTGAGACCCTTGAAAAACAATGATTTTTGTCACTGAACAGTTTCAAGAATCCATTCAACTTGATGAAGACTTACTTCGTTGCCTTTAGTTATGTATTCAATTATAATACATTAAAAGATATCTGACAAAAATTCATGTTGAGTAGTTTGGTGTTTAGTCTCAACTATGTCATCTGACTGGGTTATTGATTCCAAATTTGTGGGCTGCAGTTTATCTGCATCAAAACTCCTGCTACTTCCAAGGCCCATCTTAGACTGAAGTAATCCAGACCTCAGAGATATGCTCTGGTATGTGCACAAACACCCAGGTTCTCAGGGGGATTATGTGCAACCTAAAATATAAGAATCCCTATTCTAGAGCAAAGAGGGTTCATATATTCTCCCACATTTAGCAAGACATTGTGTTACTTGGTAGCGTTTCTGGTGAGCAGAAGCTTCTTTTCATGCTTGTGATTGCTGATCCTTGAATGGTTTAAAATTTTCTTTCCCCCTCTATAAAAAAACTGTCCTTTTTCTATTTATTTAAAATATAAATTTTATGTAATATTTCCAAGGAAGTTCCCAAGGTCACCTTTTAGCTCTTTAAAATAACTTTGTTCCCAAAGAAATGCCTTAATTGTTAGCACACATATAGTAGTAATCCATTAATTGAGTTTCTTGAAGATTGAATTTTGCTTGATTGCAGAAACCTAAGGTAGGAATTGTATTTAGACTCTCATGCCAATTTCCACTTACTAGATGTGTGACCCTGAACAGACATGGGAAGTGAATAAGAGTTCTTTAGAAAACAAGCCTCAAAACACAGTCTGGTTATTCTTTACTGTGGTTCTTCAGTGAAAAAAAAAAAAAAAAAAAAAATGGGAGCAATAATCCAGATCACGTCTGTGTTCCTTCACAACTCTGACGTTCAGTTAATCCAAACTACTTCTATACTTTAAAGTAATAAAACTCTTTCTGTTTTGATCAGATTTGGACTACTCAACAATTTGTATTTCATTCGTAATGAATTAATGAGGTTTTATTTCATAGTGTGTTCATTAGAATCAAGTCAACGGGGACAACCTTAGAAAGAAGGTAACCAGACAATTCTAATAAAAAAAAAAAAAAAAAAAAAAAATTCCCTCATTCTTTTAAGAACCTTAGATCAATTTTACAAATTCTAATTCTTATTTTTCAGACATACTGCCCTTCCTAATGGCTATTGTCCTTTCTCTGCTGTAGAATTTGTTCTGTTACTTCCATTTCTTCTACCTCCCTTATTCTTTCCACTATAGAGAAATCAAAGTTTTATATGAAGTATGATCTACTTTACTCTCTGTGTGCTTATAAAGGCCACCAAATTTTTACTTACTAGTTGATAAATTGCTTCTTTGGCCTTCCTTTTATTTTTTTGGAAGAGTAAAGAATCTCAGGTAGTTCCTTAATGAGCATTTCTTCTGATATTAAAAAGCAAACAGCTGTTTTCTGCACATATAGCACTTAAAAATCTTGAGTAAATGGACTACACAAACACCTCAGGAAATTCAGATCATTTGATACATATGGAGGTTGGTAGCTCCTTGGAGCAGCAGGGAAGTTTCCAAAACACAAAAGGAAACTGCTTACTCTGAGTCTTAAGACAAATTTAGGTTTTAACTTTATTATGAAATATAAATGATAAACAACATACATTTAAGCAACTAGTATAAAAAATTATTGTTGTATTTTTAAGCTGATAGTTTACATTTCTGAAAAATGTAACATGATGTAATGTTACATCTCTGTGCTCGAAGATATGAGAAGACAAGATCGAATCTAAAACTTCACTTTCTTTAGATATTTTCATAACTGAAATTCAATATACAGCTTTGTATCTTGACGAGATCCTGGAGTGGTATGGAAGGTGGGATGCACTGTGGATGTTGCTGATAGGAAAGAAGATGCTGTTCCTTAACATTTTATTGGCTTACTTAACTTCAAAAAACAAAAAGTAAAGCATGTGCTGGCTCCAAAGCTGGAGGACCTTGCAGTCAGTTAAAAGATACCAGTTCTATCTATCTCACTGCCACTCATTGCTCCAAATGGAAAATCAGCTATGATAGCACAAAGTTGAGTTTCTTTCCAGCTCCTTAATGGAAGAGAGGCTGTAAAATGTTTATAAAATGAGAGTTTATTTTCCTAATTCACTGGAAAAGAAAAAAAAAAAAACTTAAATCAAAATCAGTTAGCATCTTCTCCCTTTTAGGAAGTCTTGCAAGGCCCTATTTGTAAATTTCATTAATAATAAGGTCATTTTCCTCATAGCAGTTCTTACTTCTCCCTGAATTTCTCCCCTAATTGTCTTGGGTTTTTCTTAAAGCCTTTTGATGGTGGCCCACTCTCATTTTCTCCAATGCCCCTCTTCTCATAATTCTCAGGAATTTAATATCCACATAAATGTTTTTCTAGGACCCCTCAATATATTTTTAAAATGCTATTTTCTCCAACTTTTTAAAAGACTATTTCTTCATCTCACTTCTGCTTCCAGCTAGCCATGTTTATCTCTGTCATTTTACCTCAAATTTCCTTCAAAAAGTTGTCTATAATGATTGTTTCTACTTTATCTCCTCCGATTCTCTCTTGGACACACTCTGGTTTTGCTTTCACCCTCACTGTTCCGCTGCTCTTTCAAAATAGTCTTATCAAAATCAGGACAATACTGATGTTAATTCCAATGATCAGTTCATGGCCATTATTTTTTTTGTCCTCTTAGTAGCATCTGACACTAACCACACTGTCTCTGAAAGACTTTATTACCTCAGTTCAGACATTATATTTATCTGTTTTTTCTATGAACTCATGAGCCTTTTGGGATACAATTTTCTCATTTCCACATGCTCTAATCCTTTCAGTGCTCAGGATGTACAGCCCAATGCTTGAACATTCTTAATTGTCTACACTCACTCCTTAGCTGTTATCATCCAATCTCATACTAACCACATCTACAGGTTGAAGACACCAAAATTATATATCTGCCTCATAAATCTCTCTTTAACTACAGACTTGTGTCCTTATTGACAATATACTTATGTTTGGTACAAGTATGGTAATGGACATATCACTATACTATTCCAAGTATAATAATGGACATGAAATATTACATAGTACTTATCATGTGCCAGGTATTCTTCTTAGTATTTTACATTCACTAACTCATGTGAACCTCACAATAACCTTATGAGGCAAATATACTATTTTCTTGACTAAAAAAACTGAATGAGACTTAAGCAGTTTACTCAAAATCATACAACTAGTGACAGGACTGCCAAATTCAAACCTAGACCTCCTGGCAACTGGGACTTCAGAAAGGTCAATAAAATCCATACTATTAATGCACTGAAGTTTGCATCCTTCTTCATGAAACTCTGTTTGACCCATACCTGTCTAGCCAAGTGGCAAGTGGCTGCATTTCAAAAGGCAATGGGTCTCATTCGCAAGTTTCCCATGAACTAAAAGGGGACAGTGAGTGTGAGAACAGACAAGGTATCTGGAAAGACATAATGTCAATTGAGCGCTGTTAAGATTTAAAGCTAGATGCTGGTGTGAGGTTGGAGCCAGATGCATCGGGGGGGAAGTTAATCCTTGTCAAGAATTTACCTGAAAGATCCTAATGGGAAATTAGCTTTAAACACCAACAAGACAAGAGGAAAACAGTCTGAAAATCAGAGGTAGCAAGGAAAATCCTTTCTTGACTCCTCTCTTCCCCTCTACTTGCATGGCAAATGAGCTCTGGGCTTCAGGAGAGATAAAAGATGTAATAGAGTAAAGAAAAACCAAGACGAAACTCCCAATACTCAACAAAGACCCACACACACTCTCACACATGTTAATTACACACTTCCCACTGGCAACAGAGCAAACTAGGGAAGGGATGGTACTGGAGAGGGAAAAACTGTAATGAAGTTTGCTTTTCAAATATGGACACTAGCATGCTAATTTCTGAATGGAGAATATTTTTTATGACTAACATGATGAAAGAATTTTTATCAAAGAACATGTAAAATACAGATGCTGCCCAAGATGTCATCCAAGGACAAAATATAGCTCTACAGAGAGGCTGGAGAGGCAATGGAGGAAATGCAAATTGTTATTTTCCTTTTTTATCTGTGTCCTGTTTTTTCAGCATATTGGTGTCCCATATGCAATGTGCAAACAGGGAAGAATATCTCTTAATGAAAATTATTTGAAAATTACAGGATGCAGTATTTAAGCTTTATGTAGAATAATAGATACTCTAATTTTCCAAGTAACTGATGCATTGATAGCAACTCTTATTTTAAAAACAAGAAACATAGACATAATTCTATAAAATTTTCTAACATCAGATAGCTACCTTGAGACGTCTGAAAGACTGACTGATAAGGTTCACTTATTTATTTATTTACATTTTTAAATTAAAAAGAAAATTACTTTAATAAACCACTTACATGGTTAGCAGCATGGGAAAGGTGAATAGGTCTAAATTAAATTTCTTCTGTTTCAGCACTTTTGAAAGGCACGAAAGGAAATAACACCAATCCAGAAACATATTCTTTCTTTCCAATTTTTCCTTTTCCCATATGAGCCAAGCCTGGAAGTCTACGGGCACATTAGGGAATGTTTCCATTGTGTGGGAGAAACATCTGCAGAGTGCGTCGGGACCACCAGAAGTGGAGTGAGAAGGAAGCATGTGGGGGCGGTGGCGGCAGACAATGAAAGAAAAACTGTGATCTGGTTAGGCCCAAACATCCTACTGAATTGCCTAACCTTTAGTTTACCTTTTGGGTTATATAAGAAGTCGAAGAGCTATAAAATTTATATTAAAAGCAATTTTTAAATGTCAATGAAATAGAATTCATAGCATGCTCTTAGATTTCTTTCCTTCTGCAACTACGAGAAACATTCTACTTTGCACATCACCCTCTACAGAGCCTAAGTTGGGTGTTTTTCATGGGTTTCTTCCTACTCATTCTTTGCAGCCATTTGTTAACATGGCCTTGCGAAAGACTAGGAGCTGCAGGCCTCCTCTTAACCGAGAGGGAAGCACAGTGAAGACAGAGATGGATTCTGAGGAAATTCACTGTAAAACATCAGGAGCCAAAGGGCTCTGGAAATACAAATGATTATCATTAGAAAGTAATATGCAACTACTGAAGAAACATTTGAAAGAGTAATGTGGTCTAGCAAAACAATCCTGCAATCTGCATTCAATCAAAACTGACCAAAAATGCTTGCATTGGTCCTTTGTATTGTTGGAAGCCAAATGCTCTCTGGAACTCATGAACAAAGCTTTACAAAGTGGCTGATTACCAACAGAATATTAGTGAAACAATAACCAGCCTTAGAGTTGACTTTTCCAATAAGGGGGAGAGTCTCCGACTGCAATGGCCAAGGTATTCAGAGTGACAAGAATATTTATGTACCTATCAAATGCTCACAGATGAACTTTGTGGGTCGATTTCTTTTCAGTCTACAGCAATTGTAACTAGACATCCTGCCCACAAAATAGCTTTTGTAAGAAGATAATTAAAATTCTGTATACAGAGTTTTGAAAATCATGTGAGGCAAAGGTATACTTAGTAGACTGGATGGGAAGAAAGCATACCTTGAACTTTTGGAAACTACTTAATTAATTTTGATTCTAGGCCAATTTAATAAGTCTCAAGTACAGTGGCACTGAAAATCCATTAACCTTATTCTGTTAGAAAACAAGGCACATATTCTTTATAGATTGTGATTTTCACTGCTCACCTGTGGTTCAGTGCCTTAGTGAGCCAGGGTTTTGGACTCCAATCTTCAAATGGAAAGTCCTAAGGCTGGCTATGATTAAGTTTCAGACAAATCATCTGCCTTCTCTCCTTCTGGTTCACACCTGGCCTCTGTGAGCACGGCCGCCTCCTTGGGATGCCGACTGGCAGTCATGAGACCGAAGCCCCGTAGTTTTTCATGAAAGAACCACTTATCCTAGGGCCGTAGATCACCTACTACCAAAGTGTGTGGTTTAGGAGATGTCAAGTACGTTCAGGGATTTTAGACCTCATTCATTTGCCTACCAGAAACAGAAATAGGTTCATAGGTAGTTTGTGCAACAAGTATTTGTTCTAAAGTTAGAACAAAATTGAAACCTAATGTACTTACTGTCAAAACCAGGCAGGCAAATGGAACGTCCAGCAAAACAAGTACCTTAGATTTTCTAACTCAAATATATTGTATCTTTTAGTTTATATTTATTTTTCTGAAAGACAGTATAATCAAACTAGTTAAAATCAATATTTAACTGAAATGGAACATTGAAGAATAAGATGATGGCCTTTTTGGAGGCATTTAAGAAAAATTAAGTAGGCCATATTAGAATGTGAGTATTTAAACATTTCCATAAATTTTAACCTTATATGAATAATTTTTCTTTATATTCTGAAAAACATTGAAAGAATATATTTTTATTTTATTATCGGTGCCACCATTATATAGTAGAAAATGTACTTGCACAATAAAACAATTCAACTGTAGCTTTCATGACTCCCTTATACTTCCTTCCCTCCTTCTTTCCTCCTTCTTTCCTTCCTTCCCTCCCTTCCTTCTTTGCCTTCCTTCCTTCCCTCCTTTCCTTCCTTCCTTCCTTCCTTCCTTCCTTCCTTCCTTCCTTCCTTCCTTCTTTCCTTCCTTCCATTCCATTCTTTCTTTCCTTCCTTCCTTCCATTCCTCCATTCTTTTCCTTCATTCCTTCCACTCCATTCCATTCTTTCCTCCTTCCTTCCTTCCCTCCTTCATTCTTTCCATTTCATTCCATTCCATTCATTTTCATTCATTCCATTTTCATTCATTACTGTATTCCATTCCATCCGCCATCGGCACCATTACCATTCCGACCATCATCGTGGCTGCATTCCATGCTGGCTCGACCATCATCATCGGCGCCATTCCATTCATCATTCGTTGTTCCATCACTCCCTCCTTCTTTCCTTCTTTTCCTTCCTTCCTACTTTCCTTCCTTCCCGCCCTCCCTCCCTCCCATCCTTCCTTCCCTCCCTCCCTCCCTCCCTTTTTCCTTCCCTTCTTTTTCTTTCCTTCCTTCCTTCCTTCCTTTTTTCCTTCCTCCTTCCCTTCCCTCCCTTTCTCCCTCCCTCCCTTCTTTCCTTCCTGACATTTTTTACTTTTTTTTTTCCAAATAAAGATGACATTTTAATTTCTTTTAAAGCTTTAAAAATTCAAGTTCAAATGGGCACTCTGGTTTTTGAGAATTTACATTGATACTTTTGATATATATTGAGTATATGATATTTGTTAAAATATTCAGATTGATGGAGATTAAGAGATTAAGTTAAATAAAAGGGTGATTTCCCAGGAGATATTTTTTTAACAATTTATTAAAACATGCTGAGTTTTTCTGCTTAATTACAATGTGCTTAACAATAACAATCACTTTATAGAAAACTGGGCTTGGGAAGGGACAATTATCAAATTTTATGTGTTTAACAAACCAAAATCATCAAAACTTTCACGTTGTCTTTGTTTAGCCCCTCATGATGTTAAAAATGAGGAAACTGAGCCTTAGAGAGTGTAAGCAACTTTCTAAAAGTCAAGTGGTCATTAAATATAAGAATCTGAAGAATAACCAAAAGTGTTGACTCTAGAATCTTAGATTACTGAACTGAAAGCCAAGGACAATAGGCAAAAAATTCTGTTTAAGTGAGGATGCAGTTGATAATATTGCCTGCTTTTTTCAAGAACAGTAGTTCATATTAAGCATAAAATTAACATTTTGTCTATTGTAAATTATATCAGAATGTTACAATAAGTAATAAGAACATGAATACTTGCAAACTTCACACCTTGTCTATTGTTCTTTCACCCTGCAGAAAGGATGAAGCATGGTGAATGTTAGTTAAGATCCATTTACTTGAATCTTCTTCCAATTGTGTGGGCTTTGGAAATGAGAAAATTTTATTTTCTTTGAAGTCAAAATGGTGCAAGAAAAATATATCAAGAGGATAGAATAGACATATAAAGGCAGACCCCTCCTCAATTGCTAATATATGCCTTCATTATAAAAAAACAATAAAGAGTATACTTGAACAAAAGAAGTGCAATATGGTTTGGAATTGTGTCCCCGCCCAAATCTCTTGTCAAATTGTAATCCCCCATGTTCTAGGTGGGGCCTGGTGGGAGGTGATTGAATCGTGGAGGTGGATATCCCCCCTTGGTGTTGTCCTCATGATAGAGTTCTCATGAGATATGGTTGTTTAAAAGTATGTAGCACTTCCCTCCACTTTCTCTCTTCCTCCTTTCTGGCCATGTAAGATGTGCCCCTTTATCTTCCACCATGATTGAAAGTTTCCTGAGGCCTCCCCAGAAGCCACTATGCTTCCTACAGCCTGCAGAACCATGGGCCAATTAAAACTGTTTTCCTTATAAATTACCCAGTTTCAGGTATTTATTTATAGCAATGTGAGAATCCATTAAGACAAAGTGTATTATTGACGCTAGGCACAGTGGCTCATTCCTGTAATCCCAGCACTTCAGGAGGTCAAAACAGGTGGGTCACTTGAGCTCAGGACTTTGAGACCAGCCTGGGAAACATGGTGAAATCCCGTCTCTACCAAAAATACAAAAAATTAGCCGGGTGTGGTGGTGTACACATGTAGTCCCAGCTACTCGAGAGGCAAAGGTGGGAGGATCTCTTGAGCCCAGGAGGCAGAGGTTGCAGTGAGCTGAGAACGTGCCACTGCACTCCAGCCTGGACAACAGAGTGACATCTGCCTCAAAAAAAAAAAAAAAAAAAAAAAGAAATACATAAAATAATAAAATAAAATAAGTAAATAAAAGCAAAGTCTATTATTGAATATTTTTACTATTTTTTTATTGTTTTACAATATATAACATAAAATTTATCATTTGCAACATTTGTAACTACACAGTTCTGTGGCATTAAATATATTTACATTGTTGTGTAACCATTACCACCATCTATCTGCAGAACTTTCTCATCTTCCTTAACTGAAATCCTGCCCATTAATCACTGACTCCCCACTTCCCTCTTACCCCAAACCTAAGAAACCATCATTCTATTTTCTGTCTAATAAATTTGATGACCCTGTGCACCTCATACAAGTGGAATCATGTTATATTTTTCCTTTTTTTGACTGGCTTATTTCACTTAGTGTAATTTTTAAAGATATATTGATGTACCAAAATGCCCTTTGTTTTCAAGTCTGAATGATATTCTTGATATATGGACCAAATTCCATTTGTCTTTTCATCTGTGGATGGACACTTGGGTTGCTTCCACATTTTGGCTATTGTGAATACTGCTGCTATCAGTATGAGTGCACAATATGTGTTTCATCTACAGTAACAGATTACAGATTTTATCTGCAACACTCTTAAAACCTTTGGAAATTCCTGAGTTCTATGTCATCCACTATCAATGCAATAAAAAATATTTCTTTTTTGCTTTAACAGGAGCTGCACATACTAAAACTATATAAAGCAAATAAGAGCAAAACACTACCATGAAAAATAACATTTCCAAAATGTCTAGAATTTTTCTGTTGTAGTGAATATTAAAGTTAAAGAAGGAACAAGGGAGGGCTCCAGTTTTAGATAACATATATAGTATATTGAACCTACAAACTTATCTCTTCTTCTTTCTAAAAACCTATTGCATTAAGAGCAATGGAATAAAAGGTATGTATCTACAATGAAAATAGAATAGGAGTAGAATAAGAGGGAAATGATTAGAAAGAAGCTTTTTGGAAGTTGGAAAGCCAATTCATAGATGGGTAGTGACTGGTAAAATAGTTTTGTTTGGGTGCAGTGAAGTGTGAGTAGAAGGGGCTCTAACTCAGGAAGAAGTAGTTTTGCCCCTAAAGAGTCTCAGTTGATAGAAATAGGAAGTAGGAATAAAATGTGGGCATTAAAATAGCAATCAATTGAAATTTTATATGAAAGACCTCTCTACACTTAGCACGAAATGTTAATAGCCAGGTGATACCTCCTTAGAAAGGAAAAGTGAGAATTCTTCTCTAATGAACTCTGAATAATTTAGGAATTGGTACCTATTATGGCTTGAATGTCTTCCCAAAACTCATGTTGAAATTTAATTGTCTTTGTAACAGTATTAAGAGGTGGAACCTTTAAGAGGTGATTAAGTCATAAGGGATCTGCCCTCATGAACAGATTAATGCTATTATTGAGGGAGTGGGTTCATTATCACAGGAGTGGGCTTTACATAAACGGAGCTGAATTCATAAATTCAGCCCAGTTTTATCTATGTATCCTTTGCTTGTGAGCCTTTTCACCCTTTCATTTGCTGCCTTCCATCATGGGATGACCTTTGCCAGATGCTGGTGCCCTGCCCTTGGGCTTCCTAGCCTCTAGGACTGTAAGCCAAACAAACTTTTCTTTATAAATTACCCAGTCTGTGATATTCTGCGATAGCAACAGAAAATGAACTAAAACAGAAAACAAATACTGAGAAGTAGGGCTGCTGCTGTTACAAACACCTGCAAATGTGGAAGCAGCTTTGGAAACTGGTAATGAATAGAGGCTAGAAGAATTTGGAGGAACAGACTAGAAAAGGCCTAGATTGCTGTGAATGAAGCATTAAATGCAATTATAGTGAAGGCTCAGAAGAAGAGCAGAGTAGAGAAAGTCTAAATCTTCTTAGAGATCACTTAAGTGGTCATGGCCAAAATGGTGGTAGAAATGGATAATAAAAGACATTCTGGTGAGGGTCTCACACCTCACCAGAAATGTACAAAGTATTAAAAATTACAGTAAAGACTATTCTTATTACAAAATAGGAAAGACCTTGGCAGAATTGTGTTCATGTTCTAGGACTTTATGAAATGCAGAATTCAAGAGTGATGAACTGGAATGAAAAAAATATCTAAGTAGCAAAGTATTCAGGCTGCTATACGGTGACTTTTAACTGCATACCAGGAGATTCTAGAGCAAAGAAATAACTTAAAGATTGTACTTTTAGTTAAGAGGGAAGCAAAGTAGAAAGATATGGAAAATTTGTAGACTGACTACATAAAAATGCACAATCAAGAAAGAACGCTAACGGTGCAGCAAAGCAGCCTTTTGCTAAACAGATTACTGTGGCTAGAAGGGGGCCAGGTGTTATTCATCAAGATAATAAAATAAAGAGCCCAAAGACATTTCAAAGATCTTGGAGGCTTTCCTCCCATCACAAACCCAGAGCTCTAGGAGAGCAAAATGGTTTTGGGGGATGCCCCCAGAGAATGCCCCATAGGTTTGCCACTCAGAGCCATCTTGGGACTCTCCTCCCCTCGTTCTAGCACAGTACCCCTGTGGCACCCCAGCCATGGTTCAGGTGAGCTTGAGTGTGGCTTCATCTCCTGCTCTGGAGGGTAAAAGCCATGGCAGTGTCTACCGGTTGATAATTCTGCAGGCTCACAGAATGCAAAAGCTCTGTGGTATAGCTGCCTCCACCTGGATTTCAAATGATGTTACATATAGCCTGGGGATTCAGGCAGAAATCTGCTGCAGGAGCAGAGACACACAGAGTCTCCACTAGGGCAGTGCCTAGAGGAGTCATCTGAGTAGGGTTTTCTCTGAGACCCCAGAAATGTAGAGTTACAAGTGTGCAACTTCAACCCAAGAGATAGAAATTGTAAGCTGAGCCCAGTGAAACTAAAGACTTTAGGGCCTCTACCCCTGCCCTAGTGTGTTCCCAGAATTTAGGAAATGGAGTCAATGGAGATTGTTCTCCAGCTCTAAGACTTAATATTGCTTTCCCTTTTGGGTTTTTGACTTACTTGAGAAAAGTCATACCTTTCTTCCTGCATAGCTCTCGCTTTTAGAATGGGAATGTCTATTCTATGACTGTCCCACCATTATATTCTGAAAGTAGATAATTTGTTTGATTTCACAGGCTCACAGCTGGAGGAAATTTGCCTCATAATAAAGGATGCTTTTAGTCTCATTCATATTTGATTCAGATGAGACTCTGGACTATGGACTTTGGGGTTGATGCTATAACAAGTCGAGATTTGGGGGGCTATTATGATGGCTCCCGATTGATGTTATGGCCCCTATTGTGATGGATGAATGTGTTTTATATGTGAGAAGGACGTGAGTTTTGGAAGGAATAGTATGGTTCAAATGTCCCCACCAAAAGCGATGTTGAAATTTGTCATTGTAACAGCATTAAGAAATGAGACCATTAAAAGGTGATTAAGTCATGAGGGCTCCGCACTTATGAATAAATTAATGCCATTATCACAGGAACGGGCTCCTCATCAAAGGACAAGTTCTGTCTAATTTCCTCTACCTCACATTCTTGAGTGCCCTTCTGTCCCTCTGTCTGCCATTTCCTGCCATGTGATGACCTTTGCCAGATGTTCATGCCATGGTCCTGAACTCCCTATCCTCCAGAACCATAAGCCAAATAAACTAAAAAAGTAAATAAATAAATTACCATACTGTAGTATTCTGTGATAGCGGCAGAACATGGACTAAAACAGTGCCCTAGAAGAAAGCCTCCTTCCGTCTGGTATTTACTACTTGCAAAATGTTACATAACACTCCTTCTTGTCCACTTAAAATCTAAATGTGGGAGTCAAGAAGTTGCACTTATGTTCTAAGTACATACAGTAATGTTTTTTTTTTGTTGTTGTTGTTTTTTTGAGATGGAGTCTTGCTCTGTCGCCCAGGCTAGAGTGCAGTAGCACAATCTTGGCTCACTGCAAGCTCTGTCTCCTGGGGTTCATGCCATTCTCCTGCCTCAGCCTCCCGAGTAGCTGGGACTACAGGCGCCCGCCACCGGGCTGCCTCATGTTTTGTATTTTTAGTAGAGATGGGGTTTCACCGTGTTAGCCAGGATGATCTCGATCTCCTGACCTAGTGATCTGCCCGCCTCGGCCTCCCAAAGTACTGGGATTACAGGCGTGAGCCACTGCGCCCAGCCACACACAGTCATTTTTAATAAAGCCTCTTTCTCAGATGGAAAGAGGCACTAAGAAAACACCAGATAGAGGAGAAAAAGCAGCAAAACAAAAGATAAACACCGATTTATACAAACAGGAAAACAAAAACAACAAAAAAGAGGTCTACAATCAGACACATCACCATTAGATTTCCATGCACTAAGTGTTTCCAGAGAAAAAGACGGATTATGCAGTAAATTAGTTTCAGACTTCTCAAAAGGATTATTCTGCAGGAAAGCAGTGCAATGATGCCTTCAAAGGCCTGAGAGACAAGGAAGTTTAACCTAGAATTCTGTATCAGTCAATCTATCAATGAAGTCAGTAGTTAGCATCAAGATATTTTAGTCATGCAATGATTCAGAATATTTCTCTGCAAAATTCCCTTCTTAGAGAGTTATTTGAGAACATACTCTGGCCAAATATTGAATAAAAAGAGAGGAGATGGTAAGGCAGGAACAAAACTCCTCCAAAAGGGCAGTATCAGGATGCCCCAGGATAACGCTAAATACTACTAATAGGGATTGAACCAGGAAGGAGTTCTGCAGGCTGAGGAGGGGTGAGTAGTGTGGAATACATAAAACGAATAATACAATTAAGACATTGGGAATAACTGACTATTTATTGGGATATATAATGAAAATTGATTTTAATTTGTGTCCCAAATATTTTTTATTGAGAGACATACGGTGGGCATTGGAGTCATAAAATAAAGCAATATCATTATGTAGTAAACACTCTTTATTGATTTTTACATTTACTTTATCCCCCAAAAGAAATAGTAAAAAATGGAAATGTGTCTATTGAATGGAGAGTATATATATTTACCTTAGAATTATAAAATTGGAGATTTAGAAGATAAGCAGGGGAGTGGAAGGGGATTAAAAAAGTGAACAGAATGATGGAAGATCAAATATCTTCTATGTTACATAGTAAGAGTTAAGACACGCTATTTATGGCAAATGGCCAGAAAACAGAGGTTTAAGAAAGTCTTCTGAAGTAGATGAAAAAGAAAGGTGTACTGGGTATCAAATATGAGCCTGTTACTTTCCTATCAGAAGACAAAATCAGCAGAAAATATCTACATTTTGTGAATTAAGAAAAAGTGTTATAAAAAATTAGAAATTGAGGTATAAACCACTGGAACTAAAACCAGAAAACAGCAAGAACATTTGCTTCAGGAAGAACAGAAGTGTTGATAGGTGGCAAGACTTTTTTTAAATGAAATAATGTATCTTTGATAAAAATAAAAGCAACTAATTTAAAGAAAAATAAAGACCAGAGAGAAGTTTGTATGTGCCAACAAAGAAACATCTTTTTCATTCTTTTCATTATCTAACATATTAACTTTGTGATTTAAAAATTTTTTTTTGGTATGTTTCAAATGCAAAGACTTCATCTCATTAAAAGCAATGTGGTTATGTCCTTTAATTTCTAACAATGTGGATGGAGCAGATGTATTCTCTCATCTGCAAAATTAATCCAGATCCAACAAAAATGTTTTTAAATCATGTTTTTTCTCCCCTTATTTTAAAAGAATCAGATTTGCATTATCTTTTTATGTTTATGAAATTCTTTAAAAATACCTTCACAATACATTTATTTGCTAGGCAAGAATGAGAGATCTAGTTGTGAAAGTTAAAATGATATGTCTTGGTCATATGATTATCCAGTGGTAAGTCATAATAACCCATGTCTTTTTGACTCTTGGTCCCAGAAACTATTGTCTATACTTCTGTTTAGTTGTGTATAGCATCCTGCACATTC
Organism: Papio anubis; assembly: GCF_008728515.1. Taxonomy (NCBI): domain Eukaryota; kingdom Metazoa; phylum Chordata; class Mammalia; order Primates; family Cercopithecidae; genus Papio; species Papio anubis. The sequence continues at coordinate 85,403,580 of NC_044979.1, read as the reverse complement.
TTTCAGAAGCTTGTGATTTCAGTAACACTAAAACTTCTCATTCAAATGGTACAAATATTCAGTTTTAAGACAAATAAGCTCTGGGGATCTAATGTACAACACATTGACTACAGCTAACAAATCTGTATTGTTTACTTGAAATTTGCTAATACAAATTTGCTTAAGTGCCCCTGACCCAACTAATACATAAATTAAGCCTAGTGAAGGATGTGATAATTAATTTGATTTTGGTAATCATTATGCAATGTGTAAATATATCAAATCATCACATTTTACATTTGAATATATATAATTGTTTCCAAATAACCTCAATAAAACTGGGGTAAAAACTATGTTGTGGTTTCTCTTGATACAAGAGAAAGTAAATAATACAACTTCTTGTCTGCACCCATACATTGTATAAAATATCCTTTCTGATTGCAAACAAGAAGGATTTCTTTAAATATTCAGTTTGAATCCTAAAAATTAGGCATATTTACGTGCTCAAGGGAAAAACTGAGTCAGCTGTAAATCAGAAACTTGAACATGGCTTCTTTCTGAGTCCGTTTATATTCTGTTCTTCATCATGCAGTGGAAAAAAGAGGAACAAAGCCCGAAGAAAGAGGATAAAAAACTTTTTTCATGCTGCAATCACATAAAAGGAAATGTAAATAATGACTGTATGTGTTTGCTTTTCATTTTGCTTTTGATAAATTAGGTAGGTATAAATCTTGAAGTATAAAAATAGGAAAAGGTAAATTTAGAATAGTGTAATGATAGCAATTTAAAAAGTGGCAGACATGAAATAAATGTTGTTAACTATTGCTCTCAACACCATTACATCACTACTCTTTGTATATGAAGATATCATTGCTTCCTTGTGATCTTGGTTCTGAAGTTCCATGCATCAGTAATAAATCTGCTCTGTGATGTATATAACATATTAAAGTTTAGTAGAACTCAATGGATACTGATTATGTATAATACAAATTTCATAGTAAATACCTTTCCTATTTTTAACAGAATTCTCAATTTTCAATTTTCTTCAGCCTTGATTTCCATATTTGTTGATGAATTAATTTGAAAACTCTGATAAATAATATTTAATCTATATATGATGCTTTATTTAAAGTAAATTAAAGTTCTATAACAGTGAAAATAGAATGGATGACAAGGACTACTAACGTTATCATTTAAAAATTATATTCCATTTTAAAGATTAAAATGCCATGTGAAATATGTAACTTCTTTTTTTGGACAGAAAATCATTTGTTGAATTATCATTGAGATATATAAACAAAAGAAGAGGGATTAGACCTTATACAGATAGGAGACAGAGAATAAAAGAGCCAAAAATAAATAAGTATATAAAGACATAGGGGTATATATGGAAAACATTCAGATGTTTATTGTTTTCTTCCGCTGTAAACACCATAATCCCTATCTACATTAATTACATGAAGTTTCCCCCCAAAATCATAACCATTGTGTGTGTTAAAACTACTCTTCTTTGTCAGACTGCTGCTTACACTAGCTATAGCAATTCTGAGTAAGTGAAACTGGAAAGAAGAGAAAATAATACTCCTTTTTGTACTGGAAAATAGTTAAAGTAGCTCTTTTCTTTTTTGATACTGACATCTATTGGAAAAACGGAAGAATATATTGATATGTTTGCTTTTTGAAAGCAAATAAAAGCTAATTAGATTTAAAAACCAAATTTAAATAAAAAATTATGAATGTATAGTACATTAACCACTTCAATAGCACCATTATCTAACTGCTTGAAAACATAGATAAGTTTTTAATCCTGTAAATCTTTTTAAATTCAGTAGTTGTTATTGCAAATACAGTGATATATCCTTTAAAACTCATTCATTCTAGATAGGATTCATGATTCAAACTATTGAACATTAAATAGTAAAAGAAAGGAATAAAGTTTGGCTTATATTCAAGTTTTGTCTATAGGCTCTCTGAATATTTTTTATCATTTGGATTGATGATACATAAAGAAAAAATATGCTTTCTAAAATAATTTAATTCAATCTGTGAATGTCTTTTCCATAGAAAAATATTTTTGGAATGTATTAACTAGTTTTTTTTTTCTAAATTTATTTAAAATATGTGTGCTCAGTAAGGCATGGATGCTTGTTATATAACTAGTACTGTATTATGTCTTTAAGTAGATCTGGGAGTGCTTGGTCTACACAGGGTGTTTTGTGCCTAAATGACCTCTCATGCATTTCTATGGGAATACAGAGAACACAGTTCTGAGGAACCACTCCTATCTGGTAAAGCAGACTGGAAAGTCCACATTTTGTCTACACTGAGCTGGGTTGGAGAGCTTACCAAGGAGTCCATCTTTTTCTTTGAGCTTTTTCCAATATGATAAAATCAAGCATGCGACAGAGAAAAGTCTCTTTCTTAAAATTTAATTTATTTTTATTCTCCATTAGAAATTATACATTAAAAATTACAAAAGCAATATATGATTACATTACAAATGCATATAGTACATGCAGATCAAAAAGTGATCATTCTTCCCCTAATACCATGACTCCTCATCTCCCAGGTAAAACGGTTAACTTTAGTTTTCTAGACTTTATGTATTTACATATCTGTGGATGTGTATACACAAAAGGTACGGTGCATGTTTCTCTTATTTCTAATTATATCTAATTTGCACATCTACATATTTGGGGGATATATTAGTTTTAGAAATTCAAGAAATACAATGAAGTACCAAAAAATATAAAAAAGAAATTACCAAGTCCCCAAATGCTACCATCAAGAAACATTTGCTCCCAATATTTTACAAACATCATCTCAGGCTTTTCACATCTCTAAACAGAAATAAAAGAGAAACATAAAATGGGATCATATACTTCATGTCATCTGGAAGCTTAAAATGTATTAAAGATAGCATGAAATTTGTAAAATTTTTAAAAATTGAAATAAAATAAAAGGGATCACTGAGTTTTAAATGTTTCTTTACCTAAAACATATTATTTCCTAAAAATTAGATCCCACTAAACATAAGAGAAAAAAATAGAAAGAAAATGTGAGAGAAATATGAAAAAACATAACTTTTCTTTAAACGAAATTTTCAAATTTATATCTATTGACTCTTTGATATGTAAAACAAGGAAATTTGTAAGCTTAAACTCCAAACTTCCTTTTTATTCCTTAACCCATTTTCTATTAACCATATAAATGGTATATGGTCATGATTCTATAATGCATAGAACTACAATGTAGTAGTTTTTATCCGTACCTATTTTATATTTCATTTGTAGATTTTTATTTTATTGTCTTCACATTTCTTTGCCCTGTTAATTTGTAGTTTCATTCTGAATCTCATGGTGATGATCGAGGGACCAGATATACAATTTAATTTTGACTTGTGTTAAAGGAGCTAGATCTTGTTCATACTGTTTAAGAAATCAGTGTGACTTTAAAATGAATCAATGCTATATAAAATGCCAAGCAGTAACAATTTAGTCCACAAAAGTAAATGACATTTTATCCCTTCCTATCAAATCAGATACACCACGCTGTTCCTTTGAGTTTTGTTTTGTTTTCAAGAAATAGGAATGTCCTTTGAATTAGTTTCTTTGCATGCCCTTGGGCCTTCTGTAGTGATACAAGTAAATAAATTTACTTCAGTAAATGTATTCAATAGATTTGCTTCAATAAATATATTCAGTAGATTAAGTTAACATATTTACTTTTCAATAAGGAAAATAGATTCAGTAAAAAGTATAGAGGAAAAAAGCTATAAAGAAATATTTTATGTATTAAGTAGATGTAATGAGATGTAATTATTTGAGAAGACCCTATCTTTGAGATTTGCTTCCCAACTAAGTTATTTGTGCCTATCACTTGTGATGGTAAGTTTTTTCAGATATAAAATATTTGCTGGGTAGTTTCTATGTATGAATGAAAATGAGGCGAATGAAAGAGAGTGCCACCCTTTTCCTTGAGCTCTCCCCACACAGTCTCCACAATGCTTGACTCTGTTCTTTACTTCACACTTCACCTGTGTGTTCCTCTTCACCAATTCTGGATTCTAGATAAGTATAATTCTTCCTCACAGCTCTGGAGCAACAGAGAAGTTTTATTGCTGAGACCTCAAAATCCACCGGGACTGGAGTTTGAGGAACTCTTCTTGTTCTCTCTCATTGGAACTTTCAAAAAAAAAGTGTACTCAACCACCAATCAAAGTCTTAGGGAAGCCTGTCAACAAATGTCACTCTTCACTCCAACTAAGTCAGATGGCAGGTTTTCTTTAAGTGTTGATGCTTTAGTCAATCTAGGCATGATCACAGAAACTACCTCACTCTTCTGAAGTCTACAAAATGATTGCTGCAATCCCAGTTGTGGCCCTCTCTATGGGACTGGAGGTAACTAAGTACCATCTTTAACCCTAACCCAGGGATGGCTCTGGAAGAAAGCTGAATTGGAAAGGTATGCTTTACACTCAACTTATTTAAATGTACTTATTGAGATTCACTTGATGTCTGGGAATGTATCCTCTATGGTCAGCTCTGTACCTCCGTCTGGAATGTTGGCAATGTTGTACACAAAAGATGGCCACAAACTCTTATTTTATTTTTGTATCTGAGAATGGGACACCCTCAGGGATACAGTGAAGACTAACTACAAACAATTAACTTCCAAATGTAACCTGCAGCTTCTGCTCTAAATCTTGCTGTGGTGAACAAAACATTCTAGCATGTCTTTGTGTGGGAACCTAAAAAAATGAGCCCATCACTGTCTCATTGAATTGTGATTATGAATTTTAGATCTGTGGTTATCCCAGGCCCTCAATATTTGTCTTGTAGGTGGCCTATAGTGCTGAGCCACAGAGACAGGTATTTAGATATCTGGGTTTCTCCACCTTTGAGATAGTCAATTTCTTCATAATTTCTGTCATTCTTTAAAGTCAGCTTACATTTGTGGCATGAATCTTTCCTCCAAATTTCTCAAGTTTCTTGATATTTATTGCAATGTTTATAATAGAGAGATAAAAGGCATGGTGTTAATGTTAATTAAATGTTAATAAAAGACTGGTTAGAAATAAATTATAAAACACACATGGTGTAGACAGCCAATTAAATAATGATACAAATGCTATAATTTATGACATAGAAAGATACAGTAAATTGTTTAGTGAAATAAAGTGCTGATTAAATATATTACACATCACTAAATGAGGAAAGTAGAAAATTCCCCCATGCAGAATAATTCCAAGTAATTTGTGTTGATATTCTGCTCTCCAGGAGGTAAAGCTTAACTCCTCACAACCCAAATCTAGACCAAATACAGTGACTTCCTTTCAAAAAGTATAGTATGGAAAGGGGAAAGAAGTGTATACTTTATACTGACAGATACTACTGTGGTGGGTGATCAAGGTCAACATCAACAGTGATAAGTCATGTTGACAGTATATACCCTTGATAGAATGTGTGGAAAATGACTCTTTTCCTCTGTGGTCTTCCTCCCGTAAAACATATCCCAAGTCTAAGTATGAGAAGAAAACAAGTCAAATCCAAATACGGTAACATTCTACAAAATACCTAACCAGTACTCTTTAAAATCATCAAGATCTTCAAAACAAGGAAAGTCTCAGACACTATCATAGCCAAGAGGGGCCTAAAGAGACAAGTCAGCTACATAGACTGTATCTGTCTGAAATGGGATCCTGGAACAGAAAAAGGACCTGAGGAAAACACTAAGGTGACATGAATACAGTATGGACTTTAGTTATTAACAATGTGTCTATATTGGTTCATTAATTATGACATGTGTACTCTGCTAATGAAATTAACTTGGAATAGAGTATATGGAAATACTCCATACTATCTTTACAAATTTTCTGTAAATTTAAACTAATTCAAAATTTAAAAATTAAAAAATAAAAATAAATATAAGCCTTTGTTAGTGGAAAGTTCATATAGATGTATGCATGTATATATGTAGCAAGACAGCTAGAATGACATTATAATACACTAACCTTGGTTATTCCTTGATTGTGGGTATACTTTCTTTTTGTTTATCTCTTTTTTTCTATGTTAATTATTTCTTGCTTGTGTAATAAAAATAAACTACTGTAAAATTACTTTTCTGTCTCCTTTTATACATCTCATTTCAACTATTAAATACAAGCTACAGAAATAACACATAATAAAGAAATGTATTTTCTGGAAAATCAAGAGATCCAGAGGTAAGGTCGATACTCTGATGCAAAAGTCAGAGCTCTGGAAACGTCTCTCTCTTTCAGCTCCTGGCCTTCAGCATGACAATTTTGTCCTCAAGTTTGCTCAAACCTGGTCAGAAAATAGATGTCAGCATTAATTACATGGCATCAAGCTTTCTTGTTTATATCCATGGAAGAGGAGAAAACATCTACTCCAATCTTCCTACAAGATTTGAGTCAACTCAGGTGACTGTACCCACCCTTAACTAGTCACAGTTGCCATCACATATTACAAATGTTCACTGGCTTAAGCCAAATTCTCTGAACCAGTCACTGTTAATGGAGTAGAGAGTTACAGGTAAGGCCTAATCAAATCCATATAGAACCAGAAATAGAGTCACTTTCCCCTGATACATGGGTTACCTGAAGAAGACTGAAATAAACTCCTTCATTGACTTCTTAATTGTCTGCAGATAGGACATGGGTGGTCACATTACTGACTCCAACTGTTCTAAGTAAAGTGTAAGAAAAGACACCAACTGGCCGGTGGGGTGTCTCACGCCTATAATCCCAGGACATTGGAAGGCTGAGGCAGGTGTATCACCTGAGGTCAAGAGTTCGACACTGGCCTGGCCAACATGGTGAAACCCCATCTCTACTAAAATTACAAAAATTAGCCAGGTGTGGTGGTGGATTCTTGTAATCTCAGCTATGTGGGAAGCTGAGGCAGGATAATTGCTTGAACTCAGGAGGTGGAGGTTGCGGTGAGCCAAGATCGCAGCACTGCAATCCAGTCTGGGTGTGACAGAGTGAGACTCTGTCTCAAAAAAAAAAAAAAAAAAAAAGAAAAGAAAAAGACAACAATTGCCCCGCAAATTACCTATGATTCAATATCTTAATTCAGTCAAATTGAGAAATATGAACTAATGGTGTAATCAGCAATCGGTATATCAGCGGCAGATTCACACTCATTTGTTTACTTATTGTCTGTGGCTGGTTTCATATTGCACGATGGTAGAATTGAGTAGTTATATCATGCTACCTGGCTTGCAAGGACCAGGCTTGCAAAGCCACCTAGCTTGCAAAGCCAAAAGTATGTTCTGGTCAGCCTTTTATAGGGACAGTTTGCCAACCCCTGACCTAAAGTCAATCAGGGACTTTGCTCTCCCTTGCTTAGTGAAGGTCAGCAGTCCTCCTGCTCATTTGTCACTTTACTGAGGTCTCTCCACCCCATCAACTAATGCTCATCTGGTTATCCACCTGGGACCAATAATAGATAAATGGGATTTGCCCCTAGGACAACTCTCCCAGAAGGCTCTGAACAAGGTCAAAACATTAATCCAACTTCAAGGCTGAAGTTCCATTGTTCGTTCCGAGTGACTTCCAACTATGTTTATCCATAGAGCCTATCAGAATTTCTGCAATAAGAGTGGCACTAGGAATTCATAATGAAGGCATCCCCAATTGCCAGCTTTATTCTAAGTGTCTTTGTTTCACATCCAGCGTTATTGAAAGCATCTTCATTCTGTTGTTTTTTGTCATATGTTTTGACACCCCAAAAGCTGCATTGAGTGTGGGCTCCATCTAGTGACACAGCGTGCATACTTCCTTTTCGTTCCGAGTCTGAGGAACTATTTCTATTGTCTCATGAAAATGCCTAGGCTTAAAAATAGCCTGCCTCCTAAGAAAAGAATCTTTCTTTCTCATATGTAATTAGCCAGTGCAGAACCAAATGAAGACCAGGTGCTAGCGATGATACACAGGTCTGTGGACAAGCCCTTGAATTCAAGGTCAGCCTCCCCACAATTCCCTTCTTAGCTGTGGATGCATGATAATATTTTGGGCAGCACATGCTGGCTAAGCAGGTGGTGCCCTAAAATGTTGGAGGTCAGGGCTTCATGAATGCTTTTGAAACAGGAAACATTGATCTAACTATTAATGTATTACAGGGCTATAAAGCCTCACCCTTTTTATTTATTTATTTCTCATTGCTTTTTCTGATTCCTTACTTCTCTTGCACTAACTTATTAGTGCTTGAGACCTACTACCAGCATAGGCTGGCAATCTCCTCTCCCTTCAGCAGGTGTACTAGGCATAGTTAAAAATTAAAATCAAACTGAGCATATGTGTCCTGAGGCTGCCTGTGCTGGCTAATTACCTATAACTTTACTGAGGCCAGTGCAGCTGGTATTAACTGGTCACACCCTGTGCAATCAGAATCTGCAATAAATGTCTGTGTGGTTAACAGGCCATTCAAGGCCTGTGAGCTTGTATGTTTGCTGAGATATATTTAGCCTCTGCACCATTGCTAGGATCAGCTTTGATTCTTGTGTGTTCATCGAGGTCTAGCATTTCTATACAGACAGCTCATTGCCTGTAGATAAGATCACTGTGTCCTGCCATGAATGATGATGTCTATATCCCATATTTATTAAGGTTCAGAAGTGTTCCTTGAGGACAGAGCATTCAAAAATTAAATCACACTTTCATTTCCAGAACATCTTCCAAAAGTGCAGGATTTGGAATTTTAAATGTTTACTGCCATACAGCTAAAAGACAGGTTGATGATGCCAAAGCACTGATAGGTGTAAATGTCTAGCTTGAGTTGACCTCAGAGAGGCTTCTAAAGTGGTTGAAAAGCTTTCAGAATCGTAATCTTCGCCCTGCAATTTTAGATAGATGTGAACTTTTGGTTTTCAGTCTGAGAACCTAGCAAATGGCTAAAATGTGCTAAAATTGTCTTTAAAAATGTTCCATGATATTTTTTTCTTTCCTTTTAGTGTTTGGAGGTTGTAATTGCCAAAGCAGTATAACATAGTCACCCAGTTTTTTTGTTGCAGTCTACTCTTTAGTGTCTCTTGCAGAATGTTACTTGTGATGTCCCTACTTGTTATTATTGAATATAAGTCTCTTCATAATCCTTTTGAACAAATAAACTCTGAAAGAAACTATTTCTTAATTTTAGAGATATTAAATAACCAGCTTAATTTATAAAGCAATGTTTGAAATAATATTTTATGAGTTGTTTACTTATCACCAATGACTTATATTTGGGCACATATGTGTGCACAATAAGCTGAGGTACCACTCATTAAAAATAGTGAGGGGGATACTTTGTAGATTGAAGGTAAATGAACTTGGGTGCCAATCTCAGCAGTTTTTTTACAGGCTTCTCACAAATCTATGAGGCATGCAGTGATAATTCTTAGTACAAGCAATCAAGGTTATTTCAGCAAACAGCTGAAACCAAAATTTATCAATCATTATTTCTAAGTACTGTTTTTCAAACTCTCCGCAGAATATTTTTTATGTATTCCAGTGAAATAGATTTTCAATATTTGTGGACATTATTTTAATCTCTATAAAATGCTGGTTGCTGTAAAATTTCATGATTTATGGTGTTATTTTGAATCTAAGATATTTTTTAGAACTTATTGATAAAATTTAGAATGTCAATTTAGATTATTAGAACTTTCCCAATGTGGGAAAAAATAAAAATAGAATCACTGTCTATTATCTTTTCTCCGACTATCTACTGGACTTTCTACTGAATGGATAAGAGCCCTTTTAAATTCAGCATTTCTCAGACTGAGCACCTGACCTCCTTCTTACACCCCTAATCTTGCTCCATCCAAAGATTTCTCTATCTCAGTTGTCAGAAATGCTGAAATTCTACTTTCTCAAGCCAAAAGCTTGGATCATCCTGGACTCCTCTACTTCTTGTACTCCCCACACTGAATTCATTAGGAAATCCTATTGATGTTACACTAAAAACATATGAAGAATGTGACCACTTATCACCTTCACTGCTTTTACTCCCATCCTGCTTCTTTTTTTTTTTTTTTTTTTTTTTTTTTTGAGACGGAGTCTCGCTCTGCCGCCCAGGCTGGAGTACAGTGGCCGGATCTCAGCTCACTGCAAGCTCCGCCTCCCGGGTTCACGCCATTCTCCTGCCTCAGCCTCCCAAGTAGCTGGGACTACAGGCGCCCGCCACCTCGCCCGGCTAGTTTTTTTGTATTTTTTAGTAGAGACGGGGTTTCACCGTGTTAGCCAGGATGGTCTCGATCTCCTGACCTCGTGATCCACCCGTCTCGGCCTCCCAAAGTGCTGGGATTACAGGCTTGAGCCACCGCGCCCGGCTTCTTACTGCATGACTGCAGTAGCCTTCTAACTGGTTTCTCCACTTTTCCCCGCTTTCCCTTAAATAGTCTTCTTAATACAGCACCTGGAATGATAACTTTTCTTAAAACATAAGATGGATCCTATTCCTACTCTTTTTAAAACCTACAAACAGCTCAGCAGTTTACTGAGAATAAAAGCCAAAGTTCTTACAGTGTCCAAAGGGACATTGTATGATGGATGCCTTCTTCCTTTCTGACTCCTCTTTTACTACTCTCTCCCTCCCCACTCTGGTCTCTTGACACCAGCATATTTGCTGTCTCTTGAATACACCATACACCCAGCTGCCCTGGGCTTTGCACTCACTGCTCCCTCCACCTGCGTGGTCTTTCCCAACATGTCAGGATGGCTCCCTCTTCATTCATCTCAAGTCTTTGCTCAAGCATCCTTCTGGTGATTCCTGTTAATAGAGCAACCTGCTCTCCTCTTGTCACTCAGCACCACCGATCCTTCTTATCTGGCTCTACTTCATCTCTTTTTCCTCTCACGTCTCTAGTATCCATATAATAGCCTTATTTATTATGTTTCTTACTATCTGTCACTTCCTATAAGAATGTATACAAGGCCTGGGGTTGTTGTCTGTTTTGTTACCAATGTATCATGCTCACAACATGGTAGATACACAATTATTGAACAAATGAATGATATGAATATTTCATATGAATATTTACATATTTATATACATACCTATAAATCACTTAAGGCATACTGAAAATTATCGTGTATGAGTACACAATAAATTCTTCTATTAATTCCTTACTATGGAGCAATAATATTCTTTAGGTTCCCATTATTTTAATCTTTAATGAACAAGCATGTAAGTAAATATTTTTATACTTTCTCATTTATAGAAAAAGTACCTTGGGTAGTTTTACAATGTCCCAATTAACCATGTATTATATCCCATTTTAAGAAATTAAATTATATGTCATATTGATTTAAGTAACATAACAGAAAAAAATTGTACTAGACTAGGAACAGTAAAACTTTTCAGATATGCTACTCGTTACTTCTGGGTAAGTTATTTAAAATTCTTGAGCTTGTTTTCCTCAACTTTTAGAATAATATACACTTTATTTATCATCTATGTCATTTGTTTATAGGGTTAAATACAATAACATAAGGGTGATTATTTTAGGAACTGTAAGACTCTATTGAAGTGTAGTTTTACCATATTAAGTTACCCTCAGACTCTGAGTTGTAATTATCCTTCAGACTGTTATCTTTTATGCCAACTTTCAGAAATGTTTAATGTTTATAGATTCAGGGAGTATATGTGCAAGTATGTTACATGGATATACTGCATGATGGTCAGGTTTGGGCTTCTAGTGTACCCATCACCTGAATAGTGAACATTGTACCCAATTGGAAATTTTTCCACCCTTATTCTCTCCCTCCCTCCCCACTTTTAGCATCCCTAGTGTCTATTATTTTCTTTTGTGTGTCCATGTGTACACACTGTTTAGCTTCCCCCATAAGTGAGAACGTGTGATATTTGTCTATATCTTGAATTATTTCAGTTGGAATAATGGCCTCCTGTTCCATCCATGTATCTGAGAAAGACATGATTTATTCTTTTCATGACTGTGTAGTATTCCATAGTGTATGCATACCACATTTTCTCTATCCAATAATCTGTTGATGAACTCTTAGGTTGATTACATGATCTTGCTCTTGTGAATAGTGCTGTGATACACATATTAGTGCAGGTGACTTTTTGATATAACAATTTTTTTCTATGGATAGATATCCAGTAGTGGGATAGCTGAGTTGAATGGTAGTTATATTTTTAGTTCTTTAAGAAATGTACATACTGTTTTCCATAGAGGTTGTATTTTACATTTCCACTAACAGTGAATAAGCATTACCTTTTCTCTGCATCCTTGCTAATATTTGTTGTTTTTTGACTTTTTAATAAAAATCATTCTGATTGGTGTGGGATAGTAGCTCAATGTGGTTTTAAGTTTGCATTTCTCTGACAATTAGTGAGGATTAGCATGTTTTCATGTGTTTGTTGACTACTTGTATGTCTTCCTTTAAGAAATGTCTGTTCATGTCCTTTGCCTACTTTTTAATGGGGTGTTTTTGGCTTGTTGAGTTTTTTGAGTTACTTATAGATGGATGCATAGTTTGCAAATATTTCCTCCCATTCTGTGGGTTATCTGTATACTCTGTTGACTATTTATTTTGCTATGTCTAAGCTCTCTAGTTTAATTAAGTCCCATTTGTCTATTTTTGTTTTTGTTGCATTTGCTTTGGGGATTTTCGTCATTATTATTTAGCTAGGCCAATGTTTACATAATGTTTCCTAGGTTTGCTTCTAGGATTTTTACAGTTTCAGTTCTTACATTTAAGACTCCACTCCATCTGAGTTAGTTTTTGTATATGGTGAGAGATAGGGGTCAAGTTCATTCTGCATATGACTATCCCATTTTTCCAGCACCATTCATTGAATAGAATGTTCTTTCTAAATAGATGTTACAAATAAACGAGAAAACATCCCATGGTCATGCATTACAAGAATCAACATAGTTAAAATGACCATAGAGCCCAAAGTGATCTACAGATTAAATAAAATTATTATCATATTACCAACGATATTTTTCACAAAATTAAAAAAAAAAATCTTCTACATTTATATGGGACCAAAAACAACCCACATAGTCAAAGGCAATCTTAAACAAAAGAATAAAGCTGGAGGTATCATTTTATTTTACTTCAGGCTCTTCTGTGTTAACATTTGTAGCAACAGAGAAAGAGACAGTGATTACCTTTTATTACTTCTTTTATTATTTTATTATTACTATTTTCTGAGACAGCATTTTAGTCTGTTGTCTAGGCTGGAGTGCAGTGGTGCTATTACAGCTCAATGTAGCCTCAAGCTCCTGGGCTCTGGTGATCCTCCCACTTCAGCCTCCTGGGTTGCTGGGACTATAAGTGCATGCCACCGTGCCCAGCTAATTATTTGCCTTTGTTGTAGAGATGGGTTTCCACCATGTTGCCCAGGCTGTTCTCGAACTCCTGAGCTCAAGCAAGTCACCTGTCTCGGCCTTCTAAAATGCTGGGATTACAGGCATGAACTACCATGCCTGATCACTTTGATTATTTCTAATCACCCCATTCTAAAATGGCATAGCAAACCTATCATAAGATTTGATCATACAGAAACCTACCTTGAGTTGTAAACTATTTGCAAATTATTAAAGTTGTATTAGTCCGTTTTCACACTGCTATAAATATACTACCTGAAACTGAGTAAATTATAAAGGAAAGCGGTTTAGTTGAATCACAGTTCTGCATGGCTAGGGAGGCCTCAGGAAACTTAGAATTATGGCAGAAGGTGAAGGAGAAGCAAGGCATCAGGAGAGAGAGCGAGCACAGGGCAAACTTCCATTTTTAAAACCATCAGATCTCAAGAGAACTCACTCATTATCATTAGAACAGTATGGGGGAACTGTCCCCATGATCCAATCACCTCCTACCAGGTCCCTTTCTCAACATGTGGGGATTACAATTTGAGATGAGATTTGGGTGGGGACACTGAGACAAATCATATTGTCTTATTGAATTGAAACTATCTGAAACGAACCTTCTGAGGCAAACAATTATCTTCATGAAGACAAGAACAATGTCTTGGTCATCTGTGCAGCCCACATACTAACAGGGTGCCAGACACATGGTAGATATGTTACTCAGGGTTCTCCAGAGAAACAGAATCAAGAGAGTGTATGTGTGTGGAAGGGTATACATGTATGTGATTACATATGTGTATACATACACACACGCATACACATATACATATATGGCATTAACCCTTACATGGATTATATATGGTATATATATGCATGGATATAGATATATATATGGATTATATATGGATACATATATGTATATATACACATATATATAAAATCCACATGTGTGTATATATATTAACTCATACAGATTATATTAAGGTTACATATATCAAGGTTACATATATGGATTATATATGAGTTAATACTTGTGTATGACATATGTGTATATGCATACAAGCATATACATATATGTGAATATGTATGTGTGTGTGTCTGTGTGTGTGTATAGAGAGAGAGAGTGAGAAAGATTTATTTTAAGTAAGATGCATGGATGAGTTGATATTGCAGGTTGAGTCTAAAGGCCATCTGCAGGCATAATTTGCTTTCTTGGGAAACATTTGTCTTTTTTCTTGCAAAGCTTTCAACTGATTAGATGTGGCCCACCTGCCACATCTATGGAGGGTAATTGGCTTCATTCAAAGTGTACTGATTTAAATAGGAATCTAATGGTTTGGATGTGTCCCTCAAAAGCATTTGTTGGAATCTTAATCTCCAGTGCAACAGTGTTGGGACGTGGGGCCTAATGAGAGGTGATTAGGCTATGAGGGCTCTGCCCTCATTAATGGATTAATGCCATTATGACAGGAGTGGATTCATTATTGTGCAAGTGGGTTCCTATAAAAGGATGAGTTTCATTCTGTTTTCCATCTGTCTTTCACTCTTTTGCCCTTCTGCCTTTATCCATGAGGTGATGTAGCATGAAGCCCCTTATCAGATGCTTGCGTTTTTATCTTGTACTTCCCTCCTCTAGAACTGTGGGAAATAAATTTTTGTTCACTGTAAATTACTCAGCCTCATGCACTCTTTTATAGCAGCACAGAGTGCATTAAGATAAATCTTATCTAAAAAATACTTTCACAATAATAACCATACTAGTATTTGACCAAATACCTGCGTTCCATGGCCTAACCTATTTAACACATGAAATTAACCATTAAAGCAGGTGACTAATAAATATTTTTGAATGACCATACTGGATAATAATAAATATATTTGCATTACTGTTTATTTCCATAAGGAATCTATGGTAGTTTATTAATTTTTCAGATATGTTAAATTATATCCTTTCAAGTTTTGTTATTTCGTATGTATACATTTAGGTAGATCAGATTTACAGAAAAATAGATGAATGGAAATAAAAGATGGACAAATGGTATATAGACAGACCCAGATAATGCAAATATACAGTTCTCCTTATTAATATTTTGAGAATGTTAAACCATTACAGATTTGTATTTTATAGTTTTTAATACTTCTTTGTATCAGACACAGGCCTGACAAAATTTACTATCAAGGTTACTATAAACTGAGATGAACACAATTAAGAATTTGTCATAAGTGAAATCCCTGCCATTAAGAAAGGGAGAAATCCTTCTGACCCTTGTGTGGTAGATGAAGAAGAAGGAAATAGTAGTGACCGAAAGTCAGGTGTTAATGTTAAAATTCCTGCTTCTCACTGTTCCCTGATCAATCCCGTTGAAGTTTAAGGGTGCTGTGAAAATATCAACGTACGTGAGAAGTCCTCTTCATTTGGCATGAGATTACCTGTATGTTTCCAAGAGAACTTTGGGATTTGGCTCAGCTTCATTATCTAATATAGTGCAAAAGTGATAAATCAGCACTCACCAAGGGTGGTGACTGGATAAATAAAAGTGAAGGAGCATCTTTAGCTTCCAGTGCCCAGTAGGCAAAAAACAAGTTTACACATGCCCCGGGAGAGAAATACATCGGAACTGAGAATGTTGGAGGAATGATACAGGTATAGGGATCACAAGAAGAGACCACACAATATGCAGGACCTTTGTCACTAGAAGCAAATGAATGGATACATTGGACCTTAATGATGAGAGTCAGATGCATTGTGAGAATCGCATGTAGAAAATCTTATTTATAGTATGCTGTGAAATTTTTTTTTCTGAGAATTCACAAGTTAGCAAAGTTGACACAACTGGAGTATCTTTGAAAGTATTATCCTGTCCCATTTGCAGTCTGTTAGTATTCTCTCTATATATTGGGACAGTGGGACAGCGTCATGCCTCAGATTGATGTTGGTACAGATACTTTCAGTTGCTTACTCCTTTAAAGCTTTCTTGCTTAGTTCCTGTTTTCCCTAGGAAAGGCAATGACATAATTATTTTTTAAATGTGCCTTCTAACTGAGAATGAGCCTGGGGAGAAAGTAGTAACCCTGTGTTCTTTTCCAGTCCTGGACTCATGCCCTAGGAGCATGCAGTGAGAAGAAACAGAAGAACTGAAATCTCAGCAGAAGAATTAAAAACAAAGCAATCAATCGCTGCACTGTCTTTTACCACTTCTGTAGAGCTTAAAGATTTTTATCAGACTAGAACCTTGAGATATTTTGAAAAGTTCATTTCAACCAAGGTCTGCAAAATTTGCCTCATCATAAATAGGTTTTATCACATTTCCCAATCCCCTTGAATAACTAAAAATATGTTTTTAAAATGTATCTCAAGTTTTTCTTCTTTCATTTTGCACAATCAGTTATTATTGAGGGACCTGTACTTTTGTGGTAACACATGGGGTGTTATTTGGAATAAAATACAAAGAAAATATAATCAAGAAACTATTTTGTTTCTTGATTATCTTGCTTCTTGATATATTATAAGAAACTAATATGTGTATAAGAGAGATACACATATTAGTTACTTATGAGAATGTAGTTTTATCTAGCCTTCACCCCCACCCCAAAAATAGCAACATGCAGTCCAATTCTGGATACTTGCCTTTGCTCAACATTTTGTATTTATTTTTAAGGACTAAATAAAATGTACTTGCAGCCTTGATTTTTATCTTTTTTTTTTTTTTTTAGGAGTCCACATCGATTAAAACACCGTCCTAAGTCCTGACATTTATTATGCAATTTATTTCCCCCTAGAAAGAAGATTAAAATTTAATTCAGAGACAGGAAACAAATAAGAGCCAATCAATTATATGCTGGGGCTTTATAAGCACAACAGACTGAACGATTCTGCTTTATGAATGGACCTAGTTTATTGTAAGTTCCCTTTGCCTTTGGGCCTTAATTCTCAGGGGATCATGGGACATATTCATTGGCATGAAACTATTTCCTTTGCAAGAATGCTATTGTGATTCTACAGTAAGACTCATGCATGGGAAAAAACAAAACCTGAAAAACCAAATGAATAATGAACAAAGTTGAGGAGAAACATTTTTGGCTGCTAGGTTTTGTTTTTGTTGACATGATATGTTGTTGTTATTACATCTTTAAAAAGTGTTTCCCTGCAATTGTGCTCCTCACAAATGTAAAGGTTGTTTTTCATTGTTTCTCTTTTAGAATGTGACCACAGAGACTTCCTGAGGTTCTGAAACACCTGTGTCCTATAGCAGTGCTGCTCACACTTGCCTAATGAGAACAATTGCCAAGGGAGGTTGCTAGAATGCATATTCCTGAACCACAATCCAAACCTAGTCACAGGGCCAAGTTCTTCATTAACCACAGTAGGTATGGTGCCTAGGGTTCATGGTACTTTTAGAGATCTAAAAAAATGTACTAATTTCTTTTGAAATCTGAAGAAAAAATATAATCCATCCTCAATTATATTTGTCTTTATATCAATACAGTCATAAAATATAATATTTAATAATTTTATGGATAAAAGAGTCTATTGAATGTAATAGTGCCTAGAGCCCCTGAAAATAAAAATGGGATCCTGCCTAGCAACCAGAATATTCAAGGCAATAGCCCCAGAATCTGCATTTCAACTAGTACTCACAAGGAAGTTTTTGAAACACTAACATGAGCATGAGGACTTGTTCCTGGCCCTGAGTGGCTCCTAGGGAAGCAATAAATGAAACAAAAGTGGAGTGGCTTACTCTCATCATTGACCTCCAAGATCACAGCTGCAGGAGATTCTACAGCCCCCATGAACATCTGAGCTGGCAAGAACTCCCTGGGGAATTGGCAGAGACAGAACTCCAGCCTGCAGTGAGCCCAGAGGGTTTGAGCACAGCCACTGGTGCCCATGTCCCAAGACTCTAGCTTATATTGGCTGCCGGAACTGGATAGAACAGGATGTCTTGCCCATGGGAGGGGGCCAGTCTGATCTGAGCACCCCTATCTGCCAGTCTCTCCCAGGGTTATTGCCTAATTACACCTGCTTGCAGCACAGCCTCAGCTTGCCAGCAGCCACTGCCATAGCTCTTTCACTGGCAGATCCTGCCTAAGCACCACAATGTTTTTGCAGATGGACCCCTGCCAATGCATACCCACCCATAGCCTTTCCCTGCCAGTGTGCACTTGCCCATAGCCTCCCACCACCAACTTGCTGGTGCACATGCACACATAGACTCCCTTCCATCCTGCTGGTGTGCATGTGCACAAGGGCCTTCCACCACCTCACTGGAGCACTATTACCAGCAGCCCCTATTAAAGTGTAGTTGTCAATAGCCTGGGAATACCTCAACCCCTCTATCACAGCAGGTTGAAAAGAAATTCCACCTTGAGGGACCAGAGGGCAAAGACAGAGTCCTGGTTACAACCCTCCCAGGGTTAGAGCATGTAGCCCAGGAGTGCTGGGCTGAGCCTTGGCTGCCTGAAAGTATCCAGAAACAAGCAAAATAAACTAAAGCCAACTTATTCCACAGTCAAACCTTCAAGGGCATCAAAGAATATGAAAGCAAAATACCCCATACAAAAGACAGCCACTTCAAAAATTAAAGGAACATCGGCCAACACAGATGAGAAACAACCAGTGCAAGAACTCTGGCAAGTCTCAAAGCCAGAGTGTCTTTTTACCTCCAAATAACTGCACTATCTCCCCAGAAATGGTTGTTAACCAGATTGAAATAGATTGAATGACAAACATAGAATTCAGAATCTGCACGGCAAGGAAGTTCATCAAGATATAAAAGAAGGTTGGAGCCCAATCCAAATAAAACAGTAAAATAGTAAAACGGTGCAATAGCTGAAAGATGACGTAGCCATTTTAATAAAGAGCCAAACTGAATGTCTGGAAGTGAAAAATTCACAACAGGAATTTCAGAATGAAAGAAAAGAAATTTTATAATGCAATTGGAAGTATTAATAATAGAATAGTCCAACCTGAGCAAAGATCTCAGAGCTAGAAGACTGCTTCTTTGAATCAACATAGGCAAATAAAAATAAAGAAAACAAAAATTTTTTTAATGCAACAAAACCTCCGGGAAATATGGGATTACGTAAAGAGACCAAAGCTGTGACTCATTGATATTCCTGAAAGACATGGAGAGAGAGTGAGCAACTTGGAAAACATATTTGAGGATACCGTCCATGAAAATTTTCCCAGTCTCTCTAGAGAGGCTGAATACAAATTCAGGAAATTCAGGGAAAGTTTTCAAGACACAATACAATACAACTATCCCCAAGACACATAGTCATCAGATTCTACAAATCAACGTGAAAGAAAAAAATCTGAAAGGCAGCTAGAGAAAAGGGGCAGATCACATACAAAGGGATCCCCATCAGGGTAACAGTTGACTTTTGATCAAAACCCCTAAAAGACAGAACATATTAGAAGCCTATATTCAGCATCCTTAATGAAAAGAAATTCCAACTAAGAATTTCTTATCTGGCCAACCTAAGCTTTATAAGCGAAGGATAAACAAAATCCTTTCATACCAGAAAATGCTAAGGAAATTTGTTACCACCAGACCTGCTTTACAAGATATCCTTAAGGAATTGCTAAACATACAAACAAAAGATTAATACCTGCCAACTCCAGTGGCCTAGTGCATAGCTCACTGACACCCTAAAGCAACTATATAATCAAGTCTACATAATAACTAGCTAACAGCACCATCATGTGATCAAATCTTCACATATCAAGATTAACCTTGAATGTATATTGGCTAAATGTATCACTTAAAAGATACAGACTGGAAGTTGGATAAAGAAGCAAGACCCAGCTGAATTCTGTCTTGAAGAGACCTCTCTCAGATGCAAGGACACCCAAAGGCTCAAAGTAAATGGATGGAGAAAGATCTATCAAATGAATGAAAACCAAAAAAGAGTGTTGCTATCCATGAGCATGGGATGTGTTTTCACTTGTTTGTGTCATCTATGATTCCTTTCAGCAGTTTTTTGGAGTTCTCATTGTAGAAATCTTTCACCTCCTTGCTTAGGTATATTCCTAAATATTTTATTATTATTTTTTGCAGCTATTGTAAAAGGGGTTGAGTTCTTGATTTGATTCTCAGCTTGGTCACTGTTGGTATATAGCAGAGCTACTAATTTGTGTACATTAATTTTCTATTCCGAAACTTTGCTAAATTCATTTACCAGTTCTATGAGATTTTTTGGATGAGTCTTTAGGGTTTTCTAGGTATATGATCATATCATCAAAAAACAGTAACAGTCTGATTTCCTCTTTACCAGTTTGGATGCCTTTGACTTATTTCTCTTGTTTGACTGATCTGGCTAGGACTTCCAGTACTATGTTGAATAGAAGTAGTCAAATGGGCATCCTTATGGATGAGTAGAATCAATATTGTAAAAATGACTATATTGCCAAAAGTAATCTACAAATTCAGTGTCCATCAAACACCATCATCAAAATACCACCATTAAAATTTGTATGAAAATACGACCATCATTCTTCACAGAACTAGAAAAAAAATCCTAACATTCATATGGAACCAAAAAAGAGTTTGCAGAGCCAAAAGCAAGACCAAGTGGAAAGAATAAATCTAGAGGCATCACATTACCTGATTTCAAACTATACTATAAGGCCATAGTCACCAAAACAGCATGGTTCTGATATAAAAATAGGTGCATATGCCAATAAAACAGAATAGAGAGCCCAGAGATAAACACAAATACTTACAGTCAACTGATCTTCAACAAAGCAAACAAAAACATGAAGTGGGGAAAGGACACCCTGTTCAACAAATGGTGCTGGGATAATTGACAAGCCACATGTAGAAGAATGAAACTGGATCTTTATCTCTTATATTATACAAAAATCAACTCAAAATGGATCAAAGACTTAAATCTAAGACCCCAAATCCTAAACATTCTGGAAGATAATATTGGAAAAACCCTTCTAGCCTTTGGCTCAAGCAAAGCCTTCAGTGCATACCTTCAGTGCAGCCCTGAACTGCTTACTGTTTGATGCTGCCCAATTCATGAATTTCTATCTGTTCAAATAAACTTATAAAAGTTTTAAAAGAAAACAAAAACAAAACAAAACAAAAGAGTGTTGCTATTTTTATTTCACACAAAGCAGACTTTAAACCAACAACGATCAAAAAGGACAAAGAAGGGCATTGTGTTACATAATAATAAAATGTTCAATTCAAAAGAAGATTTAACTATCTTAACTGTGTATGCAGCCAACACAGGAGCACCCAAATTCACTAAAGAAGTTCTTAGACACGAAAAGACTTAAATTTTAACTAGACAATATTTGGGAAATTTCAACACCCTGCTACAGAAATTTCAGAATGCAATTGGAAGCATTAAAAACAGAACAAACTAACCTGAAGAAAGAATCTCAGACCTAAAAGACTAGTAACAGTGTTAGACAGATCACTGAAACAGAAAAGTAACACAGATGTTAGGGACCTAAAGTCAACACGGACCAAATGGACCTAACAAGTATCTGCAGAATACATCACTCAACAACAACAGAATACACATTCTTCCCATGTGCACACACCACATATTCTGAAATGGACCATATGCTCTGCCATAAAGCAATTCTCAACAGATTTTTAAAAAGATCCAAATCCTACAAATCATACTCTCACACCACAACACAATAAAAATAGAAATCAATACCAGGAATATTTCTCACAACCATAAAATTGAATGGAAATTAAACAAACTGCTTCTGAATCACTTTTGCATAAAAAATTAAATGAAGACAGAAATAAATAATTCTTTAAAACTAATGAAAACAAAGATACAACATACCAGAATCTCTTAGATACTGCAAAAGCAGTGTTAAAAGAAAAGTTTATAGTGCTGAACACCTACAGAAAGAAGTTAGAAAGATCTCAAATCTAACATCACACCTAGAGGGACTTAGAAAACAAGAGCAAACCAACCCCAAAGCCAGCATAAAAAAGAAAACCACAACGAGCGATGAACTGAACACAAATGAGATGCAAAAATCCATACAAAAGATCACTGAAACCAAAAGCTTGTTCTTTGAATGAATAAATAACATGGATTGCCCACTAGCTTCATTAATAAAGAAAAAACAGAGAAGATTCAAATAAACATGATTATAAATGACAATGGAGAAATTATCACTGACCCAACAGGATGAAACAAACAAACAAACAATACTTAGAGACTACTGTGAACACTTCTATGCACACGAACTAGAGAACCTATGAGAAATAAATACATTCCCAGAGATATACAACCTCCCAAGACTGAACCAGGAAGAAATTGTAATCCTGAACAGATCAAAAACTAATTCTGAAACTGAAATGTACCAACCAGAGCAAGTGCCGGGCCAGAAAGATTCACAGCCACATTCTACCAGACATATAAAGAAGAACAGGTACCAATACTACCAACATGTTTCAAAACAAATCAAGGAGGAGGGATTATCTCCTAATTCATTCTATGAGGCCAGCATCATTCTGATACTAACAAAAAGTGTAGAGACACAAAAGAAAAGAAAACTTCAAGCTGTTATCCCTGATGAACATAGGCACAAAAATCCTCAATAAAATAGTAGCAAATCAAATCCAACTGTAAATTAAAAAGCAAATTCACCATGATCAGGTAGGCTTTATTCCTGAGACTCAAGGTTGTTTCAATGTAGGCAAATCAATACATGTGTTTCGTCACATAAGCAGAGCTAAAAACAAAACCACTTGATGATCTCGATAGATGCAGAAAAAGGCTTTCAATAAAATTCAACATCCTTTTACGTTAAAAACCCTCAACAAACTAGCCATTGAAGGAACATACCTCAAAATAATAAGAGCCATCTATGACAAAACCACAGCCAGCATCATACTAAATGGGCAAAAGCTGGAAGCATTCCCCCAGAAAACAGGAATAAGACAAGAATGTCCCTTCTCAGCATTCATTCCTATTTATCACAATACAGGAAGTCCTAGCCAGAGCAATCAGGCAAGATAAATAAATAAAAGGCATCCAAATAGGAGAAGAGGAAGTAAAACTATCTCTCTTCACACATGATATGATTCTGTACCTAGGAAACCTCATAGTCTATCCAAAGGTTCCTACAACTTAAAAACAACTTCAGTAAAGCTTCAGGGTATGAAATAAATATAGAAAAATCAATAACATTTCTATGCTACTTGAACCAATAATGTCCAAGCTGAGGGCCAAATCAAGAATGCAGTCCCATTCATAATAACCACAAAAAGAATAAAATACCAAAAAATGCAGCTAACCAGGGAGGTGAAAGATCTAAACCCTAATGAAACAAATCAGAGATGACACAAACAGATGGAAACACAATCCATGCTCTAAGATTGGAATAATCAGTTTTGTTAAAATGTCCATATTGCCTGAAGCAATTTACAGATTCAACATTATTCCTATCAAATTACCAACATCATTTTTTTCACAGAATTAAGAAAAAGTATTCTAAAATACATATAAAACCAAAGAAGAGCCCGAAGAGCCCAAATATCCAAAGCAATCCTAAGCAAAAAGAGCAAAGCTGGAGGCATGACACTACCTGTCTCCAAACTATACTACAAGGCTGTAATAACCAAAACAGCATGGTACTGGTACCATGCAGACACATAGACCAATAGAACAGGTTAGAGAATCCAGAAATAAAGCCACACATTTACAACTATCTGACCTTTGACAAAATGGGCAATAGAAAGCAATAGGGGAAAAGACTCCCTAGTCAATAAATGGTACTGTGGTAACTAGCTAAACATATGCAGATTAAAACTGGATCCCTTCCTTTCACTATATAATAAAATCAACTCATGATAGATTAAAAGCTTAAACGTAAGACCCCAAACTATACAAACCCTAGAAGAAAAGCTAGAAAATATTTTTGTGGATGTAGGCCTTGGCAAGGATTTCATGATGAAGTCTCTAAAGGTAATTGCAACAAAAACAAAATAGATAAGTGGGACCTAATTAAACTAAAGAGCTTATGCATGCTAAAAGATATGATCAACAGAGTAAACATACAACCTACAGCATAGGAGAAAATATTTACAAACCATGCATTCAACAAAGGTCCCATATCCAGAATATATGAGGAAGTTAAATCAACGAGCCAAAATAAATGATTTCATTTAAAAAGTGTGCAAAGGACATGAATAGATATTTCTCAAAAAAAGACATATACATGGCAAATGCATATAAAATAATTCTCAACATTACTAATCATTAGGGAAATGCAAATTAAAATTACAACAAGATACTCTCTCACACTGGTTAGAATGGCTATGGTTAAAAAGTCAGAAAATAACAGGTATTAGCAAGGTGAGGTTGTGGAGAAAAGGGAATGCTTATATATGCTGTTGAGAATGTTAATTATTTTAGCCACCGTGAACAGCAGTTTGGAGTTTTCTCAAAGAAACAGAACCACCATTTGACCCAGTAATCTAATTCCTGGGTATATACTCCCCAAAATACACATTGTTTTACCAAAAAGACACATGCACTTATATGTTAATCCTAGCACTATTCATAATAGTAAAGAGATGGAATTAGCCTAGATACTCATCAACAGTGGACTGGATAAAGAAAATATGGTACATATACACCATGGAATACTATATGCAGCCATAAAAAATGGAATCATGTCGTTTGCAATATGGATGCAGCCAGTATCCTAAGCAAATTAATAAAAGAACAGAAAACCAAACAGTGTATGAATTCCCTCTTATAGGTGGGAACTAAACCTTGAGTACACATGAATATAAAGAGAGGAACAATGGATACCAGGGCCCACTTGAGGGTGATCCACAGGAGGAGGGTGAGGGTCAAAAAACTGTGTACAGGGTACTATGCTCTCTACCTGGGTGATGAAATCACTTGTACACCAAATCCCAGTGGCATACAATTTACCCATGTAACTAACCTGAACATGAACTCATTGAACCTAAAATAAAAGTTGAAAAAAATAGAAAATAACTGTAAACCTAGAACTCTATGTCCACAAACCTATCTTTGAAGAATAAGAGCAAAATACATTTTACTCATAAGAGATTTACCACTAACTAACAAATCTACCCTAACAGAAAATCTAAAATATGTGCTTTAGGCAGAAGGAGAATATTTCCACCAAGAAGGGCCAAAATATAAAAAGGAATAGTAAGGCAAATAAAGAAAATGTTAACTAAGTCTAAATAAATAGTATTTTAAAAATAAAATTAATACTATTCGTAATTGACTCCTTCTGATACACTTTACCACTGCTTTAGTTTGAGCCTCCCGTCTTAAGTGATTGGAAAATATTCCAAAATTGACACCTCAATTTGATGCTATGACAAGCATATTTTATATTGAATAATAGTCAAAATAATAATGCTCAGGCTAGTACAGGTATAATCTCCAAATCAAGACTTGATTTTATGTTTCAGTACTTTTTTTTACCATTACGGTTTTTCAGGGACTTGCCTTTTATAGTTTGTGTACATCTGACTGCAGCAGAGGCTAGTAGGTTTCTCTTAGTATGTATTTTTCCCTCTTTGATAGAGACAGAGTTCCTTACTTTTAACTAGTCACACAGCCACCCAAAATGGAGCCTACATTTTTCAGTCTCCTTGGTAGTTGGTTGTAGCTCTGAAATTTAAGTTCTGGTCAAGGAAATCCATTAAAAGATAATGGGTATGATATGGTTTGGCTGTGACCCCACCCAAATCTTATCTTGAATTGTAGCTCCCATAATTCCCGTGTGTCATGGGGTGGGAGGTAATTGAATTGTGGATGCCGGTCTTTCCTGTGCTGTCCTTGGCATAGTGAATAAGTCTCACAAGATCTAATGGTTTTATAAAGGGGAGATCCCCTGCACGTGCTCTCTCTTGCCTGCCACCATGTACGATGTCCCTTTGCTCATCCTTCATCTTCTGCCATGATTGTGAGGCCTCCCCAGCTGTCTGGAATTGTGGACTTAATTGAGTTCATTAAACCTCTTTTCTTTATAAATTACCCAGTCTTGGGTGTGTCTTTATTAGCAGCATGAGAACAGACTAATACAGGGTACAATTTCTAGGATGTGTATATAAAAGACAGGAGTGTGCTACTGACTGCCCTCCTGCTTCTCTAAGGTTGGGGTGTGGTCCTGAGCCATACATGAGCCACCTTGGACCCTGAGGAGGAGGCACCCCATAGAAGGCCAAGCAACAAGAGGAGAGAAGCTGGGACTTCAGACACACGCAGAGCACTTCATTATTCTTTAAGCCATTGTGGGTTTTTGTTTTTTTTTTTGGTATGTATTTTTTAACATTTTGTGGAATGTATATCCTAAATAATAAAGTGGTTATAAAAAATACATATGTTAATTTATTGCCATACTGAAACTCATTATTGTAAACACTATTTAAATCTTTACATTCCACTGAATATAGTGTTAACTCCTTTTTATGTTGTCAATACTTCACTGATTTTCAGATGCTACTTTATATTTTAGAAGATGATACCACGATCATGAATGCACTAGAGGAATCTGCAGGGAATGTTTTGTGGTGATACTTGCATCTGTGAAGCCCTTGTCCTCCAGAAAGAAAGCATGTACTTTAAAGGTTAAATTCTTGTGCCCTGTTCAAATATACAGGTAACTTTAGGTAATAACAAGAAAAATAGAGAATGCTTGTTGGTTTTAGTTTTAATAAAACTGGAATGGAGACTCAGCTAAGACAACTAACATATATAATTACTTCATTTTAACAAAGAATACTTTGGTACTTTGACCAAAAAAAGTAGTTGATTGCTTCCTTTGTCTAGACAAAATCACTTTGTAATCTTTGTAGAGCTAGGTCTAGGAAATGATTAAGTTATACAATATTTAAGCCTAGTTTTCATGCAACACTAATAATTCTATCGCATTTTTCTTTCTTTCAGTAATTCATCTGGAATTACAATATTTGAGCCCTACATTAAGCCCTACATTAAGTGTTTCATATATAAATTATTTACATTCTTATTTTAAGAAATCTGTTTCTGAATAAGCTAAAGTTACAATAAGAAAATATTAACCTTTCAGAATTGGTTTCCAAGAATCTGAAAATACATATTTTATAACATAAACTTTATTTAATAAGATTAAATGGTTATATTTCAAATATTATAAAAGTATATTAGAATGAATCATGTGGTTATATTAACTGTGCTATAGTAGATTTTTATTTGTTAGCTATATTTTGAGCGAAGGATTAGATCTATGTTTTGTTAGTTTTTAATATTAAAATGCACTGAATAAATCAACTCATTCTATGAATAAATTTTTTTTTAATTTTCTTAAGTAAAACGTAATTGCATAAACATTTTAACAATCAAATACCTTCTGCTTCATTGCTAACATAAACTTGCCTTTGAGATAATTATAAACAATACTTTAGAGTATATTACACCAAACGTTTGAAGATGAAATTAGAGTTTTCTAATTTGTTCTGCTTTGGAAGAAAGTAGACATAGGTTATAGTATTCAGTTTGTATGGTGTAATTGTGTAATGATGATTACATATCTGTTAAAGAATATCATCAAAAACCTACGAGTAATAACCTTTGTATCTTCTACTGTGGGCATAATGGAGGCTGACATTGCGAAGTTTATGGAAATACGTGAAAGGTGAAAAGTAATTTACTCTAAAATAAGGTAGACATAAAATTTATTTTTCCTTTAAAACACTAGAGTTTAAAGGGTTAAAAATACCAAAAATACAGTAAAAACAATTACGCATAATACTACTATCTTAAGATAGTCATCATTAATATCTTGATATATTTCTATTCTGTTGTTTACTTTGAATATATAAGCTTATATATCTACATATCTACATATTTATTTATTTATTTATTTATTTTTATTTATTTTTTTTTTTTTTGAGACGCAGTCTCGCTGTGCTCCCAGGCTGGAGTGCAGTGGCGTGATCTCGGCTCACTGCAAGCTCCGCCTCCCAGGTTCACGCCATTCTCCCACCTCAGCCTCCCAAGTAGCTGAGACTACAGGCGCCCGCCACCACGCCTGGCTAGTTTTTTGTATTTTTAGTAGAGACAGGGTTTCACCATGTTAGCCAGGATAGTCTCGATCTCCTGACCTCATGATCCACTCGCCTCGGCCTCCCAAAGTGCTGGGATTACAGGCTTGAGCCATCTACATATTTATGAAAATCGTGAATATTTATTGTATTCATACTATGAGACAGTATTTTCATTTATTTTAAATATCTTTTTAAATAACTGTGTGCTATTTTATTTTATAGGATTTTTATAATCATTCTTCATTTTGTAGGCATTCAGGAAGCAATTACCTTTTCAAATACTATTAATAGGAAACAAGTTGAAAATGACAAGTAAGACATAATACATTTATTTACTATTTTACCTCATCTTTTTTCAAAAGTATAGGGCAATAGGCAGGTAATATTTTGACGCTATTGATGAAAATAAAGTTATGCCAGCCAGGCGCGGTGGGTCACGCCTGTAATCCCAGCACTTTGAGAGGTTAGGAGATGGAGACCATTCTGACTAACAAGGTGAAACCCCATTTCCACTAAAAATACAAAAAATTAGCCAGGTGTGGTGGCGGGCGCCTGTAGTCCCAGCTACTTGGGAGGGTGAGGCAGGAGAATGGCGTGAACCCAGGAAGCGGAGCTTGCAGTGAGCTGAGATCATGCCACTGCACTCCAGCCTGGACAACAGAGTGAGACTCCGTCTCAATAATAATAATAATAATAATAATTTTAAAAAATGAAAGTTACACTACTTGTTCTGCCTCCATTGGAAATCAGACACAGACGTAATTCCTAACACCAGTATGTATACAGAACATCTTGACATTTAAATGGTGATATAATTAAAACTTTGTAGCCTGCTGTAAAGCAGCAAGGGCAGACAGTCATGTAAAATATCATTACAACTGAAGAAGTGCAACTAGAGGTAAATATAATGTACTTTGGAAGCATTTATTGTTCCTGACTAAAAATGTGCATGCACATACTTAAGTACCATACTCTAAACACATATACATGTTAAGGTGTTAAGGATTTCTGAAAATTCCTCTTCACATATCTCTTTTTATTTATTTTTCTCATTTGCATTTCTTATGCTTTTCTGCATAACAAGTAAACAGAGATATTTAATTACTATTTTTTAATTTTTTCAGTTTCTACTCTGTCAAAAAGATTGGGAAAAGTATTCTACTATTTAAGTAATTAAAACATCATTATTCTATATAAATCAAAGATTATATGATGCTATTGAAAAAAGTCAGACCTGTGCATTTTTTTTGGATTATCTTATGAAATGTTTGACAGAATATATTAGGCATTATTTATCTGCCTAATAACACCAATGTTAGCTAAGTTTCTAGACTTAAGAAAAAAACCCCACAGAATCTAATTGCCTTTCTGGTCTGACAAGTTTGTGCATTTGAAAGACACACATTTGTAAATATGATATTCAAATTTAACACTGATATGTATCTTTTTATAGTGGCCAACTAGTAAAAATTTAAAATAGTTCAATAAGTCAATGATTGTCAACAACACCAAATACATGTGTTGTGATAATTTGTTTATACCGTAAAGATTCCTATTGAAATGTATAATTTTCAATGCATGCTACTTATAAGTTTTTAAGATGTACAATGTGCTGGCTTTCTAATTCCTGAGCCATCTATCCTATTTGAGCATTCACAAAATGATTAGTACAGCAATAGCGTTGTTCATGATGACTAAAGCTATTCTCAAAATCTTAGCATCATTCCTTCCATTCTAAGAAAACACGAAGTTTTAATGAGCAAGCTGTTCTATAGCGTCAGAAACTATTGCTGTATATGTTCTACATGTGTTTTAAGTAAAAAAACAAAAACTAAAACAAAACAAGCAAACAAACAAAAAACTTCAGTGCCAACTCCGTCTGTTCATCTTGTTTCACTGAATGGAAATACATTTTTAAATATTTCTGAATATACCCATAGTACCAAACACCAAATATTTAAAGTGTAAATATTTACTTATTATTGTCCAAAATGCCTTTTACTGTTAAAGTACTTCTGAGTTTACTACAGTCTGCAAGTTCAGTTAGTTAGATGTTGGCATCCAGTGGGTCATGCCATGTTTATGGTAAAGGGAAGGAATTTGAGAAGGGATAGGTAAGAAATCGAGCCATATCTATTGGGTAGACAAATTGAGAACCACCTCAGCGTGTCTCATTTGTTAGGGCAATAATAGCGTGTTGTTCCATCAGATTTACAATGCATGATGTCAGGGGTTTCTGTGGAGTGGCCTGTACGTATAAGCCTAGTTTGGTATACTTAACCAAATTAATTTTTATTCATTATTGCTTTAATTTCTTGGAGCTCAGTCTCAAATGCCTGAATGAAACTTTTTCTACATTTTATGGCAAATATTTCTACTTTTGATATTATATTTTTATAATTTATATTTTATTTCCTATAGCTAATATATAGTTTATAACTTTATTTTTGCCAAGTGCAAATCTCCTTTTTTTGTCCAGTTTTACTTCTTCTTAGCCTGAAACCCTACTTGTATTCTATTTCCTACCATTATAAGGTTCTAACATATTTAATTTATTCTATACATTGTATTTATATGTGGTTGTATTAAATGCTGACTAATGTCAAGAAAGTGAATCAATGCTAACTTACATACTGTATTATTATTATTATTATTATTATTATTATTATTTGTCTTTTGAGACAGAGTCTAGCAGCTTTGTAGCCCAGGCTGGAGTGCAGTGGTGCAAAGGAATATGTTGGAAAGAAATTTGGCACAATCTCATAAGATTAATCATTCATATACCAAATGATCCAGCAATTCTATTTCAATATGTACCAACTCCTTGCCCCTAAACAACTCTAATACCTGACCATCAGAAGAAAAAATAATCTATAATGTCACTACCAAGAGTAAAAAATTGAGAGCTAACTGATGAGAACTCACGAACACAAAGAAGCGGACAATAGACACTGGGGCCTACTTAAGGGTGGAGAGTGGCAGGAGAGAGAGAGGAGCAGAACAAATAACTAATGAGTACTAGGCTTAGTACCTGGGAGACAAAATAATCTGTACAACAAACCTCCATGACATGAGTTTACCTATGTAACAAACCTGCACACGTCCCCCAGAACCTAAAATAAAAGTTAAAGAAAGAATAAAATATTGGAATCAATTAAAAGCTCCCTTTTCAGGAGAATACTATAAGCAGTGAAAAATGAATGAACAACTACATATACCAAATGTGGATGAAATGTAGAAATAATTGCGAGTGGATAAAGCAAGTCAAAGATGACATTGTTCACCATAATACCATTTTAGAGAACTCAGAAACAAAGTTAAAAGTATCTGTTACCTGGAGTTACATATTTTATGTGATAAGAATAATAACATGGCAAGTGGGTGATAAATTAAAATTCCAGAAAGTGGTTAATTGGTTGAGAGTAGGAAGAAGAGCAGATAGGAAGACACAGATAGAAATTTAGGTGTCAGGAATGCTCTAGATCTTAATTTGGGTGGTTAGTTCAGGGAGGTTATTTATTTTATTATTAAGCTTTATAAGTTACTTATGTGATATATGTAATATATATAAATATACATAATGTTTATAATGTGCCAAATATTACCTAATAAAATTGTTAAGAACTAAATGAAAAAGTCAATTTACAATTTTTGAGAATTTTATTTCTAGAATCAGGCCTTACATTTATTTAATTATGCAAAGTCTCCATGGGCATTTTGTCTTCATTCAAAAAGATTTAATTTTCTATTGATCAACCTTATTAAAGCTAATTGATATGTTACCATCTCAGGCTATACATTATTTGTGAACGGGTAAGTATTGAAGCATTGGCATTTAGATAATAGTTTATTCGGCTTCTCTCAGCTTAAGTGACTCTTGGTTGTATGTGCTGCTATGTAGTGCCTAGAAATACAGATAGTTTTAAATGCTTTCAGGTTATTTTATGTATTTTTGGATAGGATATTTTTCTCACATAGATAATTGAAATCTTATTTTATATCACTAAACTTGATGACTACTGATTCAGCAGATCATTGTTTCAGAATACAAACAATATTTGGGATGTCAGGATTATGATTTAGCCTATCCAAGTGGCACAGTGGAATTTTATTACATTACATGCTTTGTGTTTAACTCTACTTAAATCATCCAGGAGACAGTAAAATCATGAGACCTGTACAAAATGTACCTCGCCATTACTTTCTAACTTCAATTGCACAAAGTTTTTCCGAGAATGAAACAAAGTGCCCTGGCTCCAGGACTTTGGAAAGGAACGGGTTCAGAATAAGTAACAGTTATGCAAGCTAAAGGTACCAATAATAGATGTACTAAAAAAAGGAAATGTCATCCAAGAGGGGAGGGCAATTCTAACTTTTTGAGGGGCTGGTGAGATAGTGAATGGAGGAACAAGAGAGCTTAGCTAGATCTGAAGTGGGTGTACAGTATTATATGGGGGGAAATAGAGGATAATAGCTTTGAGGGCCAGGATATGGCTTAAGCAAAGGGCCGGAGAGTGTTGTAGACTCAGAAGTGATGACGCGACTGCCGTTCTCATCAAACAATAGAGCAGGGAGAGCAGTTGTTTCAGTTAAAGCCTTCTATATTGTTTCATTGCCTCTTTCCTCATCTCCACCCTCTCTCTCCTCCATAACCTATCATTCTGCTCTTTTAAATGTACTTTTAGCCATTTCACTCCCCAGCTTAAAAACATTCACTGACATTCCCTTACATATGGTGACATTTATTCTGGGGCTTGAACTCAAGGATCTCCTCAACATGATCATAATAGTTCTTGCGAATCATCATTCCTACTAATCTTCCGCTATAAAACTCTTTCATGAAAAAAATGAACCTATCCATTAACTTCCATCTTTGGTTTGTATGCTGGTCTGCACTTGATTTTACACGTTCACCTCGATCACCACTGCATCACCACCTTTGCCATCTGTTTCAGGATTCCTGTCAAGCCCTCTTTCCTCTAAAACTTTCCCCAAATCCCTGAGGAACAATTTATTCTTCAACATTCTCTACAGTACTGAAAGTACAACACTAAACTAACTGTTAGCGATTTGAATAACAGAAATCAAAGAACTACAGATAGGGAAAAATAAATAAAAATAAAAGAGAAATATTCATGACTGAAGAGAATACGTTATCAGATAAAAAGTATCCAGGAGCTTCCCAGTAAAATGCATAAAAAATTGTTTCAGTATACATCATTCAGAAGTTTCTGAACTGCACTGATGAAAAGAATATGCAAAGCTTTCTAGAGATACAAGTTACTGACAAATGTGTAAGAAATATCAGAAACCACGAGTACTTGAAGGCTGTGGATGAAGGCTTTCAAATTCTAAGAGAAAATAATTTTGAACCTAGGCTTCTATATCAGAAAATGCACAACCAACTGTGGAATGTAAATAAATAAATCACTCTCAGACATGGAAGACCAGAGAATCTTACATTCTGTGGAATATCTTATTGGCATCTTATGAAAACAGGATTTGGCAAGCCAAAGAATTAAACTAAAGAACAGGAAATCATGGAACCTAGAGAACAGTCTTTAGGCTAGAATTTCAGTGTAGGGAAACCTCTGTAGGACACCTGTATAGCACATCTAGATGGTAAAACATCCCACAGGAGGATTCTGGAGGGGGAGAACTTGATAAGAGATAGGTAGTGGAAGAAAATAAAACCAAGAGACTCTTAAAACAAATACGCACGCACGCGCACACACACACATACACATTACATATCAATAAAGGCGGTCCTATT
This sequence comes from Papio anubis, assembly GCF_008728515.1. Taxonomy (NCBI): domain Eukaryota; kingdom Metazoa; phylum Chordata; class Mammalia; order Primates; family Cercopithecidae; genus Papio; species Papio anubis. The sequence continues at coordinate 85,369,416 of NC_044979.1, read as the reverse complement.
AGGAATTAATTGCTTTCGTATAGAGCAAACAAAACATGGCATAAAACAATTTATGAACTGTAAGAAAACACATTATTTTTCCTCCATGCAGGGAACTTCAATTTTCAGGTGCTCCAGAGACTGAGATTTTGGACCCAATGGAGAAGGAACATAATCCCAACACACTATTAGTGACAGAATGGAATCTTAGTAATAATGTAAATGCTCCTTTAAAAGAAAAATTACAGATTTTAGAGTCAACCAATGCTAAAGCAATGATGACTCAACTGCAGAAGGGAATGTGGGTGTACATACCGTCATTATATAAATGGAATAGTGCAACTGACAGTAATTAGGAAATAAAAAGCAGGGAGGAAAGGTCTAAGAAAGGGTAGGGGTGCTTGTAGCCCTTTTTTACAATGTGACACATCAAGATATGATATTAGGCCAGGTGCAGTGGCTCATGCCTGTAATCCCAGCACTTTGGGAGGCCGAGGCAGGCAGATCATTTGAGGTCAGGAGTTCGAAACCAGTCTGACCAACATGGAGAAACCCTGTCTCTACTAAAAATACTAAATTAGTCTGGCGTGGTGGCACATGCCTGTAATCCCAGCTACCAGGGAGGCTGAGGCAGGAGAATCACTTGAACCCAGGAGGCAGAGGTTGCAGTAAACCGAGATCACGCCATTGCACTCCAGCCTGGGCAACAAGAGTGAAAAACAAACAAAACAAAACAAAAAAAGAAAAGAAAAGAAATATATAACATTAAATGTTGAGAATAAAACATAGTTGTTTCATTACATGACTGAAAAACATAAAATTTTAAAAATGAACATTTAAAATAATAAGTAGCAAGTATTTGAAGAAAAACAGCTGGAACAAGGGGAAGTAAAAGGAAAAAAAAGTCCTCATCTTTCCTATGGGAATATTAATGCATTTGTTTAAAGTTGGCATATTGTCTAAAGTCGACATATTAAGAAATAGAGGAATAAGCAGATAACCTGGAAATATAAAGATGAATACCAGAAGAAATTAAAACAGAAACAATTTAAGAGTCCTCTGAGGAACAGGATTTTGGTTCAGATATAATTTCTTCTTATTCTAAGGTTTTTATTATTTGATATACTACTATATTAATGAATATTTATAAAATTATAGATTTTTACAGCAGCATTATGTGATTTAAATATGCAGTTTTTTTAATTAAAAAATCCTTTATATTCATTTTCTAAGCTAGCCTGTTTCCAAATATTGAAGACAAACTCATAAAGTCAAAATATATGGCTGTTTCATTTATTATGGTAAATGTTACAGCCATGAAGACAAGTCAGTGGATGCTAATTTGAGAGGTGATGTTCTCCACATTTAGAGGGGTGTGGGTACCTTGAACAGAGAGGCAGTTCAAAGATTCTCTTCAGCTTCAATAGCTTCCTGGGTTCCATTTTCATAATGAGTCTTTGTTATCATGCTAAAAAATTCTCTTAACTACCAGTTTGGTAGAAAAAATTATAGGCACACGTATATGCAACACACACACACACGTGCATGTGCAAACACACTAACTCTAGTTAGTGTTTAACTAGAGTTATTAATTTTAACTAATTAAAATTAATAAATAAATTTTGATTAGGTCTGCTATTCTCCTCTTATATGCATATACTTGAAAATATATATTATATATGTTACATATGATATATATATATATAATTTAAAATTTACTTATGTAAAAATAATTTATTCCTGGAATCAGATGGATAGTAATTTAGTTTTTTTAATAGCTATAATCTTGAAATAAGGAGAGTTATCATGGAGTTATATATTCACTGAAAATATGTGAATGTCATTCATGTGTAAACTAGAAGTTTCCACTGTTGACTTCATTAGATTTAATTCCCTAGTCACATTGCATTAGCTCTCAGTTATGTGTATGTGAAGTGTTTTGCAGAAAATCTTTTATGTTCCCCAATTTCACTGTCAAACTGCTTTCTTTCCCTTTCTTCCTCAAAAACCCCCACTCCACTATTCACAACACCAAAAGAATGGAATCAACTTAAATGTCCATCAATGGTAGACTAGATAAAGAAAATGTGGTACATATAACCACGGGATACTACATAGCCATAAAAAAGAAAGAAATAATGTCCTTTGGAGCAACATGGATGGAGCTGGCAGTTAATATCCTAAGCCAACTAATTAAGGAAGAGAAAACCAAATTCCACATGTTCTCCCTTTTAAGTGGGAGCTAAACTTCGGGTGCACATGGGCAAAAAGAAGGGAACAACTGACACCAGGGCCTACTTGAGGGTGGAGGGTGGGAGGAGAGTGAGGATTGAAAATATCTATTGTGGTGTATTGCATAAGCTCAGGAGTTTGAGACCAGCCTGGGCAACATGGCGAAATCCCATTTCTACAAAACAACAACAACAACAACAACAACAACAACAAAAAGAAACAAAAACTAGCCGGGCATGGTGGTGCACACCTGTGGTCCCAGCTACTCAGGAGGCTAAGGTGGGAGGATCACTTGAGCTCAGGAGGTGAAGGTTGCAGTGAGCCAAAATCATGCCTCTGTACTCCAGCCTGGGTGAGACAGTCAGACCTATCTCAGAAAAGAAAAAAGAAAATAAAATACCTATTAGGTACTACGCTTATTATCTGGGTGATAAAATAATCTGTACAGCAAACCCCTGTGACATGTAATCTACCCATGTAAAAATCCAGCACATGTATCTCCGAACCTAAAATAAAAGTTAAAAAATTATGTTCTCAAACTCTCAACGGTATTTATGATATAGGGAACGTAACAGAGAGGTGTGCAAAAGTTTATGTGCTTAAGAACTGGAAAAATTGTCAGAAACAGTTTATTTGGGAAAAGAAGCCAGTTTGGAGGCAATGATGAGGTGTTCAGTTTTAGATCCACGGCATTTGAAGTGTTGGTGCGCTGTGTGAGTGAACACTTGGCTGGCAGAACGACTAACTTGTGTCGCTGCTGGAAGTTCTCACCCTCACCTGGGTTGTGTTAATGTTGGATTCTGGGGTAACAAAGGCAAAACAGTTACTAATTTAGTTTTTGGAATTATAACCTTGATGATGTCACCTTTCCTATATATCACCATCCTCTGCCTAGCTTCAATTGTTTAAGTCCACTTTTATACTTCAAAAACAAACAAACAAAAAAGTCCCAGCTCCTTTGACCCATATATCTTTGAATTTATTACTTACCTATTTTTACTGATGCCACTGACTTGCCTCTTGGTCCTTATTCCTTTTTCACTGATGATTTTAGCCTCCAGCTAATGGTATTCTCTCTCCATTCTCTCTCTTCCCTGTTGTCTTCCCTCCCTACTTCCTTAGAGTCCATGATCCGTATGATAACTACTCAACTAAAACCATTTCAGCACTTTTGCCATCTTGGTTTATTGTCTCCACCTGTTCAGTTGTTGAAACCAATCATCCACTTTCATTTTGTCTTTACCTGAGTGGCTGGATATTGCTATGGACACTTACACAATAGGAACAGCTACCGTCCCGAAGTGATGCCTGCAATTCCTAAATAGGTTATTGCACTGCTTGTCAATCATTTCCTAGCATACTCTTTCCCACTCTCATACAGGATTATGTCACATTTATTCTTCCCTCCTCAAACTTTCTCAAAAAGCTAAATAGCTAATTTGACACAGCTTTATAGATAAAAAGGAATAAGTTACACGGAAATGCTCAATTTCCCACTAAATGTAATCACTTACCATATCTGGATTCATATTCTTGCCCTTCTCAGTTGTTTTCATAGTGAAACGGTTCTGTCCAAGTTTGACCGTTACAACTGTGCTCCCCTCTTGCATCCCTCTTGCCTTTCTAAAGACTTAACACTTGTAATTGTGAGCTTTTCCTCTTGAATTCTTCACATGTCTCTGAATCAGATCATTCTTGACAGACAAATAAGCTGTAACAACTCTCTGCTGTAAAATGAAAACAAATAAGGGAAAAACCTTCCTTGACTTCACATCATCTTTGTTATTTATCTATGTTTTAATTTTCCCTTCTTAAAATCTGAGTACAGTCTTCATTGCCTTGATTCACATTCTATTTTCAGCTCACCCCATTTGATCTCCAGCCATGGTCACTTTCCCAAGATTTTTAAATTAATGTCACAAGTTGCCTCCATGTTGTTAAATCCACTTTGCTTGTATTATCTTCCAGGACTTAGCTTAGTGTCATCCCCTCAGAGACACCTTCATTGACAATTGTACCTAAAAGGAAACCTGCAACCCTAAGTCACATCAGATTTTTCTATTGTCTTTATAGCACTTACCATTAGCTGATATCAATTGATTGGTATTTGTCTTCCCACACCATCAGCTTCATAAAAACTGAATCCCAACTCTGAGAGTAGTGCCTGAAATATTGAAGTATTTCATTTAAATGTTAACTATAAGTTGTTGAATGAATTCATGGATGCCTAAATAAAGTTAACATTTTTTATACTCCTCTAATATCAGCAAACACCAGAGTTGCCTTCTTGTAATTTTGATTTGCTGTCTTCCAGGTAATAATTCCAGTGCTGCATGGTATCTTCTGTGTGGCTCTTGAAATCCATTCTGCACCCATCTCCACTCCTCTCTGCCTCAGAAGGCTGGCCTGTATGGATGCAGCTGCAAGTGTTCCAATTCCCTGCTTTCTGATAAGATTTGAATGATTGTGAGTCCAGCAGGAGCTTGGAGGCAGACAGGAGAGTGGATTCAGGATCTTTATTACTCTAGATCCTTCTCTGTGGGGTTGCCTTAGGCCAGTTCCATTTCCTCAACTCAAGATGGCAGTTGTTCTCATGGCAGCTTGCTCTACCCAACTCTCTCCTTTTGGCTTCCATGCGTGCCAGGAATTACTCCTACCTTGTGTGTGTGTGTGTGTGTGTGTGTGTATGTGTGTGTGTGTGTGTGTGTGTGTGTGTGTGAATTTGTTTGACTTTTTGAGCCTAAGCGTGATAACAGCTTTTCTGTTACTAGGTCCACAGTACTACCTTTTCTTCTGTTTTCTCTACATCTTATCCTTACATTTATAAATTGTCCCTTTAATGAACTAGCCTCCAACTGTCCTGTTTTGAATATACCATCTACTACTCGCTGGAACACTGAAAAATGCAGAGTAAAAACAAATTCTGCCAAGTAGTCAAACAATTTATGTAATCATCCACAACTTGTGCCATAGTTTAGGCAGAAATGATTTCAACTTACCTTTGGGGTGTCCATGCCATTATATCTGATCACTAACAAGAGTCAACTCATTTGTTTATGCCTTCTTGGAATGGAGATAAGGAGAGGGACAAAAAAGCACTGAGGTCTGTAAGTTGCAGCTGTGCTGCCAGGAGTTAATATAATTTAACCCAGTTCTGGAGTCCAAAGGATGACTAGCATTACATCCTGTTATCTTTTAAGTTGTGGAGCTCTGACTCCACTTTGCAAATGATTCAGCAATTTTATGCCCTTCCTAAAATACTGTTTTATTCATCAATGATGAAAACTGTTCTACAGATCAACAAGATTCTTTATGTTGATGAAATCATTGTTTAAACCGAGACTCCTATGAGGCTATGAAAAGAACGCCTCCTTCTGATATGTGTTTCCAAAGTTGCCTCCTGTTTTACATAAGTGGTTTCATACACACACACACACACACACACACAAAAATACAAGCAAAAATTTGGAACAGAATAATATAGCTATTGGCAATTAGAAGTTCAAAAGTTTTTAAAGCTTAATAAATTATTTTGATCTTTTAAAATTCTTTTTCATAAGCCAAGGTTCTATGTTAAAGGAAGTTAATTATTTCAAACAATAGAGCAGATGGAGTGCTCAAGAAAAGAATGAAAAGCATTGCTCATGTATTACTCACTTCTGATAAATATCTTTGTATATATACATAGCACACACATAAATGCCAGACATATCACTGAGATTAAAGTGATGTCATCATTTCAACACCGTATTTTCTCACTTCTGTATTCCTTTAAGCAATATTTTAACAAACACAAAATATTCTTCACTATAAAACCAATAGCAAAGTGTGTTAATTCTAATAATTATATAGTTAACATAACTTAAATATTAGTATCCTAATCTGTTCCCCTATTTTCAACTATTCCTTTCCTTGTCCACCTCTTGTGGTGTAGTATTCTTTGCCACATTTTATAGCAATTAGATAACCTTTTTGTGAAATATCATATTAGAACAATGTTTTAAACAATGTCCAGGGCTCATCATTTTTAGGGGGACTGAGTGGAGAGTGAGGAATGGAGAAAGATGTTGAGAATGTGCTATTAACATTCAAGAAAATGTCTTGTTCTGGAAAATCATTTTTAGTTCTAGGAGAGAAAAAAGAAAAACAAGAACAAAAATAATAAAAATAGAATTTGACTATTGTCAGAAAAAAAATAAAGGTGGGGTATTTGTGAGATTAAAAGACATGCCGCTTTGAAACATGAGAGAAAAATGGAAAATAAATATTAAGAGTTCTGAAATATAATTATCATAATAATTTGAAAACAAAGCTGGGTGGACAGAGAGCAATTTTAAGTATATTTTACGCTATCATAAAATAAAACTATATTTCTAGTTTGATTCATATGTCCAATAAACTAAGATATTAAAATTGCAAAGGGGGAGGAATCGCATGTATCACTTTGCAATTTCCTATTTCTGCAACATATGTCCTAGACCCCCAACTCTTATACAATACAGGCTTTCTAATTCCCTCTTTAAATTAAACCTTTGGGATTACTCGAGCATGGCTGATACACTTAGATAATATCAGGCATTTAATACACACTATGTGCCTTTGATTTACCTGACAAGTGACAACAAGGCTGTATTGAGTTAAGCAGGCACTATCACTAAATGAATATTTGCAGAATCTGCCTGTGGTTATTGTCATACCAGAACAGAACTCTTGTTCAATATCCTGTTTGGGAAGCAGTCTCCACCAGATGCTTCCAAAGCAGGGCAAAACCACCCATAATGCAATTGGATGAATATGAAATTCTATACTCCTGAGGGAAAACACTTCCTCCTGGCCCCAGGTGGTGGACCACTAATACTTTATTTGTGTTCCTAGGAGAACTGGTATCTTTAAAGAATATATTTTTAAGTGACTCTTTAGTAATATGGACTTTACCTTTCTAACACTGATTATTTTTCTGTGATTATAAGTCACCACAATGGGAAATATTAAATTGGTCAGAATGAGTTGCTTTTCCTTATTTTTCACACAGAAAAAGATTCTTTTATTTAAATGTGATGTGAAACACATAGAATTATCTTCCTATATTTTATTAATTTCTATTTTCCTATACATGTTCTCTGAAATAATTTGGTAAACTACATAGTAGAAATAAAATGGATTTATGTGTTAACTGAGAAGCTGGATATACAACTGAACAATGGCAGGCAATATAAGTAAAAGAGAACAATGACCTACAACCCTGTAGCAACCAGCCCCGGAAACCAAGCAACAACTTCTGCAGCAACTAATTTCAGAAGTCAAACTACACTTACGTACCAATCATACTTTGATGATTGACTTAGTCCAAGACTTCAGCTCACCTGTCCTCTCCCCCTCTCTTAGCTGCCCCCAACTCAGGATCAACCAGAGAAAGCCAAACATACTTCCCAACTAATCACATAGGATGCCCCACTTCCAGTAAGCCCACCACCACCCCCATTCAAACAGCCTCCGATTAGGGGAAACCTGAAGCCTTTCCTTTTTTCACTATAAAACTCTTGACAACACTGACTGCCTTTGAGTATCTGCCAAATGTAAGCAACATTGTCTGACTCCCTATCTATAGGAAAGTGACATTGGCTGCCATCCTTGCTATGGCAAGTTGTTAATAAACAGACTTTATTTATGCTAATTTAAGTGCTGCTTTTCTACTTCTACTACATGTTAATGTTCTTAAAGCATATTCATAAAATTTTAAGATTTTAGATTACAATTGGTTTTAAGGTACATTTTAAACTGTTTCAAATGAGTATTTCTGGAGCATGGATTAGATATAATGGGTAACTTCCTTTTTTCTACATATACACATACACATATATATATATATATATATACTTATATACATTTACTGTATATATATTTTACTTGAATATCACTGATTCCAAAATTATTTACAAACAATAAGAAATAATCTTGGCTTCAATTAGAGAGCTAAGCTTTATTTTATGTAAAGAACTAAGACACATTACACATCCAAAGGAATTATCACAAAGTCCATAGCAAGCATATAGATAAACAACAGTTTTATAGGCACCGATAAGTGACTACTAATAACAAAATAAATTAAAATTTGTTTTAGAAAAGCAGTTCACCTAGCATATCTTCTATTGTATTGGTGACTTGGGGAAACTGAAGAGTTTGTTCAATTTCATTAAATTCATCTCTTCCTTTTCTTTCTTTCTTCTCCCCAGCTATATGGAGATATAACCACAGCTGCTGCTTCTTTGCCTACCTAGGAAACCAGGCATGTCTATTATCACACATGCTTGGATCGGTGCCACCTATTTTCTCCTCTGAAGATGTCTGCCAGAGAAGGAAGCACTACTGACAAGAGGCAAACTTGGGCGGCACTGGCAAGATTCAGGGCAAGAAAGGCAGGATTGATGCTCTAAACAGAGAGGAGGAAATAAACACAGAATTCAATATGAACCTTGTAGTTGTATATCCAAATTACAAGCAATGGCTTAGAACTAGGGAAATTATATGAATATGGATGGCAGGAATTGAAGGAGGGAGGGAAAAAGCATGTCACTAATGGAGAAAAGGGTGAAGAAAACACTGTAAATTCCTGAAGATATGGGAAATAAACATGAAATCAGATGGATTCCAAAAAAACTATTTTTACTACATTTCCAAAACTGAAAAATTAAAATAATTAGAAGTTAAATTTACAACCACAAAATAAAATATTTAAAAGACTTTAGAGAAAAATGAACATGTGATTCCATTAAAATATTGACAAGAATATTGTTTAAATAGAAATATAAAATCCAATTACCGATAATTTTAGAAAAGTTATTCTTAGTGATAATTCCATAGTAATCTCTCAATTTTGATTCATGAATTTTGTTATGGGATGATTTAGACTTTTTTATCTAGACTAAGTGAATTATTATCACCCGATCTTTGAAAGGAGACATTCATTAATTTGGAACATCTTTCCTTTGATATCTTCTGTTAGAGTGAGTTTAATAAGCTCGCTCTCAATGTCAAAAGATCTTGGAGAACTGTCAACATATACTACATAATATATTTTCTGAAGATTTATTTACATATTACTCAGTAAGTTCTAAGGTTGAGAAAATTTTTGTTATTTCAACACAAAAGGCAACAATGGTGCCATATTATAAAAAGAATACCTTGGCAGGAATGAGTCTTAAAATCATTTATTTGTGTGTGTTTGTTGATGAAAAGAGGCAAACTCTGTAGAATATTTTAGAGATTTATTCTGAGCCAAATATGAGTGACCCTGGCCTGTGACACAGCCCTCAGGAGGTCCTGAGAACATGTGCCCCAGGTGGTCAGGGTACAGTTTGGTTTAATATATTTTAGGGAGGCATGAGACATCAATCAAACACTTCTAAAAAATACATTGGTTTGGTTCAGAAAGATGGGACAACTCAAAGCTGGTGGGGGGACTTCTAGGTTATAAGTAAATTTAAACATTTTCTGGTTGACAATTAGGTGAGTTTATCTGAAAACCTGGGATCAATAGAAAGGAAATGTTCGGGTTAAGATAAAGGATTGTGAAGGCCAAGTATCTTTGTACAGAGGAAGCTCTCCGATAGCAGACTTCAGAGAGAGCAGGTTGTAAAATATTTCCTATGAGACCTAAAAGGGTGCCTGGCTCTTAGTTGATTATCCCCTGGATCTGGAAAGGAAGGAAGGAAAACAAGGGGAAAGAGAATTCTCTATAAAATGTGGAATTTTCCCCACAAGGGACAGCTTTGCAGGGTTATTTCAAGACACGTCAGAGAAACATATTTTGGGGTAAAATATTTTTATTTTCTTCCTTGTTATGACAGAGTCAGATTGGAAAGTAAGTAACAATATCCAGGGTTAAATAAAATCTATCTGATGAGAATTTATGGTTTGTAGGGCATGACTCCCCAGACCCCTTAGATAGGAATTTGGGCAAGATTATAAAAAATCAGAGCTTAGTCCTGCTTATTTTTCACTTTTGGATTTGATCACTTGAACTTTATTTTATAGGCAACTATCAGAAGCACATATTCTTTATTTCCCATGATTACAGGCAGTAATAGATCACAATAAGGGGCTACTACAATAATTTAATAGTTTTTAGCCAATAGGCATGCTCTATGATTCATATAAATTTGGATATGATTACATTTCTTGCATATTTTTTTACTTCACAGCGTAGGCTCCATTATACAAACACCACATTTATATTTAAAATGTTACTAAGATAATGTTAGCATTGGCTTTATATAAAAAACAGACTTAAGGAGTTTAAGTATTTTTTATGAAAATATACAGCTAGTAGGTGGTAATGTCTAAATCAGAACCCAAGTCTTCTCATTTCAAACTGAGTGTAATTTCTATTATGCTGTGTGTCTCATCAGAAGGAGGCTTCTGTGTGCCTAGCTCTTAGCTCATTTTGAAGTAGACTATGCTACTTCACCAAATGCCTGAAGCTAGTTACAGGCAATCGTAGCATTTGAATGGCATTCATTACTAATTAATATACTATTAAGTACCTGTTAAGTACCAGGTGCTGTATTTGGTGACTTACAGATATTATCTTTAATGCTTACAATAATTTTTTAAATGTAGGAGATATTTATCTCTCTATGATATAAGAAAATTGAGATTCAGAGAGATTAAATAATTTGTCTAAACTCATATAGATGACAGAGCTAGGATTCATACCCATGTCTATTTAATTTTTGTTTTTTCTAGGATCTGCTCCTTTTGAGATAGAATACCTTCCTATTTTTATGTGACTATTGTTGAATCTTCTTTCTTGATTCTTTAAGGACCAATCAATTGGCTAGTTTACTTAAGGCCTCTTTTTTTTAAGCTGATGGTCATATATAGGTATTGTCTGGAAGAGAAACAGAAGACACCTGGTAAACATAAACACTTTTGCAAGAGCATTTTAAAAAATAGAGAGGATTGCCACAGAAAAAGAGTAATAATAGCTAAAGCATTCTGGAGATGAGGCAGAGGCATACTTCAAAAAGTTGGAAGTTATTTAAAAAGTTATAACTCTGATTTTTATATCAAAATCAGTCACTTCTTAGCAATAAACTACAGGATTCTTGGTAGTAGTCTGAATGGAAACCTACCTTCACTGCCCTTCTAGCCACAAACTGCAGACTGCAAACCTCGTTGGTCGTTGTGTGAGTAGGGCACAGAAGAGGTAAGAAGGAAGTCACAATTCCAGCTTCTGTGCTCTGAGGACAAACTCGTGCCTTCTAATTACAGGTTCAACTTTTCAACTGGAGAAGCAGCTATTAAATATCTTCTCAAAGTGAACAAACTGCAGAATACTGTTTGTGTGGGTTATACAATAGACAAGAACCTGCACATAGGGGTATCTTGGTTTTGGAAGTGATGAAAAATACTCCCAGTAGGTGGTTCCCAGCTCAACTGTCATTTCTTTTCCAAAGGCATCTCATTCCAAAAATACTGTTTTAACTTTCTCATTTTTTTATACTTTCACGTTATTTCATAAATTTGTTACAAAGTTTACCAAACTCTATTTTGTGACTGATTTTTGTGTCCCCCCTCTATCTCCAGCCATCAGACTATGTTCTAGTTAGCAGCGGCTCCATTGCATCTTGTTCAGTTTTATAACTTAAGTGCTTCCATGACTTCAGCCTTTGTGGGAGGCACTATTTTCAGGAACACTTGCTGAATTTCTGAATCCAGTTACAAGTAATCCTACCATTTGCATAACATCCTGAGAAGTGGTTAATTGATATTATCCCTGAATCAAATGTAAAATCTGGTAAACACTCCAGTGTTTTTGAAAAATGTCCATCTTTAGTTATAAAGAAATGAAATCATTTGAATTCTAAAGAGATGGAGGGGAGGACAACACCATCTCTAGCTTCCTTCTAAAGATCAGAAGACTGGGAGAGTATGTCAGCAAATTTAATATTTTCAGCAGGAGAATATGTCAGCAAATTTAAGCAGGAGAAGCTTTATCGGATTCAAGTTCAGTGACCTGATTGAAAACTGTAGATTGCCCCAATTTCTTCATGGGATCGTCTTGTATCCTGGCTCATGTTAGGCCAAAACAACACAATATAGACTGTTGGAAAATTCTATTGTCATGATAATTGGCAATCCAAACTGACTATGGAAAAAATTTGGCCATGCATATTGGATCATACAAAAAGAACGTTACCAAGGAGACACCATCGCTACCACAGAGATAAGTGGCTCAGGTGAAAGGCAAGGTAGGGAAAAAGCCTGTCAGCCATCACCAAACAAAGAGTAATTCTGTTAGCAGGTTTGCTGGTTGGGTGGTTTTTTGGTTTGGGTTTTTGTTGTTGCTGTTGTTTTGCCTGCCTTTTAGTGCAGGCACACAGTGAAACTCTAAGTGGGAAACAATGGCTGTGCAGGACTGCATTTTCACCAGTTATACCATCTCTACTGCAGGTCTTCATTCTAAATCTCATCAAAACCACAAGCTTTTTAAAACACTCTGGCTATACTACAAGGTACTAATGCAAGACATGTTGTAAGAATATTTGAGATTGGCACTGATACAGATTTAATAGAAAAGCTACAAGAAGTTATCTGAGTAAGAAACTTGTCTTAGCAAAGCATAGACTCACTTTACTGGAATAAATTACTTCATTTTACTGCTGCTCATGTCAGTTTTTATGTGATCTAAATCAACTCATCAATGATTTATTTAAAACCTGAGTCAATTAAGTTATTTCTTCAGTTGGATAATAGCCAATTTCTCTTTTTTTATATCTCGTTTTTTATTGAAGCATAATGACCAAGCTCAAACTTACTTTATGATTTCTAATTTATCTTATGTTCATGTTTCTAACTAGGAGACAGAAGAGATTAGCAGGTCTTGAAGACTCATTTTAAAATAGGAGTAGCAATATTTACATTATCAAAGGTCTAGAATGAGAGTCAAATATAGTAACATGTTAAAGATCATTGTAAATTTCGAAGTCCTATGCGAATAGAAGTATTCATTCATCATTCATTCATTCCTTTGTTTTTTATTCATTTTTTAATCCACAAATATTACTGAGGCCTTCTCTATGTCAAGTACGACACTAGGCACTCAGGATACATTGAAAAAATAAGTTCTCAGATCTCATATGGCTTACTGTCTAGTATACAAATCAAAGATGCAACATACTTAATAGCTACACTATATACTATCTTGGAATGTTGGAGGTTCTGTAGATAAACAAAAATAAAGGACAGTAAGTAAGAATAGACGTGAGCTGTTAAATTTAAGTTGTAAATCAAAATAGAGATCATTGAGCAGATGAGTTTCTAGCTAAGATTTGCTGGAGGTGAAGGAGTTGATAATGCGGATATTCGGGAAAAGAAAACAGCAGAAAGAGAAAACACCAGTCTAGGTCCCTAAGATAAGAGCACAACTAACATGCTCTAAAAATGGTAAGGAAGCTGGTGTTGTTCAAGAAAAGAGCGTGAAAAGGATGAGGAAAACATGTCAGAAAGCATCAGGAGGGTCAGATTATATACTATCCTGTGGGCAACTGTGAGGACTTTGTTTTTTGCTCTGAGTGGAATGTTTTGAGGAGAGTAGTGACATGATTATATTTAAGTTTTTAAAGGTTCACTCTGGCCACTCTGTTAAAGCAGAATGTAGAAATCAGGAGAGAAGTGAGGAAAACAAATAAGTGTATCACAATAGACATGGTAGTGGCTTATACCAGGGTGGAAACTGTGAAGGTAGAATTGGTTGGATTGTGGACAGATTTTGAAATTTTATAAAAACAATATTTCTTAGAGAATGGATGTGACTGCTAGAGAAATAGAAGACTCAAAATGGAATGCAATGGTTTCAGCTTAAGCAAGTGAAAGGGTAGAAATGTGAGTGACATGGAGTAAGACAAATTTCTGGAGGAGCAGGTTAGGGAGAGGGTGAGCAGGTTAGGAGCTCATTTTGGAAACGTTGATTTGAAATCTCTGTTAAAATAACCGGTAGAGATGTAGAGATGTTGATAAGCAATTGAATGTATGAATCTGTAGTTTGGGAAATGTGAACTGGAAATGTTAATTTAGCAGTTGTTGGTGCATTGATTATATTTAAAGCCATGGAATCTGAAGTGAACAAAGATGGTGACTGCAGATAGAGAAGTACACAGCAACAATGAATGAGCCTATGGATAATCCGACATTAAGGGGTCGGGAAGAAATTGAGGCATGAACAACATAGATTAAGAAAGAGAGAAGTGTCTGTTCATATCCTTCGCCCACTTTCTGATGGGGTTGTTTTTTGTCTAGCAAATTTGTTTAAGTTCCTAGGAGATTCTGGATATTAGACTTTTGACAGATGAATAGATTGCAAAACTTTTCTCCCATTCTGTAGGTTGCGTGTTCACTCTGATGATAGTTTCTTTCGCTGAGCAGAAGCTCTTTAATTTAATTATATCCCATTTGTCAATTTTATCTTTTATTGCAACTGCTTTTTGTGTTTTAGTCATGAAGTCTTTGCCCATGCCTACATGCTGAATAGTATTGCCTAGGTTTTCTTCTAGAGTTTTTATGGATTTAGGTTTTACATTTAAGTCTTTAACCCATCTTGAGTTAATTTTTGTTTAAGGTGTAAAGAAGTTTCAGTTTTCTGTATGTGGCTAGCCACTTTTCCCAGCACCATTTATTAATAGGGAATCCTTTCCCCATTGCTTGTTTTTGTCAGGTTTGTCGAAGAACAGATTGTTGTAGTTGTGTGGTATCATTTCTGAGGCCGCTGTTCTGTTCCATTGATCTATGTATCTGTTTTGGTACCAGTACCATGCTGTTTTGGTTACTGTAGACTTGTAATAGAGTTTGAAGTCAGGTAGCATGATACCTCCAGCTTTGCTCTTTTAGCTTAGGATTGTCTTGGCTACTTTTATGTGGCCAACATATATATGAAAAATAAAAGCTCATCATCACTGGTCATTAGAGAAATGCAAATCAAAACCACAATGAGATACCATCTCACACCAGTTAGAATGGTGTTCATTAAAAAGTTTGGAAACAACAGATGCTGGAGAGGAGGTGGAGAAATAGGAACGCTTTTACATTGTTGGTGGGAGTATAAATTAGTTCAACCATTGTGGAAGACAGTGTGGAGATTCCTCCAGGATCTAGAACAAGAAATACCATTTGACCCAGCAGTTCCATCACTGGGTATACACCCAAAGGATTATAAATTATTCTACTATAAAGACACATGCACATGTATGTTTATTGCAGCACTATTTACAGTAGCAAAGACTTGCAACCAACCCAAAGGCCCACCAATGATAGACTGGATAAAGAAACTGTGGCACATATACACCATGGAATACTATACAGCCATAAAAAAGAATAAGTTCATGTTCTTTGCAGAGACATGAGTGAAGCTGGAAGCCATCATTCTCAGCAAACTAACACAGGAACAGAAAACCAAACACCTCATGGTCTCTCTTGAAAGTGGGAACTGAACAATGAGAACACATGGACTCAGGGAGGTGAACATCACACACAGGGGCCTGTCTGGAGGTGAGGGAAAAGGAAAGGGAAAGCATTAGGACAAATACCTAATGCATGCAGGGCTTAAAACCTGGAAGATGGGTTGATTGGTGAAACAAACCTCTGTGGCACATGTATACCTATGTAACAAACCTGCACGTAGAGTACATGTATCCAAAAACTTAAAGAAAAATAAAAAAATAAAAAAGAACCTAGTTCCCAACAGTGTGAAAACTTAAAAAAAAAAAAAGAAAGAAATATATTATCTTAGCTCAGGTTGCTTGAATAAAATACTGTAGACTATATGGCTTCAACAATAGACATGTAATTTTTACAGTTCTGGAGGGAGGGGAGTCCAAGTTTAACATGCACATGGATTTATTTCTAGGTGAGGTACCACTTCCTGGTTTGCTGAACACCTTCTGGATGTGTCCTCACAGGGTGAAGAGTAGAAGTTGTGGTCTCTCTTCTTCTAAGGACAATAATCCCATCGTGGAGTCCCATCCTTCTGACATTATCTATAACTAATTACCTCCCGAAGCCTCCATTTCCAAACACCATTACATTGGGGTTAGCAATTTAACATAGGGATTAGGAGAGGACACAAACATTTAGTTCATAACATATTAATGTATATTAAGAAGGAAGAACTAATCATCCAGATCAAATGCTTCTGATATGTCAATTAAAATGAGATCTTAGGATCGACCACTGGATTTATCAGTTTGAAGATCACTGGTGACTTTGGGAAAGTAGTTTTAGTGGAATGGTGAGGGTAAAATCTGGTGGGAGTGACTTCAAAGAGAATGAGAGAAAAGGAAGTGGAGGTAGTAAATGAAAGATCTTTAAACAAAATGAGCCTTTTTCTTCTTTTTTGGTTTTTGTTTTTGATTTTGGTAGGGAGAGGGCTAATTGCAGCATACTTTCTATGTCAATGGAAAAGATCCAGTAATGAGTAAACACTCAAAAATGGGATTTCAAGGTGTGAATTGCTGGAAAGATGTTCTTAAGTAGGCGATCCAGGAGAGGAACCAGTGCAGAAGAGGAGAAACTGGATTTAGAGAAAAAAAAAAAAAAAAAAAGCATGCATGGTTTATCTCTGGTAGTACATTTATAAAGGAGAGGGTGTGAAAACTAATGCTGGGAGGTTGGAAGATGTGTGATGGAAATATGCACAAGTTTTTTTCTAAGTGTTTCAGTTTTCTCTGTAAGATATAAAATAATTAGCTCAGATTGAGGCTGGGGGGAAAAGTGTCTAGTTAGGAAAAAGAATGTCTATAATTACATATAGTATAATTGTATGGAAACATAAAGGACTGCTATAAGGTTCCTGGTCATGTATTAAAAGCAAAACCCATCAATAGTTTGTGTGTTTTTCTCCAGCCACATTCAGCTGCAAGAGTGTAGGGATTAATACATTGGATATACTTGGCCAAACAAGTTTCATAAAGTCAGAGGTGTTGCAGGGAAGCTGAGGATATATACAAGGAAATATTTATGATGACTGACCTTAGAATTTAAGTTAGGTAAGTAAGTAAGAGAGACATCAAGACAGTAGAGGATAGTTAAAAGTTGTTAGGTTAAAAATTTAAGATTGTAGAAATTATAAGTATTAAACTGGTATAAACAAACAACCGAGACTGCATAATTTATAAAGAAAAGAGGTTTAATTGGCTCACAATTCTGCAGGCTGTACAGGAAGCATGGCGGCATCGACTTCTGGGGAGACTTCAGGAAGCTTTCAATCATGGCAGACGGCAAATGGGAAGTGAGGCACTTCACATAGCCAGAGCAGGAGATCCAATCACCTCTCACTAGGGCCCACCACCAGCATTGGGGATTACATTTCAACATGAGATTTGGGTGGGGACACAGATCTAAACCGTATCAGATGCCCAGAACTCCTTCACTGTTCATGTCTTGCTTTCAGAGCAGGTGGGAGGAATCTCTATTAGTGAAATTAATATCAATCGATTTTCCACTCATACTTAGTTCTTATAAAGGTCAAAAGAAGGAAAAAAAAAAATAGCTTAATTCTGTGTTTTCTATCATGCCACTGCACTCCAGCCTGGCGACAGAGCGAGACTCCGTCTCAAAAAAAAAAAAGTACTGACATCTGGGCATTATCCGAGACACTAAAATATCTGGGGTGAGAGGAGTGGAAATGTGACACTAAGTTTCTGTATTTTTTTAAAGCTCCTCAGGTGGTACTAATGGAAAGCCAGGGTTGAAGACCAATAGCTTTTAAAAGAAGTTTATTTATTTAGCCATATTGAGCTGCACTTCCTTTAGCAGAGATAATCAGTGGTTGACAAAGGCAAATTATACTCATCACTTCTCTGGTTTCATAACTATGGAAAGTGTCATTAGTAACATATCTACACAAAAGATATTAGAAATGCTAACACATAAGGCAAATCAACAAGGAAAGCAATTATTTTTGTTAGATAGGAAAGCTGTTTTTTGTTAGATAGGGAAACTGTGATAGACCAAGTGAACTTATGCTGAGAAAACATGATCTGTTTATATAATCAGTAGTGACAATTCTCTAAGTAAAAATTGCTCCCTGGAACATGACTGTTTTATAATATTGATATATAGTTGGTCAACTTTTCAAGCAACATTACAAAGGGAATTTATGTTTGCAATAAGAAAATTTCTTTTGTATTTTAGCTGAAAGTATTTAAAAGGCATCCATTTCATGTTTTTAATCAATGCCATTGTTGGGTGAAATACGGTTTCATCACACTTGGCAGTTTCAATTAAAAAAAAAAAAAAAAAAACTCATCTAAAGCAAGATTTAGAACTGAGAGCAGGAGATAAGAGAATAATAAATACATCAATAAACCATAATATACTAGATTCTCCTCTCCTGTACCCTTAACATGGCTGAGCACTTTACCTATCTTTTGCTTAATCTAATACCCATCTGAAGTTTTTTCATTGGTCATAACAGTAAATAAGAAAGCATGTGGCCATATGGACATTTGTATCTATAATTTTCTTCAATTACTTCTCTTTAAAAATTTTACATTCAAGGGGTACATGTGCTTATTACATGGGTATTATAGGTGTAATGGTCAGGGTTGGGCTTCTAATGTACCCATCACCCAAATATTGAACAGTGTACCCAGTAGGTAATTTTTCAACCCTAACTCCCCTCCTTACCTCAAAAGTTAGGTATATTGGAGCACTAATTTACAAACAGTGAAATTTATTCTTTCTAGAATTAAAATTCTTTGAGTTTTGACAAATGTACAAAGTCATATAACCCTCACTACAATCAAGGTGTAGAATATTAAGCTAGAAATGTTAATATAGGTCAATTATGGACGTTTACATAATATCCATTACATCAGTTACATCATCCTAATAAAGTCCTCCCTTGTTCCTTTGTAGTTATTTCCCTCCTATCATCCCCAAGACTTGGAAACCACTAATCTGATTTCTGTGGTTATATTTTTGCCTTTATTAGAATGTGATATTAAGGTAATCATAGGTAACAGTATTTTGTATGTAACCTCTTTTATTTAGCCTAATGCTTTTTAGGGTCCTCTGTCATTACATGTATCAGCTGTGTGCTTCTTTTTATTGCTTAGTGATAACCATTGTCACAATTTAGTTGCCCGCTCATGAATTGATTGATATTAGGGTTGTTTATAATTTTTGGTGTAAAGTATAAGGCTGCTATGAACATTTGCATACAGGTCTTGGTGTAGACATGTATTTTTATTTATTGTGGAAAACTGCCTAGAAACAGTATTATTGGCTTGTAGGTAAGTATATATTTTAATGTTAAGAAACTGCCAAAGTGTTTTCCAAGTTTTTTGTGCCATTTTGCTTTTCTACGAGCAATGTATGAGAGTTGCAATTGCTATACTTCTTATCAGCACTTGGTGTCTTCTATTTGAATTTTGATTTTCACATTCTAATAGGCGCGACATCTCTTTGTAGTTATATTTACATTGCCCTTATTACTAATAGAGTGTTTCTTTGCCATCCATGTTTCCTCTTTGATGTAGTATGTGCTCAAATCTTTTCTTGATTTTTAAAAATTGGGTCTTACTTTCTTTAATTGAGCTGTGAGAATTTTGTTAATATTGTGGATATAAGTACTTTATATAAATAGGTCACTTGCATCAGATATGTCATTTTTCTCCCAGTCTTTGCCTTATCTTCTCAGCTTCCTAATGGTTACTTTAGAAAAAAAAAAAAAAAAAAAAGATGTTTGGTATTTGATGAAATCAATTTATTCACTTTGTTTCATGGGTTATATTTTTATGGTCTTATCCAGAGCCACAATGATTTTCTACTATGATCCCTTCTAGAAGTTTTATAATTTTAGGTTTTACATTAAAATCCATGATAAATTTTGAGTTAATTTTTATAAGTCATATGAAGCATACATGGAAGCTCATTTTTATTGCATATGGGCATCCAATTTTCCAACATAATTTCTTGAAAAGATTACCTTTTCTCCATTGAATTACATGATCATCTTTGCCAAAAATCAATTAGCCATATATTTGTTGGCCTATTTCTACACCCCTCTTATGTTCCAGTGATTTGTATGTTTGTGCTTTAGGCAAGGATAGAATGTCTCTATGTTGTAAACTTACAGCTAAGTCTTGAAATCAGGTTGTGTGATTTCTGGACCTTTCTTCTTTTATGAAAGTACCTTGGCTCTTCTTGGTCCTCTACTTTTTAATGTAAATTTAGAAATCAACTTGTTGATTTCTACCCAGAAAACCCTGCTGAGATTTGGTAGAGATTGCATTGACTCTATTGTTTAATCTGGAGAGCACTGATATCTTAAAATGTTTTCTTCTAGTCTATTAACATGGCATATATCTCTATTTATTTGTATCTTCTCTGATTTTTCTCATCAAATTTTATAGTTCAAAGCATATACATTTTACACATGAATTTTTCAGGTTTTACTAAATTTATCTTCACATGTTCTGATGTTCTATTTTTGATGACATTGTAAATTACCCTAGTTTCTATTTTAATTTCTAATTTTTCCACTGTTAATATGTAGAAATAAAGTTGATTATTTACATTGACCTTGTACCATGGAAAGTTCCTAAATTCATTTTCTTCACACAGTAATTCTAGTAATATTTTCTTCTACTGTTTTTTTGGTGATTTACTGCATAGACAATCATGGGATCTGTGAACAAAGGCATTTCTATTTTTTGTTTTCCAAGTTGTTTGAGTTTTTTCTTTTCTTTATTATTGGTTATAATCTTCAATATGATGTTTAGTAATAGTAGTGAGAGAAGACATCCTTGACTTATTTCCACTATCAGAGGGAAAAATTGGTCTTTTACCATTAAGTATAATATTAGCTGCAGGTTTTTCATAGATGTATTATGAAGTCTTATATTAATATTTGTAGAGTTTTTCTCATAAATGGATCTTGGATTTTGTCAAATGACTTTATCTGTTAAAGTAAGTATATGGGTTTTGTCTTTAGCTAATAACAATTCTAAACAACATTAATTGATTTTAAAAAATTGAATCAACCTTGCATTCTTGGGATAAAATGACTTGCTCATGATGTATGGTATTTGTATGTTGCTATCTTTGATTTTCTATTAATTTGTTTAGTATTCATCTATCTATGTATATGAGGTATATAGTTGCATAGTTTCTTTTTTGTAACATCTTAGCCTAGCTTTGGTTTCAGGGTAATGCTGACTTTATAAAATGAGATGGAGAATGTTCACTCCTCCTCTATTTTCTCTAAGAGTTTGGGTAGAATTAGTATTATTTACACCTTAAAATTTTGGTAGAATTTTCTATTAAAGCTTTCTGAATGTAAATATTCCCTTCTGGAAACTTTTAAATAACAAAATCAATAAATTTAATAGTTTAAAAAATTTTAAAGTTATCTATTTGTCCTTGAGTGAGTTTCAGTAGTTTATGTCTGTTAAGGAATGTATTTAATCTATATATTCAAATTATTACAAAAAAGTTTTTCATAGTGTTTCCTTTTTTGTCCCTTATGACTGTCTAATTTGTAGTGGCATCCTTTCTTTTGCTCTTGTTATTAGTAATTTTTGTGTTTTCTTTCTTCTTCTTTACCTTGATCAATGTGGTCAATATTTATCAACTGTATTTATCTTTTGAAAGAATCAGCTCTTGGTTATATTGATTTTATTTGTTATTTTTAAATTTAATAACTCTTGTTCTTTTCTTATTTTCTTCCATTTGTTTTAGACAAATTTTTAGATACTGGCAAATGGGAGAGCAGCACCATATATTGAATAATGATTTACAGTATACACCACACCCTGGAAAACATTGCTCCAGTTCTGCCAGGGGGTACTATGTAACTGATAGTATAACTGACTCTTCCAAAGGCCATTCAATTATTTTAACAGGCCAGTGGTTTCAAGTTCATAAGAAATATGGTAAGACAAACGAATTCTACTAACAGGAACCAATTGCTCTACTTCATTTGTTGTGAAACAAGTCCTTCACCAGAAGCGGTGTTAGGTGGAATACCATGATGGTATCCACCACGATGGTGGATAAGTCTTTCTGTAAGTCCAAGAATGATGATTTTGGCAGATGCATTGAGGATAGGAGAGGAAAATCTATATCCAGAGCAAGTATCTCTTTCAGTGAGAATAAAGTAAGGCCTATGCTAAGATGGAAATGACTCAATGTAATCAACCTGCCACTGTATAGCTAATTCTCCCCTAGTAAATTATGTTATATTCAAGGCTAAATGCTTATATCTGATTTGGCAATTGGGCAGTGAGAAGTTGCTCAACCTTAGTGAGTAGCTCAGCCTTACTGAGTAGCAGTACATGTTGCATGGCCTCATTTCTGACACAGCAGCCACTTTGTTCATAAGCTTAATATAATGACAAGAATTATAGAATGATCCATCTTATCCACCTTAGCATTAAAATTCTCCTCTCTTGCAGTCACACATTTGTGAGCATTTACATGCAACATAAACTTGTTGTCCACTTAGAAATATCTATCCAGATATCTCTCCCTGAGACTAGTTTTTTAATTGTGAATTTTCCAACATTCAGTGAAACTATTACCCCACTGTTTGTAAATTGGTATAAACCATACCTCTATTTCTCCCTCCAACAAAGGGACTGGGTATATTGCTCAAAGTTCTGCTGATCAGGTGGGTTTGCCTTAATTGGTGTCAACAAGGTCCCACAGAGTAGAACTATAGCATTTCAACCAGTCACATTTGGATGGAACTTACTTATCAAACAGAACTTGTATATTTCAAACCCTACTTATTTATTTTCAGTCAACTAGTCAGAGACACTCCCAATGAAGTCATAGGTGAAGGTTGAGTAAAAGAATGTAAGTTTTGCAGGAGTAGGAACCATGGGCTTTCAGGAAACGTTCTCATATTAATTATATGTGCCCGCACAACCTGCTGAAGCCCAATCTCAAAGATATCATTTTCACTTGATAACAGCATGCTGCTGTCTACACACAAATGTATGGTTTGGTAGCTCAGACAATATCCAATTTAGGATGAGCAGTTCAAGTTGCATGATAATTCGGGGGTCATGGTCAGGCATTCAGTCTCTCCTAAAGCCTAGTAGCAAACCAGAATCTAGATAAACATCTCAAAAACAGAGTAGTTAACCACCAGAAGAAAAATGGTATTGCTTTTCATTACATTGATGTTATTATGCTGACTGGATCTGGTGAGCAGGAAGTAGCAACTACTCTAAACACAGTGGTAAGACTCTTGTGTGCCAGAGGTCTCAAAACAAAATACACAAAAAAAGAAGGATCCTTCTACCTTGGAAAATTTTTTAAGAATTTGGTGGACTGGGACATGTTAAGATATTTCTTCGAAGATTAACAATAAATTGCTACATCTGGCCCCTCCTACCACTTAAAAAGAGGTAAAATATCAACAGGATCTTTTGCATGTAGGATCTTTCAACATATACTTCATGTGAGGATTACTTTAATACATTTTCTGAGTTGTATAAAAAGTTGCAAGACTTCTGCAACAGGTCCACTGAGATCATTGAGAGGTGAATCTCAGTCAGCTCATCTGACCTCAATAAGCTTCTATCTGGACTGGTGAACCAACATGAAGTTTTGGTTCTGCAAAAATTAGTGTCAGCTCAGATTCAGTAATGAGTAATATCCTAAAAGTTTATTTCCTCTTCTCCAATGTGTAGTCAGTCTTGTAATGGCTAGAGGTCTCTTTGAGGAAGGATAAGAAGGTTATCCCTGTAAATATTTTGCAGAGTGGAAGGGTCCTTCCTTAATGGAACCCACCTCTCTTCATTTAAGGAATTTGGGACTACAATCTTGTTGAAGTTTAAAAATTGATTGAGGGTCCTGCATCTTTGTTTTGGTGATTCAAGTAAACCTTTATTTACTAGATCTAGGGTTTTCCACTTATGCAAATCAAATGAGACTTCAGTATGTTATGTACCTATTTCAGTTCTAGGGACACTATAATCAAGTTGTCAATAACACAAATTTTTGTGGATCAGACTATTCTGATTAATGTTCTGACTCTGTGTCTAACATGATAACCATGCTCACTTGGTCCTTGAACATTAAATGACACTACTTGGTCCCTGCAACCCCAGGATCCTCATTGTAATTATAGATTCCTGTTTAACTATAGCAGTTTCCTCTGTAATAACTGGCCTACAGAGAAGAGACACTATGGAGCTCTTTAAGAATATGGGGAAGAAGAAGTAGAGATTTTCTTCAAAATTTTTTCCCACTTTCATAAGAAAGAGAGTGTACTTAAGACCCTGGAGGATATATTTAAGGGATGAGAGGGTTGAGTAGGTTTTATATGGTAAATCCAGCACATCATTCCAATTGCACTAAGCCTTTGGATGACTTCCTCTACAGTTTACTAAGACAGAGAAAGCATTTCAATCTCATTTGATGTGGGATTATATATGTACACATATATATGTACAAACACACACACACACACACACATATACATATTTTTTAAGGACATTTTTACAGAGATTTGCCCTTATGCTAGGGCAGGCAGTCAGGAAGTAAAGATGGATGTAAAGTTTAGAGGACATGCTCAAGGAAAGCCATGAGCACAAACTAGAGTCCATAAGGCCAGAACGGAGTCTATGCACTTCTCATTTACTCCAACCTCGATTATGTCTGTGTCCCATGGAAAAGTTAGTGTCATTTGTTACAGAGTTAAATATACACTTGGCCCAGGAGTTGGGAAAGCTGAAGGAGGATCAGTTGCTAGACTCTCTGCTGTCTGACACCACTAAGGTGAGCAAAAAGAAAAGCAACAGCATGCATTAGCCTGAGCCCTGGCATTTGAGCATAAAAAACATGGCTGCTGCTTCACTTCCACAGTCTACATCTCATGAAAAATATCTTTTGAAGCTCACTATTATTAGGAGATGCACACATACACATGCCCATGCAGGTGTATGGAAATTCTGAGAAACAGAGTTCAGCCCTAGCCAAGTGAACACACCCTCAAATCTGCCTATCCATGGCTTTCAGTCAAATGCATCATTTAAAACCATACAGAGCTTTACTACTTTGCATGGTCTCAAAATACAATAACAATTTTGGCTTTCATTTTAAAATGAAGGTAGATGAAGTAGCAGTTCATTTAAGCTGGTAAGTTAATATAAAAAGAATACTATATTAGATGTCTTAAAAGAATAACAAAAGAAAGATCCATTGTATAATTGGCATGATAATAAGAATTATAAAATGTTTGTTTGTTTTGGAGGGGCCATATGATTGGGCACCTGACTATATTTTGATGAATCAAGTTGATAGATGAGATTATTGTCAGCTAAAGAAACTAAGTAAAAATGGTATAGATTTAAAAAAGATATGTTACTAAAAGTGAGGGATAAATTTGTTCAGAAGATTACGTGTGTGTGTGTGTGTGTGTGTGTGTTTATGTGTACAAGTATTTGCATGCATATGAGCAATGGAAATTCAAATAGAAATATATATTTAAGCAAATTCTAGGAAAATAAGGGAGAAATAGCCATAGGTGAATCTGAATTTGAAAGAGTAAATGAATTTCCCTTTGTACCTCTGGAAGATCAATTCAAATTTCAAAGTAATATAGAGGTGCACTAGATGAAAGAGAGAAAGAAGAAAAAATACATTGAAAGTTAATGCATATTAGCTGGTTCCAGTTAGAAGAAATTGAGATGGGATGTTTAAGTCACTGAGAAAGTCAAATCCATATGTTTTCATAATAATTTGAGGTAGGTTGTTGGAGATAGTAAGATCAAGGTCAAAATGGCTTTACAAAAGAAATATTGAAAAAATAATAAATAGCATTCATTTTTCATATACATATATTTTCATTTGTGGAAGACACTGTGTAGGCATTGGAGATACATAAATATGTATAATGTGTAGTCTCTGCTCTTATGAAGCATAACATCTATTTAGGAAGATGGACAAATAAGTATAAGACATCAAGGCCTATGAGGAAGGTATGAACAGAAGACTTTGGAAGAACAGAGACACACATCTAGTTAGACTAGGGGACCAGGGGGGACTTCCCAGAGGAAATGACAGTAGTTCAGGTAAAGTTGAGATTGTAACCAGATGGAATTTTGTGTCAAGCAATTTATGCAATTGTATCAAGCAATTTCATCCATTATGTGCCTAGTAACATCAAGCAATTACATCAAGCAGTTGTACCTCTGGAACAGCTGAAGTATTGTTTCTTAACAGATGGGTTCTGTGAGATGAGTAAGGTAAGGCAAATAATAATCAAATCATCAAAACTTGTATATTTAACTAAATATATGGGTTTTGCTATATGTATTTTAAGCAAGAGAGGGACATGATGAGTTCTTTATTTTCAAAGACTACTCTGGAGGTTCCTCAAAAACTTAAAAATAGAACTACCATATGATGCAGCAATTTCACTACTACATGTATATCTAAAGAAAATAAAATCAGTGTGTCTAAGAGATATCTGCACTCCCATGTTTATTTCACCACTATTCACAATAGCCAAGATATGGAATCAACATAAGTTTCTATCAGCAGATGAATGAATGAAAAATGTGGCATATACACAATGGAATATCACTCAGCCATAAAAAAGAATGCAATTCTGTCATTTGTGGCAACATGGATGAATCTGGAAGGCATTATATTAAGTGAGATAAGCCAAACATAGAAAGAGAAATACCACATGACCTTACTTATGTGGAATCTAAAAAGTTGATCTCACAGAAGTAGGGAATAGAATAGTGCTCACCAGAAACTGGGGAGAGTAGAGGGAAGGAGTAAAAGGAGTGAGATTGGCCAATGGGCACAAAGTTAAAATTAGACAGAAGAAATTAGTTCTAGTGTCCTATTGCACATTAGGGTAACTATATTTAATAATGTATTGAATATTTCAAATTGACTAGAAGAGAGAATTTTGAATGTTATTACTACAAAGAAATTATAAATGTTTGAGATAATATGTTACTTGTTCTGAATTGATCATCACATTATATATATATATATGTTGAAACATCACATTGTACTCCACAAATGCATACAATTAATGTGTCAATTAAAATAAAAATAAGGAGTACTTTCAAAGAGTGGTAAGCTTGGAAAGATGAAGACCAATTGGGAATGCATCATATAAGTCAAGGGTCATGTTCTGAAGATCTGAATCAAGGCGGAACTGTGAATAGAGATATAGGAATAGATTTGAAATGATGATTATGATGATGGTGATGGTGCTAACGATAGTGATGCTGATGCTGATGGGGATGTTGATGCTGTTGGAGTTGCTGCTGCTGCTGATTACAGGTAGTATCTTTGGGCACTTACTAGTTTACATGCACTGTGGAAAGTTTATTACATAGATTATATCAAATAATCCTTATGGAAGCCTTCTAAGATTAAATTTATTTTTATCTTCATTTAAGGGAAGAGGAAATACATCCTTTAAAATTTGAGTATTTTGTTCAAGATCATAGAGACACTAAAAAATGTATGTGGATTTCAAACCAGGCTATCTAAAGCCCCTCCTTTAGGGCCACTTTATGATTTTCCTTCTCTACAAATATTTAGGAATGAAAATTGTCAAGTGGAAGGTAGGGAATGAGTTTAAATTAGAGAAGTTTCTAGGATTTCTCTCAACATTCTAACTGAAGTAATTAGAATAGTAGTATTTCCATGTATTGAAACTGAGAGTGCTAGTGGAGGTACTAACACTAACATTATCAGTTGTTGAAACAGCAACAGTATAGTAAGATCCCGTCTGAAAATATATTTGAATTTATCTTCCTAGAGAAATAACCTCACCAGGAAATTTTCTAAAGAAACACTGTAGCGTAAAGGAAAATATTCTGCAGATGCACACAGCTGGACCAGGACTTGACCATTATTGTATTAACAATGTATTTTGTGGTTCTTCCTGTTCTTCATTTTGTCAATGTCTCGTATTTTTTTTCCTTATTCTGTTGGTCATTTCATACATTTTTAAAAACCTGAATAAATTTAACTCCACATTGATTTATGAGTAGCTGCAGAGTTAGAAACAAACTGTTATCAGAATCACAGAAATATGTATCTCCAAAGAACACATATTCTGAAGAAAATTATTAACAGTATGACAATAATGTCTAGTCACACTACAATTCCACCTGAAGAAAATAGATCTCTGTCCCTCTACTCTAATTTGGATAGTAACCTCTGCTCTTGTACTGACACACTATGATAATCGTGCCATCTCTAATTTTACATCTTTATTAGCTTTTGTGTGAAGCTAGCTAGTCTGGTAATAACAAAAATTCTATTACTTTCTTCATGGATATCACTTTTCACATTAACAGCAATAAAAAAAATACTGGGAATACCCCTTGAAAAGCTGCATTCCTTGTAATAAATCTTATCTATAAATAGTTACATTCCTTGTAATAAAACTAATCTATAAATTGCTGTTATTATTATTGTTAATATTTATAGTGATTAGGCTATAAAAGAAAAATATCAATGCTTTCTCATGTAATTTTTCCATCATGTTTAAAACTTAGGGAAACTGATAATTTTAAAGATTAAAAACTTAGGGAGACTGACAATATAAGATTAAAAACTTAGGGAGATTGCTAATTAGAAGATTGAAAACTTCCACAGTAAAAAATATAAAACTTAGGGAGACTGCTAATTATAAAGATTTAAAACTTCCACAGGAAAAAATATAACTGTAATGCTTTACTTTGATGGTTTCTTTCAGTGTAATGAGTTGTTCCTTTCTGAAAGTGTGGATAAAAGTCTGTGCATCCCTGCAAGCTTGTTAATGGTATTCTGTCACCGTAGAGCACATAAGGTGAACCCCCTGGGGGGAAAACAGAATGTCTTATACTAAATGGACAGCTAATGAGATACTTAAACGCACAGCCAGTGAAATGTGTTACTGGAATAAGGTCTGTACAAATTTGAGACTTCCAGTCCATTGATTTGTTTATAGAGATCTCTTAGATACATATCTCCTTCACTGCTATAGTCTCGTATAGACTGAAGTCATACTGAACATTTATTTGGTGAGCGTCCCCAGAGGGAGTATCAAAATTAGCAGTCTCCATTAATAATATTTGGGGGTCTTCTGCTTGATTGAAAAACACTAATTTAATTAGTCATTTCATTTCTTCTCTAATGCTGTTTGCATTGCATCCAATTCTGATTGTTCAGTAATTTCCTCTGAAGAAACAAACAAAAACCACATGTTCTTAATATTGTCATTACTGTCCATCTCATTTATAACTAATTTAGCTGTGTCTAAACAAAGAAAGAAAATGAAGAATTAGGCAATTGAGGAGGGAATTTATTTTCAACTTAGCCAGACTAGATCACAGTATTTTTCACAACATTTCTCAATGATAGCATTGATTCTCTACTTTCATATCCTGTAAGTAAAAAGGCAAACTAAAATTGAAGCATGTGTTTATACAATATACGTGTTTAAGAAGATATCTGAATAAGATAGTATAGAGCAGGGAGTGACATCAACACTCCTAAAGGGGAATGAACCCAGTTCAGTAGGTCTTTTGAGTGGGAATCTGACAAAAACTGAAGTGGGTTAATATCAAAATGTCACTCCCTGGTTTTCAAAGAGAAAAACTGAAACTTAAATAGATAGTATCAATATAATTTTTAACATAAGTACTACTAGAATGGAGATTTACCAGAATCATATTATTGAAAAACAAAGATGAGAAATGTTTAACCAAACATAAGGGGTTCAAGAAAAGTACATACACACACACACACACACATAGAAATATATATAAACTATATATATCTATCTATCTCCCTAGAAGTATGTGTATATAAATGTAATATATGTATATTATATATTGTATATACATTATACATTATATGCTTATAACACTATATACATATTGTATACAATACATTATATGTATTTAAATGTAATTGCATACATATATTACATTTTCTTGAACTCATGCTTGGCTAAACATCTCTCATCTTTGTTTTTCTAGGATACAAATCTGGTAAATCTCCAGCATATATATACATATCCAGGGGAAACATTTTATATGCATATATATATGAGATACATGTATATGATATACTGCATGCAATATAAGCAACTCTAAATCTGAATATATATACATTCAGAATATATATATATATAAAACAATCAGTAGGGAAGCTATTACATTTACAAACACAGTTAAATACACTATAATGCTCCATGCATTTGTTAGTGTACCTAAGAAACACCATTTATCCTGGTGTTTCATTATTTTTTCTCCTTACCTATTATATTCCTTCAAGTTGTCTTTTTTCCACGTTTTATTTTTCCTATCTAATGTTTATGGATACATAACAGTTGTACAGATACATAGGGTACATGTAATATTTTGACATAAGCATAAAATATATAATGATCAAACTTAGGGATACACATCACCTTAAACATTTATCATTTATTTGTCTTGGAAACATACCAAATCTATTCTTTGACTTATTTTGAAATATATAATAAATTGTTGCTGATTATATTTGCCTATTTGCTACTGAACACTAGATCTTATTCCATCGATCTAATTGTGTTTTTGTACCCGCTAATCAACCCCTCTTTATTCTCCCTCCGCATTACAATTTCTAGCCTCTGATAACCAGGATTCTGTAAACTATCTTCCATGAGATCAACTTTTTTTTAGCTCCTACATGTGTGAGAAAGCGCAACATTTGCCTTTCGTTGCCTGGCTTATTTTGCTTAACTTGATATTGAGTTACCTTAATCAGTATTTTTCCTAACGTTTACTATTCACAGTAATTATTTTAAGTATTGTCTCTATGACGTTAATTTATTGTAACCAACCATTTTTATTATCTTTCTTGTTTCAAGCTCATTACTTTTGTTAATAGCATTGCTTGCTTCATTTGGTTAAGTTCTTCATAATTCTTTTACTACCTAATTTAAGTCTTGTTTGTCTCCAGAACCAAGATTTTCTTTCACAGATAGGAATTGTATGTTATTACTGGTTTTCTACAAGGCTGAGTAGGGGCATTGCGTGTATTTGTAGGTGTGGGGGAAAGGTCAGAGTGGGTTAGAGTCAAAAGTGCTAAGTTAGAACGACTTACTCAGTATGAAAACTAACTATTTTTCCAGTAGTTTGGGTATAGTACCTATACCATCTGGTTGGAATATATGTGATCACTTTTTTTGGAATAATCCTGAGCTGAGAATTTTTTCCCTAGTTGTATAGGATACTTTCATTTTGTGAAAACATGACAATTCAAGTGTCCTCATTCCCTACTTTATCCATATCCATAGAGCTGTCTATTTATACTCTTCTTATAACCATTTAAAGAATAGAAAAAATAATTAAGGAACTTTAGCCATGATTTTTATTTATCTGTCAGAGCATGGGGTAGCATTTTCCCTAGACCTTCCTTCATGTGTCTTTTCTAGAACAGTCAAATGATCCTATCTTTTGTCTTCCAGTTTGCATAATGCCATGAATTTATTTCTTAACAATAAGTAGCTCTAGGTAAATAGGATCATTGTACCTTTCCCATATAGTTTTCCTCCCACAAGAAAAACTGTAATGCTAACCTGTTTTGGTGCTTCCTTTCACACTGAGGCATAAAGAGAATTTCTGTGTTGATTCTTAAGACAGCATGCTTTGGAACTTTCAACAGTAACTATATAATACCATATAGTTTTCCTCCCACAAGAAACACTGTAATGCTACCCTGTATTGGTGCTTCCTTTCACACTGAGGCATAAAGAGTATTTCTGTGTTGATTCTTAGGACAGCACGCGCCTTTTAATTCAAATTAAAAGAAACTTCAGAATTTTGTGTGCATACTGGAATAAGAACTATGCCAATCTTTTTCTAGTAGTGCAGGTTAGGAGAATCTTCTATCTCTCCGTCACTATATTCACGAAACACATTTGTTGAAGTTTTTTTATGTGCTTGCTTACTAGATCTGAGATATAATAGTTCTGAGATCAAGCACATCTCATTTTACATCAGAGTCAACAGTTCTTTAATTTTCAGTTATTTTTAAAGTTTTTTCCCTACCGATTATAATTTATCATATTTCTATAACATTTGGAATAATAACTTCAGTTTAAAATCTTGTAACAAATTTATATCCATTTTAATTTAGAAGCTAAAACACTAACAAAATATGTCTTCTGGAGACCTATGTTTTCCATCTTTTCTGCTTTGGTAGTCAACTGTCTCATAACTCTTCTGGGGAGAGAAATCTAAGATTGCTATTTAATAAATGAAGAGGTGGAGTACAAGGATTTGTTAATGCAAACTAAATTAATAGACCCTATTGACTACTGTGCACTTTAAAACTCATTGACATCTATCAAAGAAAATTTTGAGAAGAACCATGTTTTCATAGGTCAGTTTTTTGTCTAAAAAAAAAAAATGTTTAATGACATTACATTTTTTAGTGCATTTGTTAGTTTCCTACAAGCAGGATATTCAGAGAAAAAGCATATGTTGATTACGTGTGTGTCATGTTTTCTTCCTTATATTTATTTTTAACTTCCAGATTTTAAAAGTTAAGAGAAAATCTTTCTAAATCAAGAGCAAAATTAATTTAAAGCTGCTTCTCTAGGGAAAGCACTTAAAAATCAGAGAAATATCTATACAAAATTTTTTGGGCCTCAGGAAAAAAAGTTCCATAAATGAATCCCAGCTATTTTATTATTTCGATGTTCATAGCAATTATGTTTTCTCCAATTTGTTCATTTGAACCATGTTTTTTTGTTGTTTTGGTTTTTGAGACAGGGTCTTGCTCTGTACCCCAGGCTGGAATCCAGTGGCGTGATCTCGGCTCACTACAAGCTCCGCCTCCCAGGTTCACGCCATTCTCCTGCCTCAGCCTCCCTAGTAGCTGGGACTATAGGCCCCCGCCACCACGCCCGGCTAATTTTTTTTTTTTTTTTTTTTTTTTTCTGTATTTTTAGTAGAGACGGGGTTTCACCGTGTTAGCCAGGATGGTCCCAAAGTGCTGGGATTATAAGCATGAGTCACCGCGCCTGGCCTGAACTACGATTTTTAAGATAGCCATTACACACCAACAACTCTATTTTATATTCTTTTGGTATCATCCTGGTGATCAGCTAAATCAAATTCAGAAAGACAACTGCTGTGAAATTTTCGTATTTTTTTTGAACCTGAATAGCTTTTTCAGTATGGCTGTGGACATGTAGACCCTTGATGCGTTATTTGAACATAAAAATCACTCTACATCTATATTTACATTTTTCTCAATTTTTCTGAAAATAATTTATTTTTATACAATTATGTGATAATAAAGGCTTTCTTCTTTATTAAGTATTATTTTATTTCAGAATTTTACTGAGGAAATTATTTCCAGGATTCTAATAAATGATTTGCTTATAAATAGAAAACTTGTATGGGTAGTTTTCCCATAAGTACTAATTTCACAAAACAAGACAATCTGTACTTGAACCTCTGAGAAATGGTTCTACTGATCGCATTTCAATATTCAAATATTTCAATCATGCTTATCATTCTACGAATGTACAAATATTTCACTCATGCTTATTATTGCCTTCAAATACTAAGTTCTACTAAGGATGTCACTATCTTTGCCTGTTAAGATTTTATGGCACAGTTAAGCTTCTTAAAAATCCAATTCCTATAAGTTAAGTGGTGTATATGAAAAGAGAATGCAGGTCTACTCATTTACATGGTCTTCCGACTTTTTTCATTACCTCCATCTTTGTCTTTTCTCCTACTTTCCATAACTGGAAGATATTAAATGCATTCTGTGATGGAGAGACCCTGAGTAGCAGTCTCACAACCATTACTCATTTACTTTACATCTTGACACCAGAGATGAAGCTCAGTTCAATATCTGTGGAAATAGATAAAATCTCTCATATCGTTTATGTTCAACTAAGTAAACCCAAAATGTCACCATGAGAAAATCCATTTTCAGACTGAAGAGCCGTTTCTCTTCGAAGGAGCAATTAATGACTACTTTTCCTATTCCTTGTCTCCTTCACAGGACAATTATGATGGCACACGGTGAAAAACCAGTCCTCTCTAAAATGACATGTGGCATTTAAAAACAAAAATCTCTATTTTCAGTGCTTGCATAAATCTGATGATTTTCTCCTCTTGAGCAAAGAAACTCTAATGCCTTCCTGGTGTGTTTTGCAGAGCATGGGATCAACATCACACATGGAATATATTTGTGAAGAGACAGACAGAATTATGTCATACCCAGAGGGGAAAATAATCAGATATCAACCCTGCATTTGCTGCATTAATCATATTTTTGTGACTAAGAGAAATAAGAATAGAGCTGGTTATTAGACTCTTGATGACCTCGTTCCCAGTCTCCAGTTTTGATGTGGCAAGTATGTTCATCTGTCTGCACATTGGGTTATTGGTAAAGTAAGGATAATCATGCATAATACTTCCTTATTGGCTCAGAGCTTTAGAAAGTGATTTCACATTTTCTTGTGTTACTTGAAAAATTGTGTGCTATTCAGGTGCTAATGGCTCTCTCGGGCAAAGAAAACTAAGACATACTCTCTTATAATTTCAAGATGATTTTAAATGTATAATTACATTTATATCTAAAGTAAATGACATCTCATTTTTACATAATAGGAATTAGGGTTATTAGCATTAACAAAATTCAAAATGCAGGAATTAAGGATATTATTATTGGGGAAAAATAACAATATGAAATTTTAAAGGAAGGATTTGGTTTTAGGAAAGATAATGTTACTTCATACTTGGTAAAAGATAATTCAGTAAATATTTTTGAATATAAATTAGCTTCTAATTGAAAATGGTTGTGATTTTAAATGTCAAAGTTCACTAGAAGCCTTTGGGAGAAATTTGATGTATTGAAGAAGTTAAAATATATACAGTTTTACAACCTATGAGATATATTGCTAATATATAAAGAATAGATAAAGAAAAGTCTATGTGACTATTTTGAACCTTAAAATATTTATATAAAAATGGTAATGAGTGAAAAGAAAAAATTTATTTCTGGAGAATAAACTGAACACTTTAAGCTATAGAATTATGTTTTGTATTTTCTGTGTATCGGTCTTTAATATTGTGCAGGCAACTCAATTTTAATGTATAAAATAGTCTGGGTGATGATACTCATGCCCAACAATGTATCAGTTGAATTACAGTTAAAAGCACTGCACCAATGTTACTAATTTATACTTGTTCATTTAGAATCATGTAAATATGCACATAACTTTTCTGATAAAACTCTAGTTAGAAGAGTCATAGATGGAGAGGAAGACAAGGCTTCCAAATGGAGAATGTCAATATTCTAAATATCTCATTGCCAACAATTTTGCGTGTCTGTCTATGTCAACTTACAAAGAAGAATGGAACAGAACCAACATTACAAGGTAAGGTAGAACTGACAGCCATTTCTCCTTTTTTGTTGCCAGAATATTAGTCCTGCTTAGGATACCCATATACTAAAGATTATATTTCAAAATTTATATACCAGAGACATAATTTTGCACAGCTAAACCTATGATGGCAATTTCAGTCATTATGCCAATGACTGAAAGATGAGGAAAAATAGACAGGGGGATTTTGGAAAAGATTATATTATTCTCACTGATAACAAGTAAAAGTTAAGGAAAAATAAAAAGTCTTCTCTGTTGGATTTTTTTTTACACTTGAAATTTTGGCAGTCATTTTGGGAACATAAGTAGAGCAAGCATAAGATAATTAGTCAACACACATGTAGGCAGAGAAAGTCATAGAAAGAACATGAGTCATTGTGATGTAATGTATACACTAAATTAACTGACCATTCTGCCTCTGATCATTTTATAAGCAATATTAAATTTATATATTGTATAGTTATTTTGTTTGGCTCTTCTCCTACTTGCATAAGAGATGATACTTGGTATTTAAGGCATGGAAGTGCCTATTTTATAAAATATTATTTCTATCTGAGATGAATTTGAGAGCATTGAGCATGTGTCAGTGGCCCAGGTACTGGTATAATTGTGTTCATCTAAATTTGTGGGACAACTTTTAGCCAATATTGTTGAAATTTAAGCAAAAGAGGACCTTGGATAACTTTACCCACATTTTATTTTCAACCTCAACATTTTACAAAGAATACGCTGAACTCCAGAAACATTAATTAACTTACTAAAGGTAGCCTAGATCTCTGTATTTACAAAAGTTTTATTTAGAGCTATATGTAAAACACTTGTCTTTATTCCTAGTCCAATTTTCTTTCCATTATACTATGCTTTTCCTAAAGCCTAGAAGCTAAGTCAATATCTGACTTTAATTATCACCTTAAAAGTCTTGTTATGTAGTTGATCCATCTTTATAAAAGCTGTGATGTTTATGAGCTTTCGAGATTAACTGATGAACTGGGCTTAACTATTGGGGGTGGGGGGGGTTGGTGAAAGTCACTGTCCATGGTGCTGTAATAGTAGGGGTGGTGTGGTATCAGATCAATATCCTCATCCAAATGTAAAATTTATTCCCTGATTATTGCCCATTTAAAAAATAACAAATTTACTGTTGTCTTGGAAATTAAGAATCTGAAATTTCCCTTATATCCTCATTAATCTAGCATTAGTTTAGATGAGTGTTTTTTTTTTCTTCTTCTTCTTTTCTTTTCTTTTCTTTTTCTTTTTTTTTTTTTTTTTTTTTTTTTTTTTTTCTCTCTGAGACAGGGTCTTACTCTGTCACTTGGTGATGCCCAGTGGTGCAATTTTGGCTCACTGCAACCTCTGCCTTCCAGGTTCAAGTGATTCTCCCACCTCAGCCTCCTGAGTAAGTATGTTCTTAATACATTAGATTCTACACAGTCTGCAGTAAAGGGGTTTTAAAATAGAACAGGATGGTATAGCAATGAAACAATTGACTTTTCTTAGAAGACCACAGCACTGATTTAGAACTGGTAAAGTCATAGTTTTTCTTTTTTTGTTTTTTTCAGATAAATGTTGGCATCTCGTAGTGACATATCATGACATTATCCAGAATAAGTTATAATGAAGACAGTTTTCTCTGAGGATGGAGAATCTTGGCACAGTTGACTGATTAGTTGGTCATCAAAGAGAACAAGAAATTCCATACAAGTGCTTTCTCTAAAGGGTCTGCAATCAGGCAACAGAGATTTCACCTAGAAAATGTTGACTGGTGTATATTTCCACCCGCATCTATGAAACTTGATCATGTGGGATTCTCACTCACTTTTGTGAATAAAGTCTTTTATAGGCCTCAGTATTTCCAGAAGAATTGGTCAAGACGTGGTTTGAACATTCACAATAAAACCACCCATCTCCTGTCTTTCCCATCTCAATCAGCTGGAATCCAAAGAGCACTGTGTATTTGGAGTAAGACCACCTCTCTTTTGACTTTCTCACCTTACAGTCAAGTGGTTGCCTCATAACTTTTCATGTTCATGACAAATTTTTTTTTCTTTTTCTTTCCTTCCCTCAACACTTCCCACTTATTACCTTAATCTGTTTTCAGGCCATTATTTCTTATTTCATCATATTATTATTTCTTGTTTTTGATAATCAATTTCAAAAGCTCAATCTTCCAGTCCATCCATCATTTCCTTGCTCCAAATCAGGAATCTGTTCATTCCTTTATCTCCCATCGATCACTAACATCTAAAAAGCCTCAACAGTTTCCTTGTGTCGGATATTAGCAAAATTCTCTCTATCCAACACTTCTTATTGAGTTTTTATTTTAACTTCCTGTTTTAAGTGGTATATGGCTGTCTTCCACAGCTTCCTCTGCAGCCATCCCTGTAGTGTTTATCCTGTCTCATAAACTCATCACAGGCCAGGGCATTCAAGT
This sequence comes from Papio anubis, assembly GCF_008728515.1. Taxonomy (NCBI): domain Eukaryota; kingdom Metazoa; phylum Chordata; class Mammalia; order Primates; family Cercopithecidae; genus Papio; species Papio anubis. Next base: position 85,331,338 of record NC_044979.1, on the reverse strand, counting down.
GAGGTAGTTGTCTTCCTTAATCCTCATTACCACATCCAAAATATTCTCCCTCCTTCCAACTTAGAAACCCAAACTGTGGTTCTCATATATGCATACTGTAATATTCCGTATGTGCATATTGCAATACTCCTCATATGTGCACACTGTAATACTCCTCATATGTGCACACTGTAATACTCCTCATATGTACACACTGTAATACTCCTCATATGTGCATACTGTAATACTCCTCATATGTGCACACTGTAATACTCCTCGTATATGCACACTGTAATACTCCTCGTATATGCACACTGTAATACTCCTTACAGCTGTCAGTTACTTACCACACATTTACTTACATCATTTCCCTTCATTTGCTAAATATTTTGGCTCCTGGATAACTTTTGTTCTTTTGTCCACTAATCCTTGAAAATGTGGCCTCTCCTGTCTCTGATATCTTATTCTCCAGTGATCCTGTCCTCCACCTTGCCACATATTGGTGGTCATTTCCTATATTTTGTCCTTAAGACTAACTCCACCTCTCCAAGATATCAGTCGCATGCAACCAGGAATCCAAGTGTCATATCTTATTTTTGTAGCCCACTCACAGTTTCCTACCACTGATGATCTCACAAATATACTGAAATCTACAATTCACTGATTCTATCACTTTTTAACCATTCGTTACACCCCTTCATGTTCACATTTTTCGCTATTGAAATTACTTAGCCAATCATCATACTTCCCATTGCATATACTCTTAACTCATTTTCCCTACTCAAACTTTGTCCTCTTAACTTAGGACAATCACAACCTTGGTTCCCCTTACTTACGTGTGCACCAATGAAGCTAAAATTAGATGTATAAGCTACAAATTGATTGTACTGTATTTTATTTGTCCATTTACTTTCTCCTATTTAGAACAAGTGTTAACAAACTGTGTCCCATAGGCCAAATTCAGCCTGCTGCCTGCTTTTCAAAATAAAGTTTTATTAGAACACAATAATATTCATTCATTTACATATTGTCTATTGCTACTTTCATGTTATAATGACAGAGTTGAGTAGTTGCACAGAGATCTCATGGCTCCCACAGTTTAACATATTTACTCTCTGGTCCTTTATAAAGTAAGTTTTCTAATTGTTGTTCTAGATGACTATGCCATTACCTTTTCACCCATCCTTTTACATCTAATATATTCTCCCCAGTTCTCACTTTCAGTGGGTGAGATTGCTTCCCACTGCAAGAAAACCAGAACAGTATATAGATACGCCTTCATGCTCACATCATATATGTAGGTAGGTAGTATGTGTACTAGCTACTGACATAAGTAAACCTAAGCTGAAAAATTTTGCCTTCTCCCTTGATACTGTAGACATTATTATATACATGCATTAGATTCTTCACATGAGCATTAGATCTTATAACTTCTCATCTACTAAAGGACATCAATTTAATAGTTCACTTTTCTCTCTTGAATCATCAATTTCCTGATTTCTCTTTTTGTTGTATTGTTCTCGTGAATATACAGACATGCTTTTATATCTTCTCTTTTTAAATAAAATCTCCTGATAACATCTCCCTCTCTAGTTTCTTCAGTGAAACCTAAAAGTATTTTCTACACTTACTGTTTTCAATTTATATTCTGTCATTCTCCTTCTAATGCGTTATCATCAGTCCACAAAAGACATACACATCGCAAAATCCAGTGGCTGATTCTCAATATTCATTCTCTTTTACCTATTAATAGCATTTTCATTAAACAAATACTTACTAAATACTTATGTATGTGTACACTGTTTAAAACATTAGCCAAAAATGAAAAAAATCAGGTAAAAATTTCTGCCTTTAAAAAGTATATATTTCACTAATTAATCATATTTAATCATGCATTCTTCCTTTCTCCCCTCCTACACTTTTTCTCAATCTGCTTTATAGTTCTTTCTATTCTCCATGACTACTTAATGTTGCAGTATTCCAAGGATAAGCAATCGGATATTGTTATTTTCTACCTGCAGACACTAACTCTGTGAACTGATTCATTCCTGTGACTTTGAGTTTATATTTTTTGAAACTTTAAATGTGTATCTCTAACCTGTACTTCTGTCCTGGACTACAGATTTATATATAATATATGCATATATGATTTATATATATTATATTGCCTATTTAACTTTGATGACTAATAATCATTACATACATAACATGTTTTCAGATGAACTAATGATCTTCTCCTCCAACCCTTCTGTATCTCAGTTGATAGCAACCCCATCCCCAGTGACCACCTCCTGCAAGCAGCCATCCCTTACTTGAGTTGTCACTATAAACTCTTAACAGGTCTTCCACCATCTATTTTCAATACAACAGCCAACGTGACACCTATAAAGTGTACACCAGACCATGTCACTTCTCTCCTCCAACCCCACTAGGGGATATCATCTCATTCTTAAACAGCAATGTCTGTCCTTATGAAAACCTATGAGGCACTATATGATCTGGTCCTCCCAAGCCTCTTTCACCTTATGCTTATCTCCCCCTCTTCTACTTGTTATAGTAGTTGCTTCCTTGATGTTCCAGAAAGAGACCCAACAGGCTCTCATTTGCAATTGTAGCTCTAATTGTTCCCCCTCCCTAAAAAGCTCTTTTCCTCATATATCCACTGGACTTACCTCCCTCCAGTATAGGTGTAAGTGGCACTTTTCTCAGAATAGAGGGCAAAAAAAAAAAAAAAAAAAAAAAGTGCAAATAAAATTGGTTAAAATACTGACAGCATGATATTACTTGGTCATATGCTAAAAGGCTCAAGGAACCATACTCATAACCTCCTTAACTATTTTCATAATTTTATAATATATGCATAAGAAGCTTTTATGACCCCAATAGCACAAAATAGCTCTCTTTGTAATTATATATGTAACGGAGCCATTAAATTTTGGTATGGTTTTTCATTTAAACAGTTTAATACAAGGACTAATAATATTTTTCTCACATTCAAAATAAAAAATTGCCAGATACATTTTCTAAGACCAACTAACTTGAGAGTAATAAAGCTAGAAAAATACATGTTTTTAATTAATACATTGAGCATCTACAAAGCATAATATTAATTTAAGAACATTTATAAAAGTAATTGTTGAGCATTCCTTTACTTTTTGCTTTTTGTTTAAGAGCTTTCTATAGCTTTTCAAAGATAGTTTACCTTAGTTTTCTTTGGCTTAAATTATTTTCAAGATAAAAGAATCTTTATCCAGCCATATGCAAAATGCAGTACATCATTCTTTTCCACTAAAAAGTAGAATTTTTATCATCTAGATCATAAATATCTGTAGAATTTAAACCAGCATTCTTGAGTCCTGAAGACTTTTTCATTTTCACCCTGACCCTGGACCCTAAATTAGTTTCTGCAATGGCTCTATTCCTTTAGGATTTACAATTACATAAAAGAGAGTAGACTAAAAGAATCTCTAATAATCTTAGAAGCGAAATTAAGTAAACCATGAAAATCATGTCTGTCTATGACCCCAGTGGATCTAAAAAAAATTCATGGTCACATGGGAACTTTTGAGTATTTCTGTATATCATGAACAAAGAGACAGCAGTCCAACCAGTTTAGAAACTTCAAATGCCTTGAATCAATAGATTTTATTAAAATATTACAAGTTTGCACTGTGATAATTCAATCTGTCTATTAAAATTACTTCCATTAGCCCATGATTGTATACTCTGTTTGCCCACAAATATAAATAGTTATTTGAAGCACTGTAATTTACTAATCCTGAAATGAACATTTAAAAGAATAAAGAAAAAGAAATCACAATTAAAAAGGAAGAGTGAAAGAGAACTTTAAAATTTAGAGAAGATCTGTTATCAGGGTACTAGGGCAGGTACCACGATACATATTTTCTAAATAAGAGAGGTTGGGGGGTGGGGGAGATTTTTATAGGAATTAATTACTGAGAAGCATATGCGTAAATGAAAAAAAAGTATTATTTTCCTAAATTCATCATCATTCACTGTGGGAGAGAGTTAACAGTATTTTTCCCCATATCTGCATACTCTTATACATCATTTTTCGAATAAGCAGTCGTGTGCAAAACAAGTGGTCTTCTGACCATGAGCCTGCTCACTTGGGTATAATTGCTCTGTCACAATTTGTTTTTATACTTCATTCTACATTTTCCTTTTACTGCTGCCTTTTAACCTTCCTGCCTCTATTTGCTAAGGTGGTTGATGACTAAAATGTCTAGCCCTGAGGAGACAATCCTGAAATAAAATAAAACATGATACGCACGACGCCTGCAAGTAAATCCAGTTCCTAATATTTCAGCTGTTTCAGTCTAAGTGTAATAAAAACAGCAGTTGGTCTTAAAAAAGCAAAACAAACAAACAAAACCTTCATTAACCTTGCCAAAAAAGAAAAACAGCTTCATTATTCTGATAGAATTCTGGGATCCTCCCCCCAAAAATCTCCTAAGACACAGTCTGTTTGTACCATAGCAAAGTGACCTCTTTGATCTAAGATAATTTACTCCTCAATTGAAATTTCAATTATTTTTTCTGACATATGCTAACATTGATGGTATTCCCAGAATCTCTCAGCATTACTACAACAGTGTGCATTAGTATAGGAAAACTTTTAAATGAAAATCTGCATTACATTTTAGCAAACACTTTACTAGCACTTAGGCCTAGTTATAAAATATCCTATTGCTTTATTTTCCTTTTCTTCTCCTTTTACTTTTCTCTTTATTTTTATTTCTTACATTACTATAAGAAAAAGCTGAAATCACTTAGGTCCTCAAATACAAGAGTGTTTAAATATCACTATTGTCAAGAAAAGTTATACAACTGAAGAGTGCATTGGAAAGGTATGAAATACAAAACTCAGGAAACCGAGTTTCCATCATGGAGTTCGTAATTCCTGTAGTCAAGTGCATTCTAGGTAGCTATACTTGACTTTTCCATTCTTTGTAAAGCATGTTTTCACCATTTCCATCATCTGTCTTCCCTTGCTGCCACATATATTCCCCATGAAATATTCTACTTCCTCCATATTCTGGGTTACTAGACTCAGAACTCTACTTTTTGTAGTAACATGGTTAGCTCCCTAAATTCAAATTTTATATTCGCTTTTACTGTACAAGAAAAAAAACTATGAAGGTAGAGTAAATTTTATTTCAAAATTGTATGCAAAAAACAAAACTTCTGTGCAAGTTTTCAAGATCTTAATCACTCCTAAATCTCTCCCCTACTTCCCACTACTATAACATGGCACATTACGTAATGAACACATAAAATCTTTAGATTGGAAAACAAAGTGGGGTTTTTGATATTTACTAGCATCTTTTCTTCCCTTGCTTCGTCACTGTCTATGCATCCTGCTGTCTCCAGTCTTCCTAAATTTTTGAACTTTCACAACATTTGAAATCTATGTTTGACTGACAATCATTCAGTTACCCATGACAAGTTCGTGCCTGTTCCACTGAGCTCGCTAAGCTTAGTGTTTTTCTCTCCTGGGGAACCTCAGCCCCTCGTATGACTCCCAAGTTCTGTTTCCCAAGGTAGAGACATGGGTACCACCTCTTTCTGGACACAGCTCACATGAAGGTTAATGGCTTCCAGCAGCAGCTGACGTATTAATAGTTGATCACTGTCTCTTTTTTGGAACACTGACTTCTCTAACTTACAAGAACATTTCCCTGGTTTTCTTATTTCTCTGACTTCCTTTTCAGTTTCCTTTTTGCTGATTCCTGTTTCTGATTTTACCTTCTAATCTAAACATGGAATGTGTTTGGCTGTACTTTAGATCTTTCTCTTTTTATATATGTCATAATGTGTCTATGTACATGATATATGTCATTCTATATATGTTCTATATATATCATCTCCCTATATAATGTATCTCTCTATATGGATCTTCTTTATATATAACAATGTATCAGTTATTAAAATACTGTTGAGAAAATAAATATTTAATTATATTCAAAGACTCATGACATATTAATTATAAAAACATGGAAGATAATTTGTGATCAATTAGCATGATATAAAATGGAGATATGCTGTGTAATATTTTTACAATTGAGAGATGTGATACCTATTTTTCTTATATAAACTATTAATTTTATTACTATGCATGTAGTACACATAATATATGTGGCATAAACATATATTATAATTCATACAGGTGTGAACCATTTTGCCTGCCTAAACAATGTTTGTTTGTTTTATGTGATAGTGTCAATGCATAAATAATTCTTAAGATGTATATAAATCATTTGCTCCATTATTATTTAGCTTGTTTTTAGATACAGAATTCACTAGGTTCAATGGATGTTACTATGACATTTACGATGAAATAACAATGAATTAAAGTTTTTTACTGTATCTATCATGTGCTAATCACATTTGGTGATTCAAACGACCAAAATTACCAACTTGGAATTACTGTGTTGTGTCGGATTTTCTAAAGAATTGTAATTGGAGCCACAAATCAAAATCAGCCTACATAACTTATTGCTGAAAGTAGTGAATTTTCTAAAGAATTGTATTTGGGTTTTCTAAAGAATTGTCTAAAGAATTGTAATTGGAATCATAAATCGGAATCAGCCTAAGTAACTTATTGCTGAAAGTAGTGTATCAATTTTCTTTTGACACTGTAATGCTGCAGAACAAAACAGCTGACAGCTCAATGGCTTTAAACAATGACCGTTTATTAACACACAAGCCCTTTAAGTTCAGTGACTTTAATTGGGCTAGATCATTTTAGCTGGACTCACTCACAGGGCTGAGAATCTATCAGCCAGCTGTAGGATGATGAGGATTGGCTGTGGAAAGACTGAGGCAACTAGTTCTGTCCACGTATCTTTAATTGTCTCTGCTCCACTTGTCTTTAATTGGCTAACCTTAGTCTATTCTCCTACCAGTGACAGATACAAGGGCACAAAAGAAAGCTTGAAAATATTTTTCAAGCCTCTGCTTTTGAAAAAATATTCCATTGACCAAAGCAAGTCACAGAGCCAGATCCAGAGTTAAAGTGGAAGGATACCACAAGGTTTTAGGTCAAGGAACATGAATACAGGGAGAGGAATAGATAATGGACAATAAAGAAATAAATGTACCACATATGTTATAAACACATTGAACGTTACCATAAGGGGTCATTACCGTCTGTGGAACATTTTAAACTACACACATACATTGCCTTTCCCCCTCAAACCTTCTCATTCAAGGTGCCTATGTATTAAAAATCCCAGAGACTAGTAACCTGCATACTCTGGGTTACTAGACTCAGAACTCCACATTTTGTAGAAGCTCTGGATTAAAAAGAAATGATTTGATTGAAGTATATAACCTGATTGAGAATGATTAGCTTAAATTAATGCCAGAAGCTATGGCATGGCAATTTGATTGGCTTAAGCAGAGTATTCTTCTATTTTAGGAACTGTCAATTTACCAGCTTCAGGCCATCCACAAAAACTCTAGAAGAAAGCTGTAAATACAAAGGAAACTTCCCTAGGTCTTATGATTTCCCCATTGTTCTTGCTTTTCAGAATATAAAAATTGAGCAGAGTCATACGTCTAGATTCAATAAAAAACTCTTCTTAGATTCCCTGTCTTATGTTTTCACTTGGTCTTACTACCTACTTCATTTTCTAATCGAGTTTTTCCACTTTATCTAGATTTCCCAAAGGATCTATTTTCATTCTGTGACTCGCTCTGATTCAATGGACTATTCTAATAATAACTTAGTAATGAACTCCGACTAAAGCCTGTGTCAAAAATCATTTTAGCCTTCACTCTTTTCATAACAATTAATAATATGAGAGCATTATTTTCCACTTCCTTTGTAGAACATGTTATTTTATGATAAATATCTTGATACAACATAAATCAGGTTAAAATAGAGAAATAATAAAAATATAAGTGAAAATTGACTCACGAGTATACACAATACATACCAGGACTCTACTAAGTTTCAGTCAGACAAAAATACACACAATCTTGTTCTTTTGTTTTGCCTATTTTTTAATGTCCTTCATTGGTTGACCTTTGAAATAATTCCTCATCCAAAAATCTTCACTCTTATGAAAAACTAAAGTTGTGTTTGATGATCAAGAGTATTATGGGGTTAAAAATTAGCATTTAATACCTTATCAAAGGAAAAAATTTAAATGTATTGTCGACTTCTTCAAGGTTTGAGCCTTGGTTTCAGAAAGTTGGGCCAGAGAAATCCCCTGAAATGCTTGAGGCATGTTTCCTGGCTGTGTCTTGCATCACCTTTTCTGACTTTGTAGCCAAGGCTCATAGCTTCAAGAGTTGGATGTTGATTGTCAATGTGTTACTAATAAAAAGTTAAGCCCTCAGATTTTTAAACCAGACATATTTGCAAAAACCATTGCAATTTCTTGTTTTTCTTTCTGTATCAGCTATTCATCTCACACTCCTAAGAAGCAATACATGACTTCATTCATTATGATCTATGCTTCAGTCTGAACAATTTGGGAATATTCATCAGGATTTGCCATTAATCAGTTAAAGATGTTCATAAACAAAGCCAATGAATAATTCATATAAAACCAAGTACATGTGCTCTAATGATGAATAATCATGAACTGATCTGGAATTTATTAATGACTTATGAATATTTATCTCTAGATTGTACTCCTGTGCAATTCACAATTCCACAAAAACTGTTTCCTTTTACATTTCATCCTGTACTTTTGCTGAAGATGCCTTTGAGACCATTAAATATTTTCCCAAGAGGGCTTTAATATGACAAAAATTGTGAATATGATGTCATCTAAAGACCTTACTAAACACACCAAAAATTGCTCCTTATTTCCATAATCTCAATCTAACAGATTTTTCTTAGGTAATATTGCCTTTCACCATATGATGTTTGTATGTATGACAGAAAGATGGCCATGTGAAGCCCACTTAACTAGTCAGATGTGAAAATGCAAAAAAAATAAAATGAACTGAAAGCTGAATGCCAGAATAACGTTTTCTTTAAGCAGCCACTAATCTTATGCCAGGTGCAGGCTGTGACGCCCTTCAATGAATGTCTTCTTAGTGTGCCCTCTGGCCACTCAAAAATTGGAAATTTCACAGCAACTTTGGACTGAGTATTTATATGAGATGAGACACTTCAGGCTAGGATTGTCATCAGCTGGCCCTTCACAGGATGAGGAGAATTAACAAGCAACATTTTTGGAACTCTTCAAGTGTTCTGAGTGCTTGGCAATCATTTACCAGTTAATCCTCCTTTGAGGGAGGTCAGTCCTCTGCTTGAATTTTCACGTGAAGTATTTCACACAGATGTGAAGTGATCTCCAAAGGCCACAGTGCAGCAAATCTGGGGTAATAAAAATAATCAGAGACAGACTTGGACAAAATTGGAGAGTAGGAAATTGATAGTTTGGGTTACCCAATTGGATGCTCTTTCTGAATACTTCTCGTAATGAAAGCATGGTTATTCTTTGCTATATATCAGGAACTATTCTAAACACTTATATGCAGTAGTTAATTTAATCTTCACCACAATCCTACAAGGTGGGTTGTATCATTATCTCTATTACACAGATGAGGAACTGAGGCACAATGTGGTTAAAACAATCGTCCAGCATACAGCTAGTAAGTGATTGAACTAGGATTCAAATCTATGCACTGGGGCTCCAGGGTGGGCTTGCAACTTCTTCCCTGAGATGCCTCTGCTGCCCCATTTTTGTCTTGCCAATCACAAGCATCCTACCTCAGCTTGTCCACCCCGGCAATTACCTGGATTATACATTTCTGCCAAGTCTTTGCAAAAAAGAAATGTTTTATGTCCAGTCACTCACTGTCTTTTCTCTGGTAGGGAACTACAAAATTATCCCTACAGTGGGCCTGTATTTGACCACTGAAGTATTTTGAAAGAAAGAAACATTCAAAAATTCTTTTAAAATATCATTGAAGTAAATACATACTGTGTTCGTTTTACAGGACCACCTCTGCAGGAAAATGTGGTGAAATTTTATATCATTTTTTTTTTTCTCTTTTCAGAAGATCTTAAAAGTTACCAGGTCACTTAGTGGGATGCTCGTGCAGTTAAGCCAGGGAGAGGTTCAAAACTAGCTGGTGTGCACACATCAATGATTAGTGAGAGACTGAACCAGTAAAGTAGAATGCATCTTCGCCCAGACTTTTTATCTACTCTGCCAGGATATATTCATAAGTATAAATGGTTTTTCGGGTGTGTTCAAATTACTTGGAGACTGCAAATTCCATTGATGTCACACACTGGGTGGTTAAATTCCTCAATTTATAAGGAAAGTTAATAGTTTCTATGAGATCAGCCTCTATTTATAATAAGTATTCCATTTAGGGGGAGAAATGGGAGTCTGTGAACTACTTGGCTTTCCTTAAAGTTCAGGACTATTTTCACACACTTTTAAGTGTTTATCTTTAGACTAAGCTTTTAGGTGTATATCTACATTTTTAAGTCACTTCTTCATGAACCTTGCTCCATTGCATCCAAGGATATTTATATTTGAATTACCCATAACTAATTACAAATATTAATGGTAAAATAAGATTAACATCCGATTGCTTAAATAACAGGGGCTGCAAAAAGGCGACGGTAAAGACAATGATACAACAAAGAAAGAAATTTTGAAGTCTGTGTAAGAGGCCAAATTGAAAAAGGCATGCCTTAGGGTCAACTTAAAAATTACAAAAAATCCTGACGTTCACAGCACCTCTTCCATTTATAGAACAGGTTTAACACTTTCTCCGTAAGAGATGGCCAGTTGTTTTTCTAAATGTCTATAAAACGTTATGACATGTATTTTATTCCTCGTTATATGTATTTATCTCTAAATAAAATTAAGCAGCATGAAAATGTATCTTTATTAGAATTAATAGCAATTTTCAAATGGAATAATTTTATACCCAGAATTTTTCAAAACTTTTAACTCTTTCAACTTGCTAATACTTTGTACAGCTTTATACGTGATTAACATAAATTATTTATTTGTAAATGTATTATTGTCAAGAGATTTTTCTCATTTAATATTTCATATTACTTATAAAAATCATAGTTGCCACTTTTTATAAAAGTGATATATGTATTTAAAGTAAATGCCATGCATGTATTCGTTCACTTATACTTTTATGCCTGCCTTAGGTAGTTACCTTCATTATCCCTCCCACCTTTCATAAAGAAGAAAAGATTGAAACATAGAGGTTTCTTTATTTATGCAGAGTCGCTTGGTTAGTAAGTGGTCAAATTGGGGGTTAAACATAAGCCTTTTAAATACAAGGTATTGCTTAAGAGCAATACTCCATTTTGTTTTAAAATATCTAATAATACTACAAAGCTGATAATAAAATGCCCTTTCTATGCCGTCATTAATTACTACTTCCCTTATACCCTCCATCATGCTCTTTTTAAAAATACATATTTCCGCACATTAATTTTGTATCCTGAGACTTTGCTGAAGTTGTTTATCAGCTTAAGGAGATTTTGGACTGAGACAATGGGGTTTTCTAAATATACAATCATGTCATCTGCAAAGAGGGACAATTTGACTTCTTCTTTTCCTAACTGAATACCCTTGATTTCTTTCTCTTGCCTGATTGCCCTAGCCAGAACTTCCAACACTATGTTGAATAGGAGTGGTGAGAGAGGGCATCCCTGTCTTGTGCCAGTTTTCAAAGGGAATTTTCAGTTTTTGCCCATTCAGTATGATAGCTGGGCTGTGGGTTTGCCTTTCTGCAACAGCTTTCCATGATTTCATAGGCACGTCTCCACCAATACCAAATTTATTGAGCGTTTTAGCATGGCTATGACTTGTCAAAAGCCTTTTCTAATTAAGGTGGAGATAATCATGTGACTTTTGTCTTGTCTTCTGTTTATATGCTGGATCATGTTTATTGACAAGTGAACTGCCTTTGGCATCCCAGGGATGAGGCCCACTTGATCATGGCGGATAAGCTTTTTGATGTAGCTGCTGAATCCGGTTTGCCGCATTTATTGAGGGGATTTTGAACAGATGTTCATCAGGATATTATCTAAAATTTTGTTGTTCTCATAGGCTTTGTACATTTGATGGATGCTGTTCTTAAAATGAGAGTGCTTAGGAGGATTCTCTTTTTCATTGATTGAACAGAAAATTCCAGAATAGAACCCAAATGTCCATCAGTGACAGACTGGATTGAAGAAAAAAATGTGGCACATATACGCCATGGAACAATGGTAAGCCATGTGCATGGACAGCTCGTACCCTAGGGACATGGATGCAGCTGGAATCCATCATTCTAGCAAAAAAACCATCACAATAGAAACCAAAACACCGCATGTTCTCACCTCAGTGGTGGGAACTGAACAATGAGAGATCACTTGACCTGGACTCGGGAAGGAGAACATCACACACACCGGGGCCTATCATGAGGGCAGGGGGGAGAGGGATACTGGGAGTTATGCAATTGATAAAATGACGAGTTGATGGTGCTGACGAGTTGATAAGTGCAGCACAACGATGGCACAGCATACATATAAATAAACCTGCACGTTATGCACATGCAATTCTAGAACAGAAAAGCATAATAATAATAATAATAAATTTAAAAAAAAATTAAAAAAAAAGTATTTCCAAATTTCTAAGCAATATAGTTTATAGAGCTATTTGTTTATTTTTCAGTGTTAGACATTACTTATTGACTTACATTATAAAAGAAAAGTATTGCTCACAGAGTTCTCCCTTTTGGCACTTCTCCTACTGTCATCCTCCTGAAATACTAAAATCTCACTTTCTAGTTAGGTCAAATTTCAGAATTCGTATTTTATGGTTTTGCAAATACTACCGTTAGTTGTGCCATTGATCAAACTTTCTCACGGTTTTTATCGAAGACACTTACACTTTATTGGATGCGTTATTTTGTTTGTTTATCCTGGAGTTACCCATTCTCTTCAGTTGCTTTTCTTCCTATGTACTTGTCATTAACTCAGCACACTAACTCACTGACAGAATTATGAAATTATCCTCAATACCTCTCTGTTTCTCTGTTTCTCTCTTCTCCTGGGACCTTTTTATTCACAAAGTCTATCACACATCTGGCTTTGGAAAATTACCATTTTCTTCGTTATCTTGGGAATTTTCTTTCCCTCTCCTCTCTGTTGAATCCCGCTTATCTTCGTCTAGTATCTTCCTTTCTGGTGTTTACTCTCCAGTTTTGGTGGAGTATATTCTCTAAGAGATCAAGAGTTAAGACTTTAAAGATCTATACTTCTAAGCATGACTTTATTTCACATTGAGTATATTGAATTGTAGCAATCTGTATTTATTTTACCAGTTTTTAACTTTGGATTTTTTAGGCAAAGTGATTCAGATGGATTATTTGCATAAATAAAACAAAAATTTAAATTATTTCTTTTCATCTGTATAACACTCTTTTATGGAGGAGGGAGTAGATGTTCAAAATGAAAAACTAAATAATAATATTGACAGTAGTCTTCTAATATTAACGTGAATGAATCCAGTATCCTACTAGCCCTTAGTTTTAAGAATTTTTTTTTTTTTATTTTGCAAGTAATTTTAACTTAAGAACAGTTTAATTGAATTCTCTAGAGACATCTGTTAATGTAATTGTGAACATTTTGTTTCTTAGTGGCTCAGGATGTATGGAGTGATTTTATAATACAAATTATTCTTTAATAGAAAAATCTAAGTTCATTGTGGTGTTTGATTTCAGTTCCCTGGACATTTATTTAGAATTTTAACATCTGTCTTTATCTTTTTGTTCCTAAACAATGTTTTTGAGTCCTTTATAAATACATGTATATGGCTAAACTTTTACTACTGATTTAATCTATGCTCTGTGCATATGAGACTATATGAGAAAACATTAATGCTATTCAATCTAAGTAACCAATAACGGATGCTGACTTAGCAAATTAGTTATTTTAGTTATTTTTTTCTTCTTCTTCTTTTTTTTTTTTTTTTGTCTTCTCCCTCCAGGAGGCATTGACTTTATAGCTTCCAAAAAGTGAAAAATAAGACAAAAGTAGACTTTTAAAATACTTAAAGTAGTTGAGTCCTTTTGGATAAGAAATACTACATTAGGCATCAATATATATCTACCAGTGATGTGATGAAATTAATTGGCCACTTGAGCTAATACTAGTAGTATTATGTTGTGTATTCTTCCAGCTCTTATTCTTTTGTGAGGTTTGATTGTTCAGCTGTTTCAATTTCTTTTAGCCTCCTCAGATATCCATGTACTAAATTCCTATGTCTGAATTAAGCTTTAGATATCTTGGCAACTTAAGGGAAACATTGAAAGACTATATGGCATTGAATTATCCATTATTTGAAAGCTTGAAGGAACTCACTGGTAAATTATATTATCTGAGAGCTTTACTTGTAAATGTAATTCATGAACTTTTATTATGTTTTCTGCAGTTATCTGTGTATTCATATTTTCCCTTTCCTGAGTCAGTTTCATCTCTCTCTCTATATATATATGTTTAGAAAAATGTTAACTTATTATAATTTCTTGTTAATTAGCTTACTAATTGACATAGTTTTTCTTTAAAATATTTTTAATCTCCTTTACATATATTGGAGTATTCAACCATGTAAACTCTTCAGAGCTGTAGAATTGCTATAGGAGATGTGAATCCAGAATGACAATAGTTTTTATTTGCTGTGAAAGATAAAACATTCAGTCACCTGCAAATGTTGCAAAACTTTTTGGAAGGTTACCTGCTCAGATTACTTCAAACTGGAAGGTAGTTTCTCAATTGCTTTTTTTTTTTTTTTTTTTCAGATAACAATAGCATTTTTGACACAAACCTAAACCAATATTATCTAATTGGCATAAATACAAAAGCAACCATAGCATTAATTCACCTGGAAAATTGTCAGTGAATTATGGTGTTCCTTGAGAAGCACAGTTTAGATATATTTGTCGAAGTGAGCTAAGAAAATCTTGATTTTTATTTTATTCCTCATGTATCTATGAGTTTGAATTTTCAGCACATATAGCTATAAAAAGTGGTTATATAGAAACAATTACATGTGCCTTGTCATTTCTCAAACCCTTCCACATTTCCAAGTGCTTATTTAAATTTCATTTTAGCATCAAGTGTTTTGAAAATCACTTCTGAGAATAATTAGAGAGTACTTTTGCTTTAGTATACAACATGTATTAATTTCGCCTTTTTCCTGAAATGGTAATCAATTGATAATAAAGAAGGTATATAAGAAATATATCTTTGTAGTACTGTTTCTATATTATATGACAATAATAACAAATAACTACATAAATAATAACTAAATGAATAACTAAATTTCAAAAGGATAAACTATATTTCATGCTAAATTTTGTGACTTTGAAAATGTATGTGACATTTTTCCCCAGAGATGAATAATTATCAAATTTTAAGAGCATATTGACTCATGAAAAGTCTCAGAATTAATGATTTACTTTGTGAGACTAATAATTTTTACATTGCTTAAAATACGTTAGCACTTATTTTGTTCTCTAATCTATCCTAGCTAACACTTTCAGGTAAACAAAAGTATTCCTAATAGTAGTTATTGTATTGTGTCCAATTTAATAAAAATGTCTCTATTCTCATCAGCCAGAACTATTTTGTCATTTGATGATAAATTGTATTACATTAAGGAATATTCTTCTACTGATATTTTACTAAGAATTTCGTTGGTTTGTAATCAGGAATGAATGGTGGTTATTTCTATTTTACATATTTGATATTTATTTCATTTTTTCTGTTTTGATCTAGGTAAGTAACGAATCATCTTCATAGTTTTCTAATAGATGTTCTTGAATTTCTAGAATAAAGAACATAGAAATCATTAGAAGGTAATCATGAAAAGAAATGGAAGTGATGAGTCATCGTCATAGATTCCTAACAGATGTTCTTGAGTTTCTAGAACAAATAACACAGAAGTCATTAGAAGGTAAGCACACAAAAAAAAATGTAAGTAACGATTCATCTTCATAGATTCCTAATAGATGTTTTTAGTTTCTAGAATAAAGAACACAGAAACCACTAGAAGGAAATCATGGGAAGAAATGTATTTACAATAGACATATGGTCTATTCCTTTAAGCAAAGGATTAGTTTTCCTGTATTTTTATACCTTTCACAGTACAAAACAAGCCAACCACTAGCTAAGCTAATCAAAGAAAACAGAAGGCATAAATATTCAAAATAAGAAATAAGGATGAATAAATATTTAAACATGAGAGGTTTAGCAGGACTACTTTGCAGAGTTGTATGAAAATTAATTTGAAAACTTAGATGAACCGGTTAATTTCTTAAGGACATATATATTACCAAATTTACCCCACAGAGTTAAGAGGCTTCAACAGACCCATTTTCTAATAAAGAAAATTATTAAAGAACTACCCCAGAAGCATGAGATTTAAACGGTTTCACAGAGGAATTATACCAAATTTTCAAAACCAAATCAATGCTCTAAAAATCATTGCAAAGCAATGAAAATGGGAGAAAGTGATCAAGTTCCTTTAAGACTGGGAGTATAAAAATCAATAACTCAGGCCATTTCTTCTGGGTTCCCTGCAGTTTTTCATCATCTGCTTTTGTTCCCTATTGATTGGGAGGGAGCAGTGTGGTAGTGTGAGAGGTCACATGCTGCCATTTGATGAATAATTTTTTTTTCTTAAGTTATTTTAACATCTCAGCATTCTCTGTCATCAAATTATACTGAGGGCATAGATTTATGTAGAATGTAGAATATAATTTTCCATTCTTGTTTGGTGTTAGTCGATTATTACCGAGTGGAATTTTCTAGATTGAATCTGCACTCTTGTTCACTAGGTATACCATGTTGTTGCTCCATTGCTGGTACATGCTTGTAGCCCTTATGTCTTTGTAATATACACACCTGTTTGAATGATCATGTGGCTTATTTTCCCATTTACTCATTTTTGCCTTGCATGCTACATTGTTCAATATTTCTATTTCACTGTCCTTCATTTTTCATAATTTTCTTACATATAGCTTTCTCTCCTTTTATTTTTAAACTTTCTAGGTCATAGTACCTACCTCGTAGAATTTCAAAGGGATTAAGTGATCTAATATACATAAATCACTGAAAAATACCCAAAATATATTAAGCATACAGTGTTTTTGTTTGTTTCAAGTAAATATACTCAGAGTTTTAAATTTTTGTGTAAGACTAATTTTCTTAAGGATGCGAACTGGCAGTCTCATGTACATCCTTAGACTGCTTCAATCATATCCGACTCTTGAGCTTTTAGCTGCTTTCTATACTGGCTTCTACAATGACCACTGATTCCATTTGCAATGATGTTCTTCCTATCTGAGACTGATGCTCAGAATCTTGGGATCCTCCCACCACTTCCAGATGGAATACTGTACCACACGGCATGGAACCGACTTCCCCAGTGGCTGTCCAAGTATCAGATAATGCAGCCTAAAATTCAGGGATAGTAACACTCCATGGAATGAATTTTGACCATTGAGGGGATGGAAATCCTGAGAAGATAAACTTCCCTCTCCGTGCTTCTCAACTCACTTTTCTGAAAGAAATCATTTGAATTTCTTTAGAAAGGTTGTTTTCTGGCAGAGTTAATATCCAGGTCTCTTGGTGGAACAGTGGCAGTTCATGTACTTTACTCATGCTGCTCGAATTTTCTTGAGTCCTGTCCTAATTGCACAATTTCCATTGCACGATGAATTTCTGAAACATCCATGAACTCATGACTTAATAACTCAATAATATGCAGCTCATGAATGGCCGTTCAAACTCATAGGTACTTATTGTTCCGTGGTCATTACCTTTCTCTGGTAAAGACCGGTAGCAGATGGAGAGATGTTTCTCAAATTAGAATTTTTTCTCTGTCATGGTAAACATGTTTTTGCTCCAGATTCCAAGGGATCTGTATTGCAACTCATCTATTAGGTCTTATCAGAGACCCCATTCAGCATCTCCATTCACAAGGAAAACTCCAGCCCTGTCAAAAGTTTTGGATAATATAGCTCAATTGGCAGGGAAACTTAAACCATAGTTTGAACTTGCTTCAGAGCCCTCTCTTCCCCTGGGACCTACTTATAACTAACAGCCTTTTATAACTTGTGATAAATGAAGCAGAACAGTATTCCCAACTGAACTATATGCTACTTTTAAAAGTCCCAGAAGACCTGACACTGTTGTGCTTATTTCTGAGAAAGAATAAGGTTCAAAACTTGCTCATCATCTTAGAAGGGACGTCCCAGAACACTCTAGACTATTGGCACGCTCTACCCCTAAGTTGAATCAATGCAATAAGCTCCCCAATGTTTGTAGAATTTGTCCATTGCTGTTCTGGTAAATTAATGTTTAACAGCCAGCTCTCCAGGTAAAAACAAAAGGTCTTGACTTTTAGCTTTGTTATTTTTTAAAATATAAATATTCCCACCATGTCGGATTTCAAAGTGTTAATTGGGCACCCCTGAATGTGCCCTTGGGAAGAGATATGTACCCCCAAGACTCAGAAAATACCATAAACCAGCTCCCAAAAATGTCTTTTACACTCTGGCGCAAGTGAATTACTAGAACACCTAGGATACTTGCAACATTCTGCTTATTGGGAGCAATATAGTGTTATTGATTGTAGAGCATATATGATAGTCTATAGGCCGTATATGGCTCATGTTTGTTGTTTTGTGGCATATCAAGAAAAATCAAAATCTCTATGAATACGTTAGATACATGGATACATTATGATACAAAGTCTCTATAGACAGAAAGGAGTAGAATTAATCAGATTTCTATGTTTAAGTTGTACTGCTGGTCTTAACATATAAAGGCAAACTGTTTGATCTCCCATCTTGGGTACCAAGAAGATATGTTTTCCAAATGAATTTCTGCATACTAAATACCAGAGGCTGTGTTGATCTCATTCAACCCATTCCATGTCAGACACAGCAGTTTCAATTGATATTACTTCTTTAATAACTTTACAATAGGTCACCATTATACACCATGATCAGTATGAGTTTTATCAGAGGCCATGCAGGTGAATTGAAGGGTAAATAATGGAGCCTAGCACTCTGAATCCTTCAAATCTTTTTATGTGTGTATAGTGCTTATATCTATATTATCTATTGATATATTTTATAAGTAAAACCAAATATAGGTACAATACAACTCTGATAATTACTTTAATTATGAATGACAATGATTTGGAAAGAACCCTATGGTTCAAAAAGTTTATTATACACATACCTTTGAAACAGTAAGAGTTATACATAAATTATTTTAATAATTTTTGAAAGATACAGTTCTTTCCAAATTATCTTTATTAATTCAAATGGAAGCATTCAGAAGATAATCTTTCATTTTCAACCCTTTGTTAAGTATAATATTTATCAGCAAAGAACTTATCTGAAGTGTCAAACTCAGTAACTACTCAAACAATTGGACACAACCACATGACTGGCACTCAATCAAGAGGCAGAGCATCATCAGAACACCAGAAAACTACCCTGTGTACCCCATTTCACTAAGCACCCCTATAAGGATGCTAAGTGACTTCAAAAACATAGGTTAGTTCTGCCTTTTTTGGTCCCTAATGTGAATGGAATTGTACGTTTTGTACACAATTGTGTTTGCCTTCTTTTTCTCAATATTTTTTTGGGAAATTCATCTATGCTGTTGCATGTAGTTGCATACGATTATTTTTATTACTAATATACTATTGAAAGAATATTACATTGTAGTCATTCTAGTGATTTAATAAGTAACATTAAAGAAGGTCAATACTTTTTCAAATATTTATTGGCTTATTAAATAGTATCCTCTGTGAAGTGTGTGTTCAAATCTTTTGTACATTATTTTTCAGGGTTTATTTCTCAAATAAATTTAGTTTAAAAAATCAGTTTTTGTTAGATGTATATACTACAAATATTTTCTCCACTCTGTGGACTGCTTTTGCACTCTTTTATTGGTGTCTTTTGACAAATATTAAGATTGTAATAAAAGCTTGGTCAAAAGAGGATCCCTTAAAAGTTGTATTTATGTGTATTCCATCCTACCCTATCCATTTCTGTTCATTTGTTTGTTTGTTTGTTTTGAGACAGAGTCTTGCTCTGTCGCCCAGGTGGGAGCACAGTGGCACAATCTTGGCTCACTCAACCTCTGCCTCCCTGGTTCAAATGATTCTCCTGCCTTAGCCTCCTGAGTAGCTGAGGTTATAGGCCCACACCACCATGCCTGGCTAATTCTTGTATTTTTAGTTGAGATGGGGTTTCACCATATTGGTCAGGCTGGTCTTGAACTCCTGACCTTGTAATCTGCCTGCCTCAGCAGTACTAGGATTACAGGCATGAGTCACTGCACCCAGCCCTATCCATTTCTTTAAAAAACTTACCCTTTGATGAATTAAAGAATAAATATTTTTTCTCTCAGTTTTTAAACTAAAAGTTTTTTTTTTTTTTTTTTTTTTTTTGTTACCAATGACTTTCTGCTACCTGAATTATCAGGTTGATTTGCACAAGAAAAGCCGTTGGCATACTAAACTGTTTTGCACCAAATAGATAAAAAGTTAAGATGCATCCATATTTAGTGAACTACCATATGGTTGATATTGTAGTCAGTAATTGTATCAACTTATTTCTAAATGTCAACTTTTTAAACATATTATTTAAATATTAAATTCATTTTTTCCAGGAGATACTTTAACAGTTCTCTGTCGTCTTTTTTCAGTAGATAAATTGACAATTCTCTTATGTATGAATGCATGCATGGATATGTGTATATCATGTAAAGACACATGTATTGTAACACTTTATATATAATTTAAAACAGTCATTTACTAAAGGAAAAGAGGCAAATTATGTTTTAGGCCCTAAGAATATTTAGGTTGCAGATATGAGTTTGACTACACTTATTACTGTGATTTGCAACAAGTGTGTAAGATTAACTTAAAGTAGAAGGATGCTAGATTTCTTCTAGGAACAGTCATTAAAATTAAAACTTTTGACTTCTTATATACATATACATGTAACTATTTTATCCTCAGAAAAATAGGTTGGGAAAATGTTGGAAGGGCCAGCTGGGGTTATTTGTTATTAAATACTTTAAAGCACTAATTTCTTTTAAAGTATGCTTTAAGAACAATCATTATTAAACAAAATCATTTGCCCATAAGCAGGAGTGAGAACACAATATAACAGAGAAATAACACCATTATTACGGAATTATGATTTTGCAATTTTAAAATTCCTACCATTGTTCAAACTAGCCTAAGGTTTTCTGCAGATTGCATTGAAGTAATTTGCATGGTGTATTTTCTTCTTCTTTGACTTGTTTTTTATGACTAGTGATTAAAGAACAAAAAGAGAAATGTTTCTTTGTATTAATTCTCAGGTTCAATTGATTCCTTAGAAGACTTTTTTTTTCTCTTTCTCTATTGCTTGAATTGAAAAAAACATTAATCTAAGTTGAAATACGTTCTCTGATGCATCAGAAACTTCTCCTTTTTGTTTTTGAATTTGCCTCAAGGGATAAGATAAAGTCATGAAAATTGAGATGTAAGTTTTTTTAGCATTGTTTAACATAACACTAATTGTTAATATAAAAGAGCACTGCATTTTTTTATTATTATACTTTAAGTTCTAGGGTACATGTGCACAATGTGCAGGTTTGTTACATATGTATACATGTGCCATGTTGGTGTGCTGCACCCATTAACTCGTCATTTATATTAGGTAATATTAGGTATATCTCCTAATGCTATCCCTCCCCACTCTCTGCACCCCATGACAGGCCCCGGTGTGTCATGTTCCCCTTCCTGTGTCCAAGTGTTCTCATTGTTCAATTCCCACCTATGAGCAAGAACATGCGGTGTTTGGTTTTCTGTTCTTGTGATAGTTTGCTGAGAATGATGGTTTCCATCTTCATCCATGTCCCTACAAAGGACATGAACTCATCCTTTTTATGGCTGCATAGTATTCCATAGCGTATATGTGCCACCTTTTCTTAATACAGTCTATCATTGATGGACATCTGGGTTGGTTCCAAGTCTTTGCCATTGTGAATAGTGCCACAATAAACACACATGTGCGTGTGTCTTTATAGCAGCATTATTTATAATCCTTTGGGTATATACCCAGTAAAGGGATGGCTGGGTTGAATGGTATTTCTAGTTCTAGATCCTTGAGGAATCGCCACACTGTCTTCCACCATGGTTGAACAGTTTACAGTACCACCAATGTGTAAAAGTCCACATCCTCTCCAGCACCTGTTGTTTCCTGACTTTTTAATGATCACCATTCTAACTGGTGTGAGATGGTATCTCATCATGGTTTTGATTTGCATTTCTCTGATGGACAGTGATGATGAGCATTTTTTCATGTGTCTGTTGGCTGCATAAATGCCTTATTTTGAGAAGTGTCTGTTCATATTCTTCACTCACTTTTTGATGGGGTTGTTTGTTTTTTTCTTGTAAATTTGTTTGAGTTCTTTGTAGATTCTGGATATTAGCCCTTTGTTAGATGAGTAGATTGCAAAAATTTTATTGCATTCTGTAGGTTGCCTGTTCACTCTGATGGTAGCTTCTTTGGCTGTGCAGAAGCTCTTCAGTTTAATTAGATCCCGTTTGTCAATTTTGGCTTTTGTTGCCATTGCTTTTGGTGTTTTAGACATGAAGCCCTTGCTCGTGCCTATGTCCTGAATGGTATTGCCAAGGTTTTCTTCTAGGGTATTTATGGTTTTAGGTCTAACATTTAAGTCTTTAATCCATCTTGAATTAATTTTCGTATAAGGTGTAAGGAATGGATCAAGTTTCAGCTTTCTATGTATGGTTAGCCAGTTTTCCCGGCACCATTTATTAAATAGGGAATCCTTTCCCCATTTCTTGTTTTTGTCAGATTTGTCAAAGATCAGATGGTTGTAGATGTGTAGCATTATTTCTGAGGGCTCTGTTCTGTTCCATTGGTCTATATCTCTGTTTTGTTACCAGTAACATGCTGTTTTGGTTACTGTATCCTTGTAGTATAGTTTGAAGTCAGGTAGTGTGATGCTTCCAGCTTTGTACTTTTGGCTTAGGACTGTCTTGGCAATGCGGGCTCATTTTGGTTCCATAAGAACTTTAAAGTCGTTTTTTCCAATTCTGTGAGGAAAGTCCTTGGTAGCTTGATGGGGATGGCATTGAATCTATAAATTACCTTGGGCAATATGGTCATTTTCACGATATTGATTCTTCCTTTCCATAAGCATGGAATGTTCTACCATCTCTTTGTGTTCTCTTTCATTTCGTTGAGCAGTGGTTTGTAGTTCTCCTTGAAGAGGTCCTTCACATTCCTTGTAAGTTGGATGCCTAGATATTTTATTCTCTTTGAAGCAATCGTGAATGAGAGTTCACTCATTGTTTGACTCTCTGTTTGTCTGTTATTGGTGTATAAGAATGCTTGTGACTTTTGCACATTGATTTTGTATCCTGAGACTTTGCTGAAGTTGCTTATCAGCTTAAGGAGATTTTGGACTGAGATGATGGGGTTTTCTAAATATACAATTATGTCATCTGCAAACAGGGACAGTTTGACTTCCTCTTTTCCTAATTGAATATCCTTTATTTCTTTCTCCTGCCTGATTGCCCTGGCCAGAAGTTCCAACACTATGTTGAATAGGAGTGGTGAGAGAGGACATCCCCGTCTTGTGCCAGTTTTCAGAGGCAGTGCTTCCAGTTTTTGCCCATTCAATGTGATATTGGCTGTGGGTTTGTCAGAAATAGCTCTTATTATTTTGAGATACATCCCATCAATACCTAACTTGCTGAGAGTTTTTAGCATGAAGGGCTGTTGAATTTTGTCAAAGGCCTTTTCTGCATATTGAGTTATTCATGTGGTTTTTGTCTTTGATTCTGTTTATATGCTGGATTATGTTTATTGATTTGCATATGTTGAACCAGCCTTGCATCCCAGGGATGAAGCCAACTTGATCATGACAGATAAGCTTTTTGATATGCTGCTGATTCAGTTTGCCAGTATTTTATCAAGGATTTTTGCATCGATGTTCATGAGGGATATTGGTCTAAAATTCTCTTTTTTTGTTTTCTCTTTGCCAGGCTTTGGTATGGGGATGATGCTGGCCTCATAAAATGAGTTATGGAGGATTCCCTCTTTTTCTATTCATTGGAATATTTCAGAAGGAATGGTATCAGCTCCTCCTTGTACCTCTGGTAGAATCTGGCTGTTAATTCATCTGGTCCTGGACTCTTTTTGGTTGATAGGATATCAATTATTGCCTCAATTTCAGAGCCTGTTATTGGTCTATTCAGGGATTCAACTTCTTCCCGGTTTAGTCCTGGGAGGGTGTATGTGTCTAGGAATTTATCCATTTATTCTAGATTTTCTAGTTTATTTGCATACAGGTGTTTATAGTATTCTCTGATGTTAGTTTGTATTTCTGTAGGATCGGTGATGATATCCCATTTATCATTTTTCACTGCGTCTATTTGATTCTTCTCTCTTTCTTCTTTATTAGTCCTGCTAGTGGTCTATCAATTTTGTTGATCTCTTCAAAAAACCAGCTCCTGGATTCACTGATTTTTTGAAAGGTTTTTTTGTGTCTCTATCTCCTTCAGTTCTGCTCTGATCTTAGTTATTTCTTGCCTTCTGCTAGCTTTGGAATGTGTTTGCTGTTTCTTCTCTAGTTCTTTTAATTGTGATGTTAGGGTGTCAATTTTAGGTTTTTCCTGCTTTCTCTTGTGGGCATTTGGTGCTATAAGTTTCCCTCTACACATTGCTTTAAATGTGTCCCGGAGATTCTGGTATGTTGTGTCTTTTTTTCTCATTGGTTTCAAAGAACATCTTTATTTTTACCTTCATTTTGTTATGTACCCAGCAGTCATTCAGGAGCAGGTTGTTCAGTTACCATGTAGTTGAGCGGTTTTGATTGAGTTTCTTATTCCTGAGTTCTAGTTTGATTGCACTGTGGTCTGAGAGACAGTTTGTTGTGATTTCTGTTCTTTTACATTTGCTGAGGAGTGCTTTACTTCCAACTATGTGGTCAATTTTGGAATAAGTGCAATGTGGTGCTGAGAAGAATGTATATTCTGTTGATTTGGGATGGAGAGTTCTGTAAATGTCTATCAGATCTGCTTTGTCCAGAGCTGAGTTCAATTCCTGAATATCCTTGTTAATTTTCTGTCTCATTGATCTAATATTGACAGTGGGGTTTAAAGTTTCCCACTATTATTGTGTAGAAGTCTAAGTCTCTTTGTAGGTCTCTGAGAGCTTGCTTTATGAATCTGGGTGCTCCTATATATTTAGAATAGTTAGCTCTTCTTGTTGAATTGATCCCTTTACCATTATGTAATGACCTTCTTTGTCTCTTTTGATCTTTTTTGGTTTAAAGTCTATTTTATCAGAGACTAGGATTGAAACCCCTGGCTTTCTTTGTTTTCCTTTGCTTGGTAGATCTTCCTCCATCCCTTTATTTTGAGCCTATGTGTGTCTGCATGTGACATGGGTCTCCTGAATATAGCACACTGTTGGGTCTTGACTCTTTATCCAATTTTCCAGTCTGTGTCTTTTAATTGGACATTTAGTCCATTTACATTTAAGGTTAATATTGTTTTGTGTAAATTTGGCCCTGTTATTGTGATGTTAGTTGGTTATTTTGCTCGTTAGTTGATGCAGTTTCTTCCTAACATCGATGGTCTTTACAATTTGGCATGTTTTTGCAGTGGCTGGTACTGGTTGTTCATTTCCATGTTTAGTGCTTCCTTCAGGATCTCTTGCAGGGAAGGCCTGGTGGTGACAAAATCTCTCAGCATTTGCTTGTCTGTAAAGGATTTCATTTCTCCTTCACTTATGAAACTTAGTTTGGCTGGATATGAAATTCTGGGTTGACAATTTTTTTCTTTAAGAATGTTGAATATTGGCCCCCACTCTCTTCTGACTTGTAGAGTTTCTGCTGAGAGATCTGTTGTTAGCCTGATGGGCTTCCCTTTTTGGGTAACCTGACCTTAGACTCTAGCTGCCCTTAACATTTTTTCTTTCATATCAAATTTGGTGAATCTGACAATTATGTGTCTTGGAGGTCCTCTTCTCAAGGAGTATGTTTGTGGCATTCTCTGTATTTCCTGAATTTTAATGTTGGCCTGCCTTGCTAGGTTGAGGAAGTTCTCCTGGATAATATCCTGCAGAGTGTTTTCCAACTTGGTTCCATTCTCCCCGTCACTTTCAGGTACACCAATCAGGCGTAGATTTGGTCTTTTCACATAGTTTCATATTTCTTGGAGGCTTTGTTCATTTCCTTTTGCTCTTTTTTCTCTAAACTTCTCTTCTTCCTTCATTTCATTCATTTGATCTTCAATCAATGATACCCTTTCTTCCAATTGATTGAATTGGCTACTGAAGCTTGTGCATTTGCCATGTAGTTCTCATGCCATGGTTTTCAGCTACATCAGGTCATTTAAGGATTTCTCTACACTGGTTCTTCTAGTTGGCCATTCGTCTAATCTTTTTTCAAGGTTTTCAGCTTCTTTGCGATGGGTTCGAACTTCCTCTTTTAGCTCAGAGAAGTTTGATCATCTGAAGCCTTCTTCTTTCAACTCGTCAAAGTCATTCTCCATCCAGCTTTGTTCCGTTGCTGATGAGGAGCTGCGTTCCTTTGGTAGGGGAGAGGCACTCTGATTCTTAGAATTTTCAGCTTTTCTGCTGTTTTATTCCCATCTTTGTGGTTTTATCTACCTTTGGTCTTTGATGATGGTGACGTACAGATGGGGTTTTGGTGTGGATGTCCTTTCTGTTTGTTAGTTTTCCTTCTAACAATCAGGACCCTCAGCTGCAGGTCTGTTGGAGTTTGCTGGAGGTCCACTGCAGTCCCTGTTTGCCTGGGTATCAGAAGTGGAGGCTGCAGAACAGTGAATATTGCTGAACAGCAAATGTTGCTGCCTGATCATTCCTCTGGAAGCTTCGTCTCAGATGGGGTGCCCGGCTGTGTGAGGTGTCAGTCTGCCCCTACTGAGGATTGCCTAGTTAGGCTACTCAGGAGTCAGGGACCCACTTGAGGAAGCAGTCTGTCCATTCTCAGATCCCAAACTCCATGCTGGGAGAACCACTACTCTCTTCAAAGCTGTCAGACAGGGATATTTAAGTCCACAGAGGTTTCTGCTGCCTTTTGTTCGGCTATGCCCTGCCCCCTGAGGTGGAGTCTACAGAGGCAGGTAGGCATCCTTGAGCTGTGGTGGGCTCCACCCATTTCACGCTTCCTGGACACTTTGTTTACCTACTCAAACCTCAGCAATGCTGGGTGCCCCTCCTCCAGTCTCGCTGCTGCCTTGCAGTTCAATCTCAAACTGCTGTGCTAGCCTTGAGCAAGGCTCCATGGGTGTGGGAGTCAGGAGCAGGATATAATCTCCTGGTGTGCCGTTTGCTAAGACTGTTGGAAAAGCGCAGTATTAGGGTGGGAGTGACCCGATTTTCCAGGTGCTTTCTGTCACTGCTTCCCTTGGCTAGGAAAGGGAATTCCCTGATCCCTTGCACTTCCTGTGTGAGGCAATGCCTCGCCCTGCTTCAGCTCACACTCAGTGGGCTGCACTCACTGTCCTGCCTCCACTGTCCAACAAGCCCCAGTGAGATGAACCCAGTACCTCAGTTGGAAATGCATAAATCACCTGTCTTCTGCGTCACTCACACTGGGAGCTGTAGACTGGAGCTGTTGCTATTCGGCCATCTTGGAACTGCCCCCCTAAAATAGCATTACATTTAAGCTAGAGCTACTTCTTTACATTGAAGGCATACTTCCAAATAAAATTATCTACACATACTCATGAATATAAATTAGTTAAGCCACACAAGGCAGATTTTTTACTTGAAATTTTATTTCACAAAATTAAAAAATCTGGCTAGAAATAAGTAGATTGCAGAAAATACATAGCTCATTTTTTGTCAAACTCATTCAAGCCAAATGGCTAAATGAAGCCAGCACTCGTCAAGGGGAAGACAGAGAAGTAAAGAAACAGAAATATTTACAGCTCATTTGCAATCAACAGAGAAATATGATGAAAGACAAGTGAACGCATTCTGCTGAAGGACTCCCTTTGGAGTTGAGGAAGAGCACTTGTCCCTCTATTTTATATGAGAATACAACTGGGCTTCCCATCAGCTTCTTTGTGCTTGTTGCTCTTAGGGGTGGGAGATTTCCTAATCTTGGCTATATAAAAATGTCTGTGATAGTGTCCTGCTGGGAGCAAAAGTATAAATGTCCAATGACATATCAGTCTTTAGATTTTCACACAGAAAATATTTTTGAACATTTCATTCTGATGAGTCTGTCAGAATGAACACAGGTGTTTTTATCCAAACACCTAATGGATTATAATATTTAAGTTAATCTTCTCATAGTTTAATAGCTTTCTTCTCTAAAGTTCCCAACAAGGACTCCTAAGTATGAAGATGTATTTCAGAAATGTATAGCCCTTTAGAAACAGGTTAAGTTTGTAGATGACATCAGTGTCTTTGAAATATCATAGCAAATGTATACTTCCAAAGCATTAACAATGTATTATAATCTCATTGTTCAACGCAGCCCACTCTCCCTTCCTAAGTCAATACTTTTGAGGTAGGACACACAATTATCTTGTGTTTTTCTTCAAACTTTTAAATGCTATATGAAGGCAATTTCATAGAAGTTCACTGGGCCTAAAAGTACTTCTTGGGTAAATTTTTAACATTTCTCTAATGTTTGCCACAAGTTGCACTAATAGCAAGGAAAAAGATTACTAGCAAAAATCGTCAAAACCCAAAAGCAACCTGGGATACACTCTGTAAAAGTTAATTATACAAAATGGGTCATTCTTACTATACCTAGCCAAAACAGAGTTGAGGGGAAAGAGCACTTAGGGCACACACACACACTGCTCCAAGAATATAACTCTTTGCAAGACTAGCTGTTGTAACTGCCTGCTGTAACCAAAAACAAGTTTATCTAATGTCTATGAAACAACCTGCAGCGATTCTAAGACTAGTTTTACCTGCCACTGTTGCTCATCAATCAGAACTTGCCAGTACCTCAGAACTTGACCAATGAATTTTCTCAAATAGTGATACTAACAGTCTCCTTTTTATAAAACCTCTAATCTCCTCTTTGTGCCGCACACATAGAGAAGACCATCCAACATGTGTAGCCTGTGTGTATGCCCTGAATTGCAACTCTTTCCTCCCAAATAAGTTAAATTTAGAGACTTGTCGCTACATGTTTTATTTGAATTTGACAAGTCTCAGTCTCAAAACCAAATTTTCTTTATTTTAACTAATCCAATTTTAACTGACAAATTTATTGAAACAGGGAATTTAGATTAAAAAGTTTTCTGCAGTCTTCCATTCACAAATTCAATAGAAATGTAGCAAAAAATGAGATTTCTTTTTCTGTTTAGTGAATCATTACTTGATGTAAAATCCTAATACATCTTTTTTCTCTTAGAATTTTACTTTCTTTTATAATTCACTCAAAATAACATCAAAATAAACACAACTTTATTTTCTAGGCAAATAGTGATTGCTTTTATGTAATTTGGCTTTTATTGTGGTATAATATGATATTATGTAGGATAAGGGTGGGCATCTAGCTCTTTTGTCCAAGGGAATTTTCAGTGTGTGACTAGAAAAGGGTGAGAGAGTGGTGGAGAGCTTTTATTTTCAGAAAGTTTAGCATATAGCATTGGCCTGTCTGTAGTTTTTCATCAGTGGCTTGCAGAGCATCATTATCTGACAGACTCAGTTCATATAACTTAGTAAAAGGGCATGGCCAATAGTGTTGGGAAGGGTAACGGTAAAATTCCTTCTAATCAGTGCAAGTGAACAGTGGTGCCCATGAGCATATAACGGAGGGACTGCATGCCACTGCTGAATCTGAGCTCCGTACCTTACATATTTCATAGATATTTCAGGTGGACTTTGTGTTCACTGCCTTGTGGCTATTGATATTTTGGAATATGAAAGAATAAAAAAAAGAATCTACTTGTCTTAAAATATTATTACATGAGACAGTTTAACATATCCCCACAAAGGAGCTTTGCTTGATCAGACACAAAACAATCTATTTTAGTTCTTTGTCATACATTTTTTTTCTGATGATAAAGTAATATAAAATCAATGTAAACATGTTAAGCAATATAGAAATTAGACGGCCAAATTCTCCAGGTGCAGTGGCTCACACCTGTAATCCCAGCACTTTGGAAGGCCAAGGCAGGTGAGGTTGGGAGTTCAAGACAAGCCTTACCAACATGGATAAGCCCCGTCTCTACCAAAATTACGAAATTAGCCGAGTGTGGTGGTGCATGCCTGTAATCCCAGCTACTCGGGAGGCTGAGGCAGGAGAATAGCTTGAACCAGGGAGGTGGAGGTTGCGGTGAGCCAAGATTGCGCCATTGCACTCCAGCCTGTGCAACAAGAGTGAAACTCCATCTCAAAAAAAAAAAAAAAAAAAAAAAAAGGAGAGAGAAAACCAAATTCCCCTTCTTAAAGTATATTTTTCAAAATATAAAAATTTGACTCTTATACATATATGTATATATAGATATACACACACACACGTATAGAATGAATCTGTATCAAAGATTTAAATCATTAGTAAAGGTACTTGGAAGATGTTAAAAACAGTTGTCAGCACACTGAGTATTAAAAGGTATTTTTTAAAAGGAAATGTTAGAATAAGTTTTCTAGTTTAGATATAAAAAATCATTAATGTCTTACAGAGCAATAAAATCAAACCCTTCAGGTTTATTTTTTCTGTCAGACAGAAATCTAGAAGTTACTATATCACTTCTTTGTTTTTTGAGCGTTAATCAAATAGTAAATAACAACATCAAACACAGGTACATTGTCCTAGAGGATTTAATAACCCTTAACTGGACCTGTGAAAACAGCTCCAATATAATATTGAAAGAGCATCATGTATTTTCTTTTGTCTCTCATCCTACTTTTGCATAGTTTTTCTCAACAGCTCCCTCATTTTGATATAAAATTTCCAAAGGTTATTCCTGAGCACAAAGTTTGTAATGCTTATTTGTATTGTTTCAGCAAAAGGTATTGATTAACCAGATATGTGTCTTTGAGTGCTGTGGTCTGAATGTGGTATGATTTTGCTCTGTGTCCCCACCCAAAACTCATCTGGAATTGCAATACACACATGTCAAGAGAGGGACCTGGTGGGAGGTGATTGGATCATGGGGGTGGATTCTTGCATGCTACTCTTGTGACAGTGAGTGAGTTTTCATGAGATCTGATAGTTTAAAAGTGTGGCACTTCCTCCTTCTCTCCCTTTCCTGATGGCTTGTAAGACATGTTTTGCTTTCCCTTCTCCTTCTGCCATGATTGTAAGTTTTCTGAGGCATCCCCAGCCATGTGGAACTGTGAGTCAATTAAACCTCTTGTCTTTATAACCTACCTAGTCTCAGGTAGTCCTTTATAGCAGTGTGTAAACAGACTAATATGGAATGTTTATGTCCCCCTTGAAATTCACTTGTTGAAATCCTCACTCATAAAGTGATGGTATTAGGAAGTGGGCCCTTTGGGAGGTGATCAGGTTCTGAGGGCAGAGCCCTCAAGAACTGGATGAGTGCCCTGATAAAAGAAGCCTAAGAAAGCCCCTTTGCCCTTTCTGCCATGTAAGATTAGAGTGAGAAGCAAGCTGTCTAAGAGGAAGCAGGTCCTCACTGGACAACAAATTTCCAGCACCCTAATTTTGGACTTCCCAGCCTCCAGATTGTGAGAAATGAGTTTTTGTTGTTTATAAGCCACCCAGTCTATGATATTTTGTTATATTAGCCCAAAGGGACTAAAATATCAGGCAAACAGTTTTGAGCAAGTACTAAACATCTACTAGGAAATTAACTTTGTCTACAAATTCTCGTAAAGAATCTGTTTGAATTTTTGTAAGTATATATTATTTAATTTTTTATACTAAGATCAGGAAACCAAGCCCAAGGAAGTTTTTCCCATAATGTTGGGGAATTCTACTTTGTTTGCAATGTGTAAAATCTGCTAAGATCTTTGGTCTGTCAGGAAGGGCATTCTGTACTGATGAAGCTAGAAATATGTAACAGGTAACTCGTCCAGTTTACCTGAGCATTTCCTCCGAGCATTGGCTCTCTATGCCAACTTATTCCCTAAGTGTGAGCTTGGTACCTTGAATAAATGAGAAGCATTCTCAATATGACACTCTAGGTATAATCTTGGATTTATGACTAATATTTCCAATTATATCTTAGCAAAAGGCAAACAGATTTTTACTTAACCTATGCAAATGACTATATTAACATAAAAAGTACAGAAACTTAGTAGAAGTGTTTGCTTCTGAATTATGAGGAGTAAATGAGACTTGCAAATTAAGGGTTAGCCTTAAATTAAGAAAGAAACAAGCTTCTTTTTAATATACCAGCCTGAAAATAGAACTGTAAAATTAAATCAACAATACTGTAAACAAATAACCACAATTAAATTTCCCTCATTAATTCATTCAGTCCAATGGAATTAATTCAGGTCAGCTGTCTGTTTTTAATGAAATTTTCTACTTCTAGTTTTAAAAAAGACCTAGCTCTCCTGACTCAGTCTGCTGGTATGATCTGACACTTGTCTAAATGATGTCAGCTTTAAGCTTCAAAGCCTATAACCATGAGTCTATGCCATGAAGCATCAATAGGTAAAAGTCCCAGTATATTGCTTTCCATGAGTCTGTGAGTGCAGCTTTCTTTATTGAAGATAAAAATTTACTCTATAATTTACAACAGAGCCTTCAGGCAAGCATAAGATGACAGCAGCAAACGTCTGTAGATGGGAGTCAATAGTTGTGGTTAATTTGTTATAGAAATGAATGATATCAGTTCAGAAAGGAATAAAGTTGTTTAATAGAGTACAATAAATAGTACTTCCATAAGAATTGTATCAGTGTTGCCTCTGATAGTATATTACGGGCAGAGAGAGAACTGACAACTCTTGAGGGCCTTCAAATCCATTTTATAAATTGTAGAATCTCAGAAATATATATATTACTCACAAGTCACTTTTATAAAATCATAATTTGGTTTGGAATCTCTTTCTGTGCAGCGCCTTTTTTTTTTTTTAAATAGTGTGAAGCAAATCAAGAAATGTGCAGCATACCAAATAAATGTTTTTGTTTTCTTTTTTAGTGGGGGTAAGGTGAAAGACCTTTGTGACTCCCCAGAAACCCTCTGAGAAACTCAAACTTTAGTTGTAGATGTAAAAGACATGCACTCTTCCTCACTAAATTTAGGATCTGATTTGATAGAAGAAAAAATGTAAAAGATTCGCTGAGGAGATTTGGTCACTTGATTAAAATAGGATTACTGATGCCTAAGAACAATTACTCAATGTGACAATATAATATCTTAAGTAAATATAGGAGAAGGAAACTCAATAGTTAGGAATCTCAGCTCCTTCAGATATGAGCAATAATTCATCACTGTTTAAATCTCAAGAACATGATAAAGGCAAAACAAAGCACTGAGAATGATTCAGCTAGTCTGATGAGGCAGTTGTCTGGTCATACCATTTTAATACTCCTTGTTAAGAAAAGACTAGATATATCAATTATTACTTTAATGGATAATAGAATTTAGTTATGCATGAATATAATATGCATTAGTAAAAAATTCTAATTTATTTAAAAATACATTATTGATAAAGCCATCAAAAATAAAATTTTGCCAACATTTTAATATATTTTGTTGCTTCTTTTCAGGCTCATTATTTGCAAGAAACCTATTTCCAAGGCAAATGAAATTAACATCTGCCAAATTTTCTAAAACTTGATACACACATTTAAGCGTTCCCTTTTATTTCACTTTCGTGTATTCTGAAATGACCTGACAAGTTTACATTAAAACAAAACCTCTTTTTTATCTTAAAATGAAGAACTTTTCTCTTATAGAAAAGAATTGCTTTTCTACAACATTAACATTCCTAGTATAATCTCAAACATCATTGTTAGTTTTAACTTTTCATGAATGTAACTTCTATTACACAGAGAAAACTGCAAAGTAGTGATTGATACCTGAGCATCAATAGCAAGAATGTTGGCAGACAGCAAAGGCTCATGAGAACATCAGTGATCACCTACTGAGACCCACCTCCCTTTCACTCATTCTTAAAGTGGCTAAATATATATGTTCATTAACTTGACCCAAAATACAGCCATTATGTAACATACTAATTGTTAAAGAGAATATACATATAATTACGTATATATGTAAAGGTAATTAAAGTTACAATATCCAATCTTATTTTTCACTAGAAACTTATATATTATTTACTAATCTGTGATTAAATAATAGAAAAGTCTTTGAGTAAGGACATAGGAAATGATTTTAAGATCATGTAACCAAAACCATATAGAGTATGGTTGTTATTAATTATTAAAATAGTAGTATATTTAAAATGTTGGTATTGCAGATGTTTTTGTTTCCCCAGGAATTCTTGACTTCTCTAAAATTTGACTTATGTTACCCTTGTTGGTCTCTATTAACTAATTAAACAAAGTTCCTTCAATTTAAGAGACTTTATAATCCAAGTTATTGATCTACTCTGAGGTGAAGAAAGTATTTTTAACTCACAAGCAGATGTATAGGTATTTCCCAGTTATAAACACACGGATATAGAAAGAGCTTGCAGTTTAATTTCCACAACCTCAGTCACAAGTTAAACACAGAGGAAAAACTTTGCTGTTGAAGACCTCAAAGGGCTGCTCTGCTTTTCAGTGTGCAAGAAATGTTTTCTTCATTGAGTTAAGTTCCACAATAGAAAAGCACACAAACACAATAAAGAACCAAATAACCAGATTTCTTCCATGTCTCAACTGCCAAAAAAAAAAAAAAGTTTTTATCATCTCAATAGAGATCACCAAATATTCAGATCATAAAACCAGTGCCCTTTTCACTGTTATCTCCAAATGGGGAATAACTTATTGGACACATACGAAGCAGAAGCAGAACCAAACTTGATCAAGAAATTGAAACAAAACCAAAACAGAATTGAGAGAGAGAGAAAAAAAAAGAGAGGTAGAGAGACAGAGAGATGGGATCAATTTCTATTATCACTTAGGAATAACTCTACGGTTCCAGAAATATATATAAGCCATTAATGAGGAAATCACTAAAATGATAAAGCTGATTTCCTCTAGCACTTGAGAAGCTGGGCATTTATGGGTATACAAAGAGAAGGAGAAGGAAGAAGAGTAAGAATAGAAGAATGATGTAAAGATAAGATTGTTAATTAATTACAATCCTGGTTAATGTCCTACATGGCAATAAAACCATAATCTTTGGGGCTAGTCTTATCTATCAGATAGAAATCTACAGATTAATATATACCATTACAGTGGGCTAAAATTGCATAACAACTAGAAAAGTCAAAAACAGACACACTGCCCTAGGATCTAGAGATAATTAAACGATCCTTTTAAAAAAGGATCCTTTTAAAAAAGGGATCGTTTAATAATATCCTTAAAAGGGCATGCTTTTTATTCTGTTGGAATTCTTTTCTACTTGCAAGTTTGTATTCTATTTCCTAATATTCTGTAATTTCAGTGTTCAGAGATAACTTTTTTTCCGGCACAGATTTTCTATATATATATACTTATATTTGGGAACATAATATGGGCTCTTACAGTATGAAATTTACTAGCTTAACATTTTTTCATGGTGGAGTATAAGTTGAATAATTCATATTAGATCTCCGAAGTAATTAAAATGGCCCAATGATATATTCTTCCCCTTTTATCTTAATACATGCCTTCATTGATTATATTAAATGATTATATCAAATTACTTGGTAAATTTTAAACTCTTGGAATTTTAATCTTACACTAAATAAAAAAATCTTTAGAACACATTTCTAAATTTATTAGTAGTAAATTATTTGGGAGATTTTGTGCTATTTTTAGTTCGCAGTGGTCAATGAGGAAATAATTTCTTAATATATTAGCTTTGAATCAAGTTCATTTTATTCATATTTTATATAAAATTAATGAATATTTGTGTCCCACTGGTTTCTCAGTAATGTTTATCCACTTACTTTGTCTTTAGATTGCTTCCTCTACCAAACAAGAGAGGTCATGTCTAGTGATACCGTATTATTCTCTACAAAGACTCTGTATATTCTATCTGGTTTTCCTCAGGTAAACCCCAAAGGTTACCAGTAATGTTTTGATAACTTACATGTCTTCAGATGAATGAGGATGTTTTGAATGTCAGAAAAAGATGTGGGATACAGGAGTGGAAGAAGAATGGAAAGAGAAAAGGAGGAAAATAAATATAAAAGATACTTCAAAATGTAACACCTCATGAAGAAGTAAAACCCCATATATAACATCATAGATATTTCATAAATATATTATAGGTACATTGTAGAGTTATCTTGCTTTTCAATTTCTGTAAATAATTTCCATATTGAAAATAATTATCCTTTCTTGTGCCCCTTTAATTTACAAATGAAAACATTTTTTTACAAATAAAACCATATTTATATTTTCAAATATTCTCCAAATTTTTAATTAACACAATTATTCAATATTTATATTTATAAATGTTTATTTCTCAATATTCCCCATATTTGAAGGCTACTAAATCACTGAATTTTTGTAGTCTCCTCCCCTGAATTATGCACATATTTTTTTTCATGTTGCAGAGCTTACCGGAACAGTCTTTTCCATTCAAACGTATCATACTCTTTTCTCCAGACATCTTTATACCCACTGAGTTACTGGGTTCAGCTGATTCTAATTCTCAAAACCACCAATCCCATCTAAAATGTATGTTCTAACGCCAAGTTGGACTTTTGTGCCAGACATTTTTCTTTATGATGAATTCTATCAAACAGCTAATTAGTTTCCTACAATTGATTTCCATTTGGGCCTCCAAATCTGTCAAAAATATATGTGTACGTCCTAATGTCAATTACAGATTTGGTTAAAAATAATTTTCCCCAAGGAGTTCCCCAGAGGTTGCCATGTAAATGACGCACACTACTATTCAATACTTTTAAGTTCATCTGTCAGGTTTATTCTCTTTTAACCTTCACCTAGAGTGGGCGTTTTGCTACTTGTACATATAACACAATATAATTCAAGTTTTTGCGAATTTTAATATTATTAACTTTACATGACATATTCTGAGATATTATTCTTTAATATTTTATATGTAAAAATAGACATGCATAAAAGTTTTCATATTATTTCTTGGGAAAAATTCAACTGCCACACAATGTATTGTAAATTTATAGCTTGACACATTTCACAAAAATTGACCGAAATCATGGATGTCAGGGAACCTAGAGCTGATTACTAAATATTTGATAAATATCAATAGTTTTATTGACTCAAGAAGAAAATTAACTAAACAATTTTCCACAGAAAAATACATGAAATAAAATTATTTTTTATTTGAGCAGTATATTTTTAAATGAAGTTTCATATTATTTTTCTAAACTTTGGTAATACTACTTTCCAAGTACTTTTGTAATTTCGATGTTTTATTATTGTTGTTGTACTTGTATATGTTTAAGTTTCAATGATAAGTAGTTTTCCAAAGACAAAAAGTATAACTGTTAGAATATAGGCACATTGGGTTTTAGATGGTATATGTTGTATAGAGATAAATAAATACCAATACACAATTTTTCACATCTGTCTAGTACCTACTGTTAATCCCTTTGGGAGTCTGAAATGAGCTTTCTAGATTATTTTACTTCTTTCTTCATGCTATAGACTTTATTTTTTCTGCCCCAATTTATACTATAAATATAAAAGGGTTCAATTTTATTTAAATACATGAATATACTATTAATATGTTATCCAATTTAAGAAAAATATTTTGTAAGCCTGCTATGTGCAGTGTTAGAGTTTTTAATGGGATTGAAAAAGAAAATAAAACTTTAAAAACACATAAAATATATTAAATATAATTTCATCAATATAATTTTTAATATATAAATATTTTGAGTTCACGTTTGCCAAATCAGATATATATAACTTTAGGAATGCTGAATACCATTTACAATGTCTTACGTTTTTCAGCACTTAGCAGATTTCA
This sequence comes from Papio anubis, assembly GCF_008728515.1. Classification (NCBI taxonomy): domain Eukaryota; kingdom Metazoa; phylum Chordata; class Mammalia; order Primates; family Cercopithecidae; genus Papio; species Papio anubis. The sequence continues at coordinate 85,293,263 of NC_044979.1, read as the reverse complement.
AGGAGCTTCAAAAAACATGATCTTATTTAATTACTGTAACTTTATAAAGGAAGGTAGGCAGAAAAAGAAACAGATTCAGGTTTATAAAGCGACTTGTTTGAAGTAAAAAATGGAGTAACAGCTGCATATGAATATGCCTTTTAGACTTTTGATTGTAAGCACAGGTCTTTTCTCATTATAACTTTAGCTCATTTTTCAGGAATACATTATTTATCCTAAAAACGAAACTGTTTCCTTGATGCCTGGGACTAATTCTAATCTGCTTTTTCACTCTCACTGGCTGGCATCTTTTTGCTTCAGTAGAAATATCACTGACTTGCTTGAATATGTGTGGTGTACAGCACATAGATTTGCGGGTGTCCAAAATACAGATTTCATTTTTTCTCACACACTAATATTAAAAATTTGGATGAGTGTCAATTTCTCTGGTTATAGTATTCTGTGAAATGAAGAATTATTAAATATTTGCTCAAGTCCATTCCAGTCCAATTATTCCCTTCTATAAGTGGATTATTACTCTACTACAAGACGGAACTTGGAAGCAAAAAAATGTTTATTTGTCAGGAAGGAGTTTCTAATTATGGCCCATTACAGCTAACTCTTTACTTCTATATGTTTCACTATGCAGACACATGTCTAGTGTGTATTTAATAAAATGACAAACCTTCAGTTTGGATGGAAGACCTTATTAGGATTAAAAAAATCATTACAATCACAACATTTAAATATACCAGATATCATCTCAAAATGTATGTGTAATTAGTTAAAAAGCAATGTTAGCCTTCTCTAAGGATACTCTTTCTCACACAATAAAGAGGCACAGATTTATTACTAATACCTAATATACCACAAATGTTGAGTTGTATTATTTTGTTACAAATTTGAGAATGCAAATCTTTTATTTTCAACTTCTTGAATTGTTGGCCTTTCCAACAAGAGTGGTTCTTTTCAAAATACTCTCAGCCTGACATTCTGTTACTGTTACATGTCAAATTGAGTTACATCATGTAATAAAACATACTCAGAGAGGTGTACAATTTTAAAGAACTTTTCCAAGGCTCAGAACAAAACATCTTGTGTACATTTTTCCTACGTACGTTTTTTCACCAAATAGAAAAATCAAAATGCCATAATTATAAAAGCAAATCATATACCAATTGAGGCATCATGTTAGTATATCTTTATCAGACTTTTGAAAACATTACTGTAAAGTTGTCTGCATAAGTATTTTTCTTGGAACATAACACGATTTTGGTAAGAAACATTTGGAAAATTGGTTGCATAAAAAAAGTGTCATCAGCATTATTCACAACGGATATTTGGTATCAATAAGGATGAGTTTTCATCCCTTTTTGACGGCAGGTTAGTCCTATCTTCCCTACACAGTAGAACAGTTCTACATGAAGCCAATGAGCAAAGGTACAAGCTTGTATTCAGTGAGGATTTAGACCTGATTTCTTGGCCCCAATTTCTAATTTATCTTACTAAGAAACTTTATCACTGATCAGATTTTTTTCTCCTGAGGCCAGTATGTAGAGAAGATTATACACCCACTCGGTCAAATTTAAATTTCTATTACTTGGAGGTATATTTGCAATGCAATTGCCACGTCAGATTATAGCTTTGTAAAGAATTCTGTCAACACTTACATTTAAGGACACAAGTACAAAAATTTTGAGAACTATTGGCTGGGCACGGTGGCTCATGCCTGTAATCCCAGCAGTTTGAGAGGCCAAGGCGAGTGAATCACGAGGTCAGGAGATCGAGACCATTCTGGCTAACACGGTGAAACCCCGACTCTACTAAATATAAAAAAAAAAAAATTAGCCGGGCGTGGTGGCGGGCGCCTGTAGTCCCAGCTACTCTGGAGGTTGAGGCAGGAGAATGGAGTGAACCCGGGAGGTGGAGCTTGCAGTGAGCCGAGATCGCGCCACTGGACTCCAGCCTCGGTGCAAGAGTGATACTCCATCTCAAAAAAAAAAAAAAAAAAAAAAAATTGAGAACTGTCTCTAGAAATACAAAGTAAATAATATTGAAATAGTTTTGAATTATTAAATATATATTATAGAAAACACTAATAAGTAATTTTGTTAATGCAGTTAAAAATTCAAAAATTATAGCGTAACAGGGAAAAGGAGAGGATCTTTTTCATCAGTTGACTCATCTATCAGAATGTTGGCTTCTGTAGTGCTATAGTCTTGGTTGCTCTCTTATGCCTTCAAACATATGGTTTTATTTCTCTATTCAGTTTTGCTACTTGTTCTTGACAAGAAAATTGGTTTCATATATTAGCTAATCCCTCACAGAGGAAAGCATATGGGGTTTTTTGAAATGTAAAGATAAAATATTAATTATAAGATGACTTGAAAATTTCAAATATATAAATAAACATGCACAGTAAAAACTTCTAGTGTAATAATGAATGAAATTAAGAAATTCATTTAACATGAATCAGATGTATTTCTAATGCACACAGGGGAAAAAATCATATACTCATTATTTTAAGTTACACCATATTTTCCCCTCAAGGCATTTGTGGATCATAAAAGGAATACTACATAATAATAAAATAGAATTTGTAGCCATTTTAGATATGTATGCCCAGAGCAAAATAGTCTCAAAATATATAAATATTTTCAAATGTTGAAACAAACTTGAACACCTGGAATAAATCCCAATTGACCATGTTTTATAATTATTCTTATGTATTATTGGATGTGATTTGTTAATATTTTGTTAGGATTTTCATGTCCATGTTAAGACAGACATTGCTATGTAGTTTTTTGTTCTTCGCATAGTTTGAGTATTAGAGAAATACTTACCTCATAGAGTGGGGGGTTACAAAGTGTTTCCTCTGCTTCTATTTTCTGGAAAAATTGTAGAAAATTTATACCATTTCTTCTTTAAATGCTTGCTAGAATTCACCAGAAACTCCATCTGGGCCTGATGATCTCTGTTTTTAAAGGCTGTTAATCAGTGATTTATTGTTTTGAGCAACTAGTACATGTGGTGACCAGAGTTTATAAACTTGCCAGCACTCCTCCCCACACAGCTCTACTGATAGTCTGTTCTGGTTGGCAGAGACTTGTTTTGTTTCAAGGTAGGATGCTCCTCGAGTCTGGGCAGGAAGTTGTAGTCCACAGGTTTCAACCAGAGGAAGAGCTACAGTGGCCAGCGGATCTATGGAAGGTCTACAGATGGCTGCAAAAGCTCTTTGCAACTACTCCTATGGCCACTGCATGGTGTGCTGATGGTGTCATTTGAATTATGGACACAAGGCTAAGTCTGTTTGGGATTCCCTTGAAAATTTTGGTATGTGCTGCTTTAATTGTTCTTATTGTGAAAAGCCAACATGACTATGAAGGGAAAGGAGCTAGCACAGACACTTGCTGACTGAGTTGAAGAGAGAAATGTAAAGACAGTGGAAATATCAGACTCATTAATGAAGCCTTTGAGTTATCCAGTCACTTGCAGTGGTGGTCAGTCCTCTGATGTTAAAAACTCTGTGTCTGGCAATACCTAATAAAGATACAAATAGGTCCACATTTTCACTGTGGGATACAGAAGAGCCTCATGGCCAAGAACAGAAGAGCCAATTCCACAAAATGTTATTTCCTGAATGATAATGGCTTGTCTTGAAAGATAGACACAGTCATTCGAAAGAAGCATCACAATCCCAACAGTGCCAACAGTGCCAAGTAACTGAGGCCAAAATATATTAATATCATTTCAGAAGACTACAGGACAATATCAGAGAAAAGTTGTTAATGGTTTTGATAAAAATGTTCAGCTTCAAGAAGCTCTTTGTCCAAGAAGCTGCTGGAAGAAAAGGGTGTGGAACCTAAAGAAACAGAAAAATATATTAGAAAACATCAAAACACAAAGGAAAAAAAAGGTCAATTGTAAAGAGAACCAGTAAAAATTTCTAATGGACTCTATGCTGAAGATGATAAACTTCTCCTTTTAGAGAAGATTACACAGATGATGACAGATTGAGAACTCCTTTTAGACAAGATTACACAGATGTTGACAAATTGACATTAGACAAAAAGAGTTTTGGAAAATGGAAACCAAGATTATAAATTTTCTTCAAATATCAATTTGAAGAAACTCATTAATGCTATTAATTTAAATATTTTCTTTAAAAAAAGTAAAAGAGAAAAACAAGCAGTATTTTAAGAGTTCCCAATTAGAGCAGTGCAGTGAGAAATGCATGATTTAAAATTGAGATTCAAAAGCTTCCTTTGAAACTCCAGACACTGCCTGAACTAAATCAAGAATGTGAAATCAAACTTTGCAGAAAATCAATGGAGGAGGAAATGCATCACATAGAAATAGAGGCAAAACTTCCCAAATTATATGAAAGCATCATCCTTTTACATCAACCCCCTGACTCCTACGGGAAGATGTCTGAAGGCCTGGAGAAACAACTGAACAGTTTGTTTTGTTTAATCAGAGGTGGATCATCTCTCATGCGAAAATAGCTCAACAAAGCTTGTCAGCTGTTGTTATGATCAAGAGAGTGCAATGATCTAAGAAAACAGGACGGTCACAACATGCAAAAATTGTCTGAATTAGAGTTTGCAATCCAACTTTTCCCAAGTGGTCCCTTTGCACCTACTGTTCTACGTGTAGCCCAGTGTGGTGGCCAGTGAGAGTATCAGATCGGCTCCTGAATCCTCAGGTTCCCTGAGGAGTAGGAGGGGTGAGATGTGATAGCTCAAGGATGCAGAGTGATGTGCAGGTATGACTGAGGTTTCCAACAGCTAAATCCTGAATATCCACATACTTAGCCAGATATCTGATATCTTTTATCCATTTAATTAATTCTGATTGAGTGACACCTTTTGATTTAACTTATTACTTAATTGATGCTGCATTTTCTCTATTCAACTTTTATATATTAATAATGATAAAATAAGATCTTGTTTTCAGAATATAGAAGATTTCAATATAGTTCTTAAGAGCATATTATTTCATTTTATCATACTTTCTAGAATTAGATCATATAAGTATTGTGCTTTAATTTACTTAAATGATAACTGAAGTTGAACCCAATCAGGAAACAATGGAAACATTAAAGATTTTTTCCATATGCTGTGAGATGTGATAACAAAAAGTAATATTTACCTCAATAAATGTTGATTGCAGTGAAGTATGTCAAGAAAACAAAAAAGCCATATTAAACACAACCAAATCCCCAGCCTAAATACTTGTGTTTATTTATTCCATATTTTATAAATTAAGTTTGGAAAGTTGATAGTTGTTGATATGGTTTGGTTCTGTGTCCCCGCCCAAATTTTGTCTTGAATTGTAATCCTTTACGTGTAATCCTTTACGTGTCTTGGGAGAGACTTGGCGGGAGATAATTGGATCAGGGGGCCTGAGGCATCCCCTGCCATGAGAAACTGTGAGTCAATTAAATCTGTTTTCTTTATAAATTATGTGTCTGAGGTAGTTCTTTATAGCAGTGTAAAAGCAGACTAAAACAGAAAATTGGCACCTAGGAGTAAGGTGCTGCTATAAGGATAACCATAAAATGTGGAAGTGGCTTTGAAACTGGATAATGGGCAGAGGTTGGAGCAGTTTGGAGGGCTAAGAAGAGGACAAGGTGGTGAGGGAAAGTTTGGAACTTCCTATAGACTTGTTGAGTTTTGATCAAAATGCTGATAGTGGTGTAGACAATGAAGTCCTGGCTGAGGTGGTCTCAGATGGAGATGAGAAACTTATTGGGAAATGGAGCAGAGGTCACTCTTGCTATGCTTTAGCAAAGAGACTGGTGGCATTACCCCCTTGCCCTAGACATCTGTGGAACTTTAAGCTTGAGAGATGATTTAGGGTATCTTGCAGAAGGAATTTCTAAGCAGCAAAGCATTCCAGAGGTGACCTGCCTTTTTCTGAAAGTGTACAGTCATATCCTTTCAGAAAAAGATGATCTGAAATTGGAACCTATGTTTAAAAGGCAAGCAGAACATAAAAATTTGGAAAATTTGTAGCCTGACGTTGCAGTAGAAAACAAAAACCCATTTTCTGGGGAGAAATTCAAGCCATTAGCTGTAGAAATTTACATAACTAAAGAGAATCTAAATGTCAATAGCCAAGATAAAGGGGAAAATGTCTCCAGGGCATTTCACAGATCTTCATGGCACCCCTTCCCATCACTGACCCTGAGGCCTAAAAGGGACAAATGGTTTTGTGGGCTGGGTCCAGGGCCTCACTGCTCTGTGCAGCCTCAGGATATGGCACCTTGTTTCCCAGACTCTCCAGCTCCAGCCGTGACTAAAATGGGCCAAGGTACAGCTCAAGCCATTGCTTCAGAGGATGTAAGCTCCAAACCTTGGCAACTTCTGTGGGGTGTTGGACATGTGGATGCAGAGAAGATATGAGTTGAACTTTGGAAGACTTCACCTAGATTTCAGAGAATGTATGGAAATGCTTGGGTGTCCAGGCAGAAGTCTGCTGCAGTAGAGAAGCCCTCATGGAGAAGCTCTACTAGGGCAATGCAGAGGGGAAAATAAAGGGTTGAAGCCCTCACACAGAGTCACCACTGGGTCACTAACTAGTGGAGCAGTGAGACAAGGGCCACCATCCTCCAGACCGCAGAATGGTAGATCCACTAACAGCTTGCACCATTCACCATGCACCTGTATAAGCCACAGAAATGGCCAGGCACGGTGGCTTGTGCCTATAATCCCAGCACTTTGGGAGGCCAAGATGGATGAATCATCTGAGGTCCAGAGTTTGAGACCAGCCTGTTCAACATGGCAAAACCCCATCTCTACTAAAAATACAAAAAAAAAATTAGCCAGGCCTGGTGGTGAGCACCTGTAATCCCAGCTGCTTGGGATGCTGAGCAGGAGAATCACTTAAACCCAGAGTGCCCCATTGCACTTCTGCATGGGCCACAGAGTAAGATTCTGTCTAAAAAAAAAAAAAAAAAGGAAAGAAAAAAAGAAAAGAAAAAAGAAAGAAAGCCATGGAAACTCAACTCCAGTCCATGAAAGAAGTTGTGGAGGATGTACCCTGCAGAACCACATGGGTGAAGTCCAACCCTTGTATTCAGCATGACCTGGATGTGAGACATGGAGTCAAAGGAGATTATTTTGGAGCTTTAAGATTCAATGACTGTTCTGTTGGGATTTAGACTTGCAACGGGGCTATTTCCCACTGGTTTGGGCCAATTTCTCCCATTGCCTGTACCCCCTGAACACTAATGTCCCCTAGAAGCCCTCTTTACTTTCAACCCACATACATGCAATCAAAAGTAACTAAGTTGCTTTGGATTTTACAAGATATAAGCAGAAGGGACTTCCCTTGTCTCAGAAGGGAATTTCACTTGGACTTTTGTGTTAATGCTGGAATGAATTAAGACTTTGGGGGACAGTTGAGAAGGAATAATTGTATTTTGCAATGTAAGAAGGACGTGAGTTTTGGAAGGGGCAAGGGATGGAATGATAAGGCGTGGCTCTGTGTTCCTACTGAAATCATCTTGAATTGTAATCCCCATGTGTCAAGGGAGGAGCCTGGTGGGAGGTAATTGCAACATGGGAGTGGTTTCCCCCATGCTATTCTGGTGATAGTGACTGAGTTCTCAGGAGAACTGATGGTTTAAAAGTGTGGCACTTCCGTTTGCGCTTTTTCTCTCCTGCCACCATATAAGGCATGCCTTGCTTCCCCTTCACTTTTGACCATAATGGCAAGTTTGCTGAGGCCTCCACAGCCATGCAGAATAGTGAGTCAATTAAACCTCTTTTCTTTATAAATTACCCAGTCTCAAGTAGTTCATTATAGCAGTGTGACAATAAACTAATACATTTGGCAACCATTTGTTTCTTATTTTGTTTGTTCTTTATAACCCTTGTTTTGCTGTTTATAATATTGTTTACTGTTTAAATATTTCTAAATTGTATGCATCCAGAATAAAATATAATTTGATTGCATGACTCCCGGGCTTCGTTTTTGACTTACAAACAATCTTCTTATCTCTTTTTTTAAAACATTCTGTTTCTCTCTGGTATATTTATGGTTACAATTTTTCACATTAAATGTTTGATCCTGTCCTGCTTTGCATAAGAAAGAAATTATAAATCCAACATCATTTTTCCTGAAATCTTAATGCAGTTTTTCTGAGAAGGTTAATGAGTCAGTTTATGCTCTCCAATTAGTTAACATGTCACTTTGGTCAGGTATTAAATTCCCATATGTTTTTAGATCTATTACTACTGCTTTTTAACAAGGATCATAGAGATTTTAAATACTCAAAAGGATAGTGAGCTCCTCATTTAATTTTTTTCTTTTTACATTTCTCTTGGTTGTTTAATATTTCCTATGACTATAATAAAATTTGGTCAAGTTCTCACCTCATTCCTCAAAACACAAAATGTATACATTAATTTAGGAGAGTTGACATTTGTCTAATGTCTTCCTATCTAAGGACAAGCACATTTTATACTTACTCATGCTGTAATTTATATACTAGAGTTTCCCTAATCTATGCATTTCACATTTATTTTTAGGGTTGTTGGTAGGCCTTTAAACTTATTATTAATCATAAGTGTTTAATATTTTGAGATTTTAATATATTTTTCCTTCATTCTATATTTTCCCTTTTTCTTTTTTTCATTATGTACTTAGTATAAAACCTGAGCAAGTAGACATGATGGGAAGATAAATCCAAAGTGTCCAGAATATTCTTGACTTTTATGTGGCATATCTTATTTATTTATTTATTTTTTTGAGACAGAGTCTTGCTCTGTCGCCCGGGCTGGGGTGCAGTGGCCGGATCTCAGCTCACTGCAAGCTCCGCCTCCCGGGTTTACGTCATTCTCCTACCTCAGCCTCCGGAGTAGCTGGGACTACAGGCGCCCGCCACCTCGCCCGGCTAGTTTTTTGTATTTTTAGTAGAGATGGGGTTTCACCGTGTTAGCCAGGATGGTCTCGATCTCCTGACCTCGTGATCCGCCCGTCTCGGCCTCCCAAAGTGCTGGGATTACAGGCTTGAGCCACCGCGCCCAGCCTTATGTGGCGTATCTTAAACCCTAGGATGGAGAGAGGATTTGGAGAGTAAAGAATGTGCCTTGATAAGAAAGAAGACAATAGTATAATGCTCCTCTCCAACTACTACTTCACGAAAACCACAGAAACACATGTACATGCCCCATTCAGACTCCTCTAGAATATGAGAAGACAGATGAAAGAGAGGCAGAGCTGGATTTTCTAGTATTCATTCTCTTTTCAACCTTCTTTGGGACACTTAGAGACTTTCTTCAGCAGCAGGCTGAGAGATGTAAGAATCATGGTTGAGTAAGACAATGTCACAGGAGATCACAGAAGCAGATTTTGCTTTCCTGACAAAACTTTGGCAATACATGGTCACTCCCTTAATAACCACACATGCTAATGTCCCCGAGAAGCCCTCTTTACTTTCAACCCACATCCATGCAATAAATTCAATTTCTTATAATCATGGTATGTTTTTTCATTAACCCCCACCCCCTGCGATTTTGTGGAGTCCTTTGAAATCAGAAATGCTTCCATATCCCTTGATTTTGTCATTTCAGGAGAGAGGTAATGAGCCCATATATCAGTTGCTGCAATTTTTGCAGAATTCCATAGGGTTCTCAAAGTGTAGAGAAATATGTTTCTCTTGAACTCGTCCCTTAATTTAGTCTATATTTCACTAAGTTTGGGATGTAATTTCATAGTGTAAGACTTAGGATTGCAGTTGTTTCCAGGTTTGATTTTTTTTTTTTAATTTTATAAACATTTAAGGTCAAATATTTCACACAACATAAAAGTTAAGAGTGAATATACAGTCAGTAATTACAAAGCAATCTCCTCTGTCACAGCACGATGGCCAAATAAATAAATAAATAAATAAATAAATATATATATATCTCTGCAGTACTCCCAAGAGCCACCTTCCATGGCTTGCAGGGTGAGATAGCTTAACTACATGACATTTTGTTTTCTTAGTATGAATCATTAATAAGACTGGTGTTTTTTAAATATATATTTTATATTAACATAGAATTTACACACAAAATCTTTCACGCTTTCTGTGTATAGTTCCGTGGGTGCTGAGAAATGTGTACAGTTGCATATCCACTACCACAATCAAGATATGGAATAGTTTGTATTCTAAAAATTAGCCCATCTCCTTCAAAACTGTCTCTCCAGCTCGTGGTCCCTGGCATCCATACATGTGTTCCATGTTCCAACAGTATTGCTACTGCAAGAACATCATACAAATGGAATCAAACAGCATGTAGCATTTGAGTCTGACTTCTTTTACATGGATTTATCCATTTGTTGCATGTGTTAGTGCTTTGTTCTTATTATGAACAGTACTCCATGTTACAGGTGTACTACAGTTAATTTAATGCTTCATCGGTTAAAAAATATTTGGTTTGTTTCCAGTTTGGGGTGATTACAAATATAGATACTATAAATATATGCTTATGAGGGTAATGCCAAGTAGGCTGGATTGTAGTATAAATAAATGTTAATTAGACATTGCCAAATTGTTTTCCAAACTGGGTATTTTTCATTCTTGCCAGCACTTGATTTTTGTTCCTTTTTTAAGAAGCTGTTCTAATAGGTATATGTTATAAACATGTGGTTTTAATTTGTCAAGTGACTGAGAGATTGAGCATTTTTATATTCTTGTTATCTGTATAATTTCTTTGGTGAGGTGTGTTTAAATCTTCTGCCCAATTTTTCATTACTTTCTTAGGAGTGTTTGAGAGTTGTTTGTATATTCTGCACACAAGTCCTTTATCAGGCATATGATTTGAAAATTTTTCTCTAATTATTTGCATTGAGTTTTCAATATCTTAGCAGTGATTTTTACAGAACAAAAGTTTATTTATTTTGATAAAGTACAAATTATTTCTCTCCCTTTCTCTCTCTCTCTCTATATATATATGAATACATAATGTATAATGATAAAAATCAATTGAGCATATATTCTTGTGAACGTATTTCTGGACTCACTCCTCTGTTCCATGCATCTCTCTTTACATATACATATATCCTTTTCAAAGACCACCTGATGTTAAGTACTATTGCCTCATGATAAATCTTTAAATATGACAGCAAGAATTCTCCAACTCAGTTTTCATTTTAAAAATAATTTTATCTATTAGAGATCCTTTGTCTTTCCATATAATTTTAATAATTTATTAATTTGTCCACAAAATCCTGTGGGAAAATTTGTTTATAATTTTACTGACTCTACAGAAGAATATGAACAACTGTAGGCTCTATAGAATCACGACAACCGGGTGACCTCTCCTCCCTGGCAGAAGATATGATTAATTTATTTGAATTGAGTGGGTAGCAGGGAACTAAAACCTACCAGTCAGAGATGAATTCATACAATAAGATATTATTTAGCCTTAAAAGAGAAGCAAATTCTGTCGTTAGTGACAACATGGATGAAGCTGGAGAACATTATGCTAAGTGAAATAAGACAGACACATGACAACACGATTCCATTTATACAAGGTATCTAGAATAGTCAAACTCAGAAGCATCAAATGGTGAATGCCAAGGACAGTGGGGAGGAGGAAATGGGGAGTCAGTCAATGGATAAAAGTTTCTGTTATGCTAGATGAGTAAGTTCTAGAGATCTGTTTACAACATTGTGCCTGTGTTTAACAATACTTTATTGCACACTTAATTTATTAAGAGAGTAGATTTCATGTGAAGAGTTCTTGTTTTTAAAAAAAAAGGCAAAAAGAAACATTTGGAGGTGAGGTGTACGTCAATTTCCTTAATTTTGTTGACAGTTTCACAGGTGTATGCTTATGTCCAAGTCACGGAATTGTATGCATAATTTATGTGCAGTCTCTGAGAGAGAAAGACAGAGAGAACCCAGAATAAACAGGAGCTGTGCCTAGTTCACCTGAAAAAAAGGGTGTCTTGGCTGTGGACCTTATCTTTGGGAGGAGTGATCAGAAGAGAATTTGCAGTTAGTACATCATGGCATACCTATTTATTCTCTATTTTACATTCAGCATTTTTTTTTCTTAAAATTATAGGAGTTGTCATGTTTAACGTTAGTGGAATCTCCAATTATAACTAAAATTTGAATCCCAGTATTAATTAAAGCTGTGAAGGATTGTGCAAAATGCAATTAGTGCATTTTAGTAGATGGTAAAGTTAATTTTGAACCTATGTTGTAGAGGTGCAAAAGCTAATCAACTCCCCTTTATATTTTTTTTGCACAAATTATTTTAGTAAAGTTTGAATTTCCAATTGGGTCAATGTGTGCATCTACTTTTTTCTAGTCTTTTTTGTTTTCTCCTTTTTTATCGAGGTTTCTTCCTCCTTTCCCCTCATCTTTCATTCCTTCCTCTCTCTTTTTGTTTTCCATGTTTGTCACTATATATACCTGAGTGTGTGTGGGGTGCGGGGCTCCTCTCTACTCTACTCATACTTATAAACTTATTCCTCCAGAGAGCCTCAAATCAGTATCATTGTGGTTAGAGACTTTCCTGATGGCAATTGTTGCTTTATAGGGATGAAGGACCTCGAGCTTAAGTCAAACTAAAATTAACTCTTATTGTGCCTCAGTGGTGTCTGGGGTGTTTTCCCTACCACCCGGAGAATCAGGATGTTTGTTGCAAGAGAGATAAAGACAGCAGAGTGGCACAGTTAGAGTGCTGGGCTCATAAACCAGATATTGATGCGCTGTAACCATCCTCTGCTATGGCCTCGTCTTTTCTGCAGTACAGGCTTCCTTTTCTTCCCCTCTTTTCCTCTGTACACATTCCTTCAGAGTATTTTGAATTTCTAATCACATAAATCATGACTTTTAGTTCTATTTCTGTCTGATGATTCAGGGTGCAAAGTGCATTGTGGGTGGTTACAGGGAAAAACCCAGGAGCCCAACAGTCGCTCTCATGAGTGCCTCCCTCCTTCTCCAGGGAGTGCCAGTCAATCTTCCCAGGTGAGAGCTTCACAGTCATAATTTCATTTTGTCTTGCTTGGGGTGACAGCCATCAAGCTTGTGATTGCAAGATTATTCCTTCGGTCAGCTGGTAAGCAGCAGTACTAAGCAAAGCCTAGACACACTGGCTAGGGGTTGTGCATTCTCCTTCCCCTTTTCTCATCAGTGTCTGGGCCACAGGCTGCCATGGTCGGGCACCTCATTACCCTGGGAGGTCAGGGAACAACACAGGACAACAGCAAAAGAAGCAGAAGCACAGAACATGAGCAAAGCCACTACCCTTGCCTGAACATCAATGACTCACATTAGGCAATAAAGTGCCACGTTTAATTCTCTCTGGAGTGGTGGTTGTTTTCATTCCCACAAGCCTCACAAAGGTCCATTACTGGTCCTAGCCCCACCTATCTGCCTATCTGCCATCCCATTCTGTTTGTAATGCCAATTGATAAGGCTGCCCCAAACTGCCAATGATAGTCACCAGGACAAATGCAGTGAGCAAAGAGCTCCAGCCTGTCCCCTGTTTAGTGGGACTCAAGCCCAGTTTAGTGAAGGCACTGTGTTGTCACTGCTTTTCTGACTTGCCAAACAAGTGCTCAGTCTGACATTAGGCTATGTCGGGGTATAGTCAAATAATAGCAATTCTGGTCTTAGCGAGAAGAATGTTTTAGGGTGGGCATTGATGGAAAAACTCAAAAAAGGTACAAACTGCACAGACAAAAGCATAAACCAACAAGTAATTGGAAGGTCTGTCTCTAAAGGCTTCACTGTATCACAGAACAAGTTAGTTAGCAAAGCACTGTTAATTAAAGCTGAGCAGGTGTAGGTTATGGATGGGCCATCCTGTTCATTATGCCAATTGTTTTAATTGCCTCAGATTCCTCCCATTGGTTCAGGATGGATTTCAGCTTAGGGTTAAGCAGATGGCCAAATACATGCCACCTGACACTGGACAGATGTGATCTACAGAACTTTGTTAGTCACATATACTCACAGCCTGTGGAAGGAGGACCTGCTTGCCACATAGGGTTTACACTTGGGAATGGAGTGAACAGGCAGGGGCTGTGGGAGGCAGGGTTTGTAGTATCAAGGTGAGATGACCCCTTGTTTCCACTAGAGGATGTGATTGACCTGTTTGAATAATTCCATGGGCTGGCAGGGAACTGAAATCCACTATTCAGAGGTAAGCAGGAACTCTGCCTGGTCCCCTAGACTAGGAGACTTATACAAACGGGAACTTGTTGTTAAGCCATGCATGTCTTTATTTTATGAAAATGTCGTGACAGCACAGATGAATAGTTTTTTGGGTCTTATATTTGGGTCTTGCACCACATATACGTTCTGTCCATTTTTGCGGAATATATTTTGAAACTCTGTTGTTAAGTACATTAACATGCATGTCTACTTCCCCGTCTTGAATCATGGATCCGTTTATCATAAATATTTGAAAATCATATATTTGATAGGGGATTTGTATCCAGAATGAATAAAGAAACAACAAGAAAAAGACAAATTACCATGTTTAAAAATGAACAAAGGGTTTGAATAGATATTACTCCAAAAATAGCCAATAAGCACATGTTCAACATTTTATTAATCACACAAATGCCAATCAGAATCACAAGGAGATACTAAGTTTTGGAGAGGGTATGGAGAAGTTGGAACACTCATAATCTGCTGTGAGGATGTCAAACAGTGCAGCCACTTTGGAAAACACTTTGACAGTTACTCAAAAGGGTAAGCTTAGAGTTAGCATAAAACCAAGCAGTTCTACGCCTGGGTATATACCCAAGAGTACTGGGAACGTATATACAAACAAGAACTTATACATGATTGTTAATAGCAGCATCATTCATATTAACCAAAAAATTGAAACAATACAGCTATCTACCAACTGACATATATTAATAGTTAAATAAAATTTGGCATATCTATAGAACGTGATATTATTTGCTAATAGAGAGAAAAGAATTAGTGATACATGCCATGGCATGGATAAACCTTGAAAACATTATAATAATAAGAATCCAGTCACAAAAGATCATAATTTGTATGATTTAATTTAGATGAAATGTCTAGAATAGGGAAGTCTACACATTTGGAAAGTAGATTTATGGTTGTTTCAGTTTGGAGGAGTTGAGAATAAATGGGGAGTGACTGCTAATGTATATGGGGTTTCTTTGTAGAATGATGAATATGTTCTGAAATTGATTGTAGTGATAACTACATCACTCTAGTAGGAAACTGAAAACATTGAATTGAATACTTTAAATGTGGGAATTGTTTGGTGTGTGAGTTATACCTCAATAAAGTTGTTATATCAAACAAACATATGCCTGCCTCTCTACAAAGAAAACAGCAGACTAGAGGACTTCATTGGTAAGTCAAAAAGTACCAGATTTACACAATATGTTCCATATGACAGAAAAAAAAGAATACTTCTCAAACATATTTTATGAGGCCAGCATAACATCAATATCAAAACTGAGCAAAAGGTTATGAAAGAAAAGTTGCAGGTGGATCTTCTCGTGAACATAGATATTAAGATCCTTTCCAACAAAATCTGAAACATAAAAAAGGCATAATACAACAAAACCAAGTTGGATTTATTTCAGGGATACAGGCAGATGCTAACAGTCAAAAATTAATGTACTTAAAGCCCCTCCCAAATGCTGGCAGACCACTGCGCATGCGAACAGCTCACCCAAGGAAACATCCAGGGAGGAGAGACACAAATTTCCGGAATCACGCCAATGTATAAAACCCCAACTAAAGGGCTGAACAGCACACTTGGATCTCTCAAGTTGCCTACTTGGCTCTCTTCCAAGTGTGCTTTACTTCATTTCATTCTTGCTCTAAAACTTTTTCATAAACTTTCACTTCTGCTCAAAAACTTGCTTCAGTCTCTCACTCTGCCTTATGCCCCTCAGACAACTTATTTCCTTTGAGGAGGCAAGAATTAAGTTGCTGCAAACCTGTATGTATTCACTGCTGCTAACACTAACACAGATATTTTATTAGTATTTATTTTTGACGTTTCAATAGGTTTTCTCAAAAAGATCAGAGAAAATTCCAAGTATTCCATCACCCATCTTGACCTATGTATTTCATTAATATACAGTTGTTATCTAAAAATATGACTATTGCACAAATTAATTTTAGAATAATAAGCAAATTCCTGAGACTAACAAAAGAAAGAGTGAAATTGTCTATATGCTTCCAAAACATTAATGACTTTCCCTGGTTATTGGGAGCTTTTATTAATATAAGCTTCACACTAAACATTTTGTCATGGCTTATAGAATTAAGCATCTCATATTTTATAAAACGAAACTTTCAGTATAGTATGTCTAATTTGTGTACCTATTGATTTAAGCTTTGGAATTTACTATGAATGCGGCCAAATATAAGTGAGCATATCCTGAACATTATGAAATGCACTTATGCATTTTTATGAATTGGCTTCTTTCTTAGCTGGTTGCATAGCCTCCATAAAATTGAATACCGGAATAATTTCAATAGCAAATAATTGACTTTCCACTTATTTATTACTACTACCCCTCATTTCTGTTTTCTTGGCACTAAATAACCTAACCTTAGAAGCATGTACTGAGTAGTTTTGACATAAATGGAAAATTGACATTGTTTGCTAAAAGAGAGCACTAGTCAGTTATAATAAAAATATTGGACTGCCCTACTTGTTAAATATAAACTGTTATATGTCCTCATTCAAACACCCTTTAATATTCTTGGTTCTCTATCTCCATTGTCACTATCCTACTTTAACTCCAGTTATTTTATTGCTGGATCCATATACAGCCTCTTACCTGTTCTACTTACATCCACCCAACACATCTCCAATCATTTTCCATACAGAGAGATCCCAATAATGGGAAAAATGAATTATGTCATTTTTCTTCTTAGAACTCTTCAATGTTTGCCCAATGTTTCCACCCTTTTCATTATCTCTCTTCTACTCATTGTGGTTTTCTTTTAAACAGCTTCTTCGTTAAGACTAATCTGTTTGGAGTCTTGACATATACGCTGTTTCGTCTGCTTAGAAAATACTTTGTCTTTTACTTCACAACCAGATTAGTTTCACACTTATATTTTATTCATTCAGGAAACTTCTATTTATCATATACAATGTTCCAGATAACTATGATAATATTAGGGAGTAACTTCAGACATGTGCCCTGACCCTCAACGTTACTATAGTCCAAGGACCAAAAAAAACAAAAACAAAAAACCCCAGCAAATTATTGCACAAATTAACTTGTAATTCTGAGAAAGTGTTCCAAAAGAAAAGCATGTGGTGGTATGAAAACATATCCTAACAGTGTAATAAAGAGATTTCATCTAACTATAGAGGACAAAGAAACTTTCCAGGGAGAAAGGATGATTAGCTGACTTGTGAATGAGTAGCAATTAACTAAGCAAAGTGAAGGAAACTGCAGCAGGAATGGTGAGATCAAGAGGGAAGACCTGAATTTTCCCTTCCTAGTGGAAGGCCTCCCAGACACCCCAGATGACAACAAAGTGCCCCTGCAATAAACTGCCCCTAGGTCCCTTGCAGTCTGCCCTCCTCTTGATCTTCTCTGTCACTCAGTTCCATTTCATTTTCTGTACTGCTTTCCACCATTAGCATTCATCTACTTAGTGGCTTGTAATAATGGCTGTTCCAATCTGTTTACACAGATTAGCATCTAGAACAGAAATATACTCCTCTTTCCTTCCCCGACCCCCCAGAGGCAAATTCCAGGGAAGGGCATTGATTGACCCTGCTGGGTCACAGACTGGGGCATTATTGTTGGCTATCCCTGGATTCTGTGCTCACTACGGTACCCAGAGTCAGGGCTTTTTGTCAGAAGATGCACAGGGGAGAATCATGCTGAACAATCAGAAACAATCACTGTGACAATTTTCAACCACACTCAAATTTTGGCCCCCTCCACTAATTTTTTTTACTCTTATTTACTTATTTGAGAGCACTTCACTTTGAAAGGTGATTCAGTCTTCTTTAAATATTTAGAAAAATGACAAACTTAAAGAAGACTAAGAAACCATTTACAATGTGACTAATGTAAACTTTTTTTCACATTAGTAAAGTTGTTATAGTGGAATACTTGAAATTATATCACATACTAGAATTCAGAAGCATTTTATAACCACAAGAGAATTAGAAAATTTTTAGCCAGCTGTTTCAGCTTTCATAAGAGCTAAACCTTTTTCTGCACTCACTCATAGGACAAGAATGGATTGTATTAACTTTTCCATTATACTGAAAATTACTATGTCACCCTTGAAACCCCTCAACCCCTGGAAAATTCCTCCAAATAGAAAATAGTGCATCTAACATGGAAATATTTCACCATCCTCGATAAAATGTAATATGGATGAAAATATAAGTGAATAAAATAAACAGTTATTGTAAACTCACCAAGTTGGAATGTTAACTGTTATTTTAAGAGCTGCCAATCTACGTTGCATATCATAATAAATTTCAGAGTAGAGACTGGTGTTTTGCTTTATCGTTTGGAATCCCTGGGACTCATTCAAGGGTACAAAGAAAATAAACCTATAGTCCTAAATTATCTATAGTAATATGTTTGTCTACGTGTATGTTAAAATTATATATAGCAACAATTTCATTTAACGAGAGTGAGCATTTACAAATTTATTGAATGCTTACTCCATGCCTAGCACAGTTCTTGGTATTTGGGATACGTCACTGAATAAAGTCAAGTCCTCGGAACTTAAATAATTTATGTCCTAGAAAGTTCTAGTAATTATTTATATTGATAGTTATGTGAAAATTTCAAAGATATCTCACAATGTAAGGAGTAAGGAATCTAGGATGGCATGCTCCTCAGAGCCTACAAGTAGGCATTTATCTTGGATAAATCAGTGTGTTTCATAGACTGGCTTTGATCCAGATAGATTAAGAAATCTGACATTGAGTGCATCAAATGGTGCTCTGTCTCTCACAGGAGGAATCAATTAGCTAAGTTTACAGACATCAGTGACTATAACAAAAACACTGATTTATTGGCTTACATTGATAACTACAAAGGCTGTTATCCAGGGACTAAACAACTTTATGCCTTCTTTGTAAATACTTTCTGAGAAAAGCCAAACTGTAATGAGAAAATTGCTTATAGAGCACGATATTAACAACATTGTAGTTAAAAATAGTTTTCAAATGTTTGCAGTATCAGGCTGAACATATATGCTAATATGAGCATTCTATGAAATATCTAGCTCCAAATTTCTGTTCAAATTATTTTGCCTCCTGTGATACTACCCTAAAATCCACCCATAGAGAAATAGAGATGCTCATACTTCTCTGCGGCTGATTATAAAAAGAGCACTCTGATTGTCTGATTAGAAACATTATATCCCAGTCTTCCCATTGATTTTGCCTCAAATCCACCAACTTGGGAAAATAAAAGGAAAAACATGCAGAAAACACACTTGTCTCTGCTTTTGTTAATTGCATGATCTTCCTACTTCCCAGTCAACCTGCCTTCACAAAAATAACACTGGATTTCAATCTATAACTCCCTTTATTTCTCTAAATAGACAATAATATTCTCAAATGACTTTTTTTTTTTTTTTCCTAAATGGTAAGCTCTTAATCTGTGACACTCTCTGTTTCTTGACTTACTCTCTGAAGGTGGGTTTTATGCAGTCTTAATGATATTCCTCACTTCTTCCCCACCAACCACAAGTATATTATTTTAAACTGTCCCTTGTCTGCTCACTGTAAACATCTCTGTTTGTTTGTTTGTTTTGAGATGGATTCCTGCTCTGGCACCCAAGCTGGAGAGCAGTGGTGTGATCTAGGCTCACTGCAACCTCTGCCTCGCAGGTCCAAGTGATTCTCCCGTCTCAGCCTCCTGAGTAGCTGGGACTACACATGTGCCACCGCACTCGACTAATTTTTGTATTTTTATTAGAGAAGGGGTTTCACCATGTTGGCCAGTTTGGTCTCAAACTCCTGACCTCAACTGATCTGCCTGCCTCAGCCTCCCAAAGTGCTAGGATTACAGGTGTGAGCCACCGTGCCTGGTCTGTAAACGGCTCTTTAAAATTGTTTGGCCTTACATGCTCCTGGTACATCCTCTGTAGATGAGTTTATTATCTTTCTCACTCATTTCCCCAATTGCTGTGTCCTGTGTCTCCATGAGGAGTTGTAAGTCTGGTTTATATACATAACACAAAAAGTGATCCCTACAAAAACAATGGCAATTGTGCAAAATGTGGTGCTTTCAATGAACTCTTACATTGAAAAACAGCACTTATGATATTGAATTACATGTAAATAATGTATATACAACAATGGTTTGCCTGTTCTTAAGGGTCACTCTGAAAATGGCTTCTAATTCACCATATAACCCATGCTTCTCAAATTAACATCAGATCTGCTTCTCATCATTGCCTGAAGTCGTAATGTCATGACCCATCAGATAAATCTAATTTAATGTTTGGTTATTGGTACGTCATAGACTTACACAGGACATGTTCCTTTACTACTAACATCATTGCTGCTGAAATATTCATTCATTCTTTAGTTAGTTAGTTAGCCACTTATAGCAGACATAGAGATTCACCACTCAGATCTTTCTTCCTTCAAGCATTAGACTCATTTCCCAGCTGCAAACACTGTAGGGAGCCTTACAGCTTTAACTCCATCATGGTTTGATGGCTGTCCTTGCCCACTCCTGCTTCCTCTTATTTCCTTTCCCAGGTGTGTGTGTGCCCAATATAACTTTTGTAGTCCTAATTCCAGTCAGTATCTGTTTCCAGGAGGACGCAATGATACTAGAACTGAGGTTTTTGAATTGAATCACTTACTGCCCAACTGGGAATGAGAACCACATATCAAGTGAACTGTGAGTTATGGACAGTCCCCAGCTCAAGCTTGCAGTCCAACTGCTAACATTTCGCCATGTCACTGGTGCAATGACTCAGGCTATGAAAAATGCAGAGAAAACAATGCATACAAGGTAAAAAATGGAATTTGTTATTAAATTTCATTGCCAACCTGCTGAAAGATACTGAAAAGCTAAAAACTGAATACTTGAAAACTAAGTGTAAAATCCAGGACCCCTAATATTCTGCAGGGAGAGAAAATAAAAAGCTATAGACAAACTTAGAATTTAATAGAATGGCCAAGTTTGAATGACATTTGAATATTCAGCTAAAGCAGGTCTATTATGTCAAGGCTATGGCTATGATTGAGAAAATCTAGGTCTCTGACACATGGGATCTGGGTGAATGAACCCAAAGGTATCAACTTCCCAGATGTCTCAGAATCATCAGAGACTGCATATGTGGCCCCTCCTTCCCTACTAAGAGTTGTGATTTCCCTGTGTGGGAAGACACTGCAGAAGCCTCCCTTAAGCAAAGTAATAGGGCTAACCTTGGGATCTGCCCTCACCATCTGTCCTGTCTTCAAAGCCAGTGGCTAGACATAAGTAGCAGCATATCTTAGCCGACAGCATGCTACATACCCCTACAGAGGTAGGGGACTCTGTCAGAAGAGCTGTAATTATCTGGCAAGTAGTGGCAGGAGCTGGAGGAGTATCAGTGAGACTAGATTTTGAGAAAGTTTGCTAAAGAGGATCATATAATAAGATTAGATAAAGGAGGATTTTTTTGAATTAGGACCTCCTTGGGATACAGAATTTAATATCATAGCAGGCACCCCAGCAAATTTCCTCCTAGAGTGGTACTAAAAGCCTGAAGAAAATGATGGTTTTGTTGAACCAAGCTGAAATGTCAGATGCCTTGGCAGAAATGGAGAAATGGATTAAAAGGCTCAGGAAGGTGAGCGAGAAGAGTGGATATATTCTATGTAAAGCTAGATACTCCACCAAAGGATGACATTTCTGAAAAAGGCAGACACACAGTTCACCGAGACCACCAACAATGCAATGGTAAAAAAGACACTAACATTACTAAGAAATTAAGTGATGCCTCTCCTTTGCACCAGAGCTGCAAAAGAGGCTGTCACAGAGTGTGACTCATTTAATAATGATGAGGATGATGAGTTTATGAAACGATAGAGAGCCTGTTGTGGTGCTTAACAACTAAAGTTGGGTGTGGGGGGAAGCAGAAGTGTCACAATTTTATAATTATTTACAAGGTTGGAGTGCAGCCTAGGGTATCTGACATTCAGAAAGTTATGGAGACAATTAAGTTAATATGGTGCCCCTGGGAGCAAGACAGAGGGGCTATTAACAAAGTATTGCTTAATATATAGAATCTAAATAAAGCAAGAACAAATCACAAAGGCACGGCAATGCTAAAATGTCACCATCCCTTGTCAATTTTCCTGGACTCAAACCACTTTTCAGACTTACAACCTGTTGACTGAAGAGATGAATGGTTCCCCAGGAAGAGGGAACCTCTAAAACTGTAAGTAGTATGTAAGAAGGACCCTCTAAAACTGTGAGTAGTATGTACTGTAGATTCCCTTTAGTGGTGTGTGTGTGTGTGTATGTGCGTGTGTGTGTTTGCTTTGTTGTTCTGTGTTTCTGTTTTCATTGTTTAAAAAATGCTTTCTTGACCCACTTTTGAAGTTCTGGTCAGTTTCCCTTCTTGAGAAACTGACTTAATTTCATATGCCAACCACTGTCCTTACTAGGCTCTTACACAGTGGACCACTATTCAGTCCCTAATTGTCCCAGAGCCAGATGGCAGACAATTAGGGACAACACCTATGATCCAGAGCCTGCAAAATCATTCAAATTAGCCAATCTAGAGAGAGCCCACACAACTTAACTAACCCTACCACAATTGCTGTACATAAGCTGCCCTGTAGAGCCTGAGCCTGATGTTACAATGTCCCAGGTGCAACCCCACATGTGGCTCTTCCTGCAGCCTTGTTTTGTATGAAGCTGTAAGTAACAAAGAGTTCTGCCTTCACCTACAGTTTTATTTATAGTTTCATCTACAGTTTCATCAACGGCCTCTGTGGTGTCATTGTGTTGTATTTCACTATCAAAATTATCATTAAGTCTTATAAAACACCCAGATTTTTCCCAGTGAGACCTATGGAATTTACTAGGGTAACTCCATATTGAGGAAAGATGAGTTGACATACATATTTAGAAATCTGAACTGTTATTCTAGTGGGGGGATGAAGGGCTTAGGTAATATAGAGAGTCTGGTTGAGGTTGAGTTTATGGTGGATCCACTATACCTATAGACAAAACTAGAGGCCATTTCCAAAATTCTGGAATGTATAATTGCTACAGACATATATAATAGTTGGAGTAACCACTATATTGGTTTCTTATCCTGTAGATTAAGGGCTATCATAGTATAAAAAAAGTAGAATTAATCTGAATTATACCCCAGCCAGTATCTCTATGAGGATATTAGCAGAAATATTTTTAAAAATACGATGGCAATTGTCTCTATTATATATCTCCATTACATTAGTAAGTATGTTTTCTGAAGAAACTAGATAGATTTTAAAGTATAACTGGACTACCAAACCCCTCCAAGAAGTAGACCTGCACCATGCTCATGTTGTTTATTGCTAGAGCAGATTAATGTGTCTTAGGTATGTGGTACATAGCCACAGATTTCGTGAATGAGTTATTTTCTATCCCAGTCAGGAAAGGGGATCAGTTTACATTATCATGGAGTAAACAGGGCAGCAACTGGGAAGGTATATTATCAATGGCTCAGACCACTCTACTTAAATCTTTTTTACAGGAAGATTAACTCATGATTTATTCTGATAATTTGAAAGCTTTGCTCTCTAAGCTCTCCTGTGAACTTTTCTCCTGTGAACTGTTCTTTGGTTGGTTAGTTTTTCTAATCAATTTTAGATGACATCTAGTGCTCTATTTCTAAAACTGCTTACAGTAATACCGGAAGTAAGTTATATCTTTTGAACAATGACTAGTCAGTAAAGGCTGATATAGTTAAAAAGAATCAAACCTTTTCAACTAATTTGAATCAATTATATTTTTAAAAGGCAATTAGAATAATTGTGCTGATTTACTAACTACAGATTTAAATTGTGAATACATTTTTAAAAATTTATTTACTTTTTGTATTTTGTAATGTACTATATTTTTGCACTAATTTTTAATTGATTTTCCCTTAGGTTTAGTGTGCTAATATTATAGACATTTTAGAATTTTATACTTATGTTTAAAATTCAATGATACATAGGAAAAAATAATAAGCAGTTTTTGAGGAAAAAGGATAATTTTATAGTTTACGGTTTCCAGTTTTACAGAAAGAAAAGCCTCAGAACCTTAACTGGTGGAGTTTCAGAAACTGATGTGAAGTTATGAAAGACAGAAAATGTATAAATTATACAGATGAAAAGGGCTGATAAAAAAAGAAAGAAAAAAACAACTTTCTTAGAATGGAATGATAATGATATCCAGAGGTTTTGAGGAGGTAAGATTAAAAGAATTTAAATTACTTGGTCTTCATCCTCTTAAATAAAATACAAATTGAGAAGGAAAAATGAACTCTATGGTGATTTCCACATATATTAATCCATCCATTTTACCTATTAATTCTAAAATACTTCAGTGTAACTTTATTTTATATCATGAAACTATCCCTGTATCCTTGTATCAAATTCTATCTTTTCTAATTTTTTGTTGTTCTCCATTCTTCCTAACAATTTTAATCTCATGTTTTGTATTTGGGCTGCATATTGATACTCCTATTTCCATTTATTCTAATACTCATAGATATCTCACTACCTCTTAATTTAGTTCTATCAACTACACATGCAAAACACTCTAGTATAATAACAAGGACTTGCTGACGTATGTGGACATGTAAATCTGTCTTAACCCTCAACTGTTGTTATCCTGCTGGTTTCTTAGCTTGTATTGTTGAACTCCATATAATATTCTGTAAGATCTTAATTATTTTCCCATTATTCATTTCTTTATTGTGTTTATGTTATGTTTCCTTGACTATGTCAGTCATGGGTAAAAATATCCAAAGGATACATTCTGCCCTATTATGTAGAAAATAACCCACTTGATTAGAATTTATTATTAGAGTGTTTTTCTAGATGGCATATAAATCTTTTAGTTTAGGGTTATCAATGTTACTTAGAGTCTAACATTATTTAAGAATCTGCAGTAACTGAAATAAGAATAGACAGTAAGCATGTAATTTCCAAATACACTACTGAATAATTCATTTCAAAATTCATTGCTTTGGAAATATGCCGTCTATTTAAAAAGCTTCAGATAGAAACTAAAAAAGTGGAATATACTTTTTTAAAATGGGCTTCGAAAGACCTTTGCAAGTATCTTAAAATTGTGTCTCTATTTTCTTAGAGCTGTTTGATAATGAGAGATTTAATCTAGACTCAAAACTATAAAAATTCTAAGGCAATTATTCATGAAAGGAACATAAAGGGAAAAATAATAATCTAGTGTGCAATCAAAATAAAAGTGAGGATATATTCAGGAAATTGTGATTACTCACATATCATTTATGACTATTTTCTTATTCCAAGTAAATGGTAACTTGGTCATTTCATTTAAAAGTTTAAAAAAATATCTTGACTAGTTGTCCAAAGAGACTTAATCAATTTCCCTAGGATATTATTTTTAAAATTATTGCAATTATCTTTTAACAAGTTTTTATATATTTTAATGCAGAGTGTGAACATCAGCCTACTTCGTTATTATAGCATTATCCAATTCTTTCAAATGTATTGATATAAAGCAAACTTAATTATGTGAATATGACATTTTTTTCTCTTCTATGTTTTTCTATTTCATTTCACCCAGTGAAACACTTTTGTGAGCAATTACCAAATTATCTCATCCATGTTCTTCCACCCTAGTCCCTCTTTACCTTCTTCCTTATTTCTTACCATTTTTTCTCCACATACACTACTAGTTTCTACTGGCATCTAGATACCACGTTCATTTTAAAATGACCCAGATTTTTAGATTCATGATTGCATTTTGTTGGCTAATTTATCGTAGTGCTTTTTCCAGTCCATGTCATCTATATCAGAGAAAGTTCTCCTGGAAGTTCAATTGCAGAATTCTTCAACATGGAATTTCAAGCAATTTAAAAATTTACAAAAACAAAATCTCATGATCCTAGGTAGGCAAATAGAGCTATACCCCTGTATTAGGGTTCTCTAGAGGGACAGAATTGATAGGATGATGTACATATAAAGAGGAGTTTATTAAGGAGTGTTAATTAGCATTATCACAAGATGAGGTCCCACAGTAGGCTGTCTGCAAGCTGCGGAGCAAGGAAGCCAGTCTGATTCCCAAATCTGAAGAACCTGGAGTCTGATGTTCCAGGGCAGGAAGCATCCAGCACGGGAGAAAGATGTAGGCTAAGCCTGTCTAATCTTTCCACGTTCTTCTGCCTGCTTTTATTGTGGCCTCATTGGCAGCTGATTAGATTGTGCCTTCCCATACTGAGGGTGGGTCTGCCTTTTCCAGTCCACAGAGGCACATGTTAATCTCCTTTGGCAACACTCTCGCAGACACACCCAGAAATAATTCTTTGCATCCTTCAATCCAATTAAGTTAACATTCAATATTAACCTTCACAAACCCCCAGGGCCAGTTGTTAACATTTGCTATCACACTACTGAGTTCGTTAACATTACCTTCCATTTGTAGTTAAACATCCCCCAAATGGTGCCTTATGTGTGCACTCAATCCAATGACTCATCAGTGTGAATCTCATTCTTTCATGAAGAGATGGTTCTATCAGTTTCTGATCTTCTATTTTATGGAAACACAGGCTGAGGATGTATACCATATCCTCATTTCCGCATGCATTTACTCTCCATACCCAAAACCTGTACAAAGTAGGATAAAAGAGGAGCAGGAACAAATAAAGCATTGCCCCACTGCTCCCAGAAACTGAGCTACAGCTAAGCTAGATACAGATTTTTGTTGGGTCTGTTTCCCACGGGACTAAAAGCTTCTGTAAGACAGCAAATGGGGAAATGTGATGCCTCACCATGACCAGCAGGGATCTGGACCTATGTTAACCTTTCAGAAGAGCAGTTGATGTTCCAAAAAAATTAAATGAGGAAGTATATATAAAGATAATTTTTGAAAAGTGAGCCCAAGTTTCCCATTATTATAAACACAAATAATAATGTTAAAATGTGTAGTTAATTGTTAGGAAGTTCTTTTACTTGTATATAACATAGAACAACCAATAAATTGTTTTCAAGCAACAATGGAAAAAAATAGCAGAATTTATATGAAATATGAGAGAGAGAGAGAAGAAAAAAAAAAAAACACAACAGATGGCTTTTGTAAATTTTTTTTTCCTTTCATATTAGCTGACAGCCGGCAAAGAGGTCAGTCAGGGTCTTCTGCCTCTTGGCAGTCCGACAGGTCATCAAGGAAAACAATTTTAACTGTTTATGGATTCTCTTGACAAACTGGCGCAGGCATAACGGGCTGTCTCTGTATAGTATCTATCAGGGTCCTTTGTTAACACTTTCTTCTTAGAATAGTTCTGCACATGGCCCTTACATCAGAATTCCTCAAACTAGAGCTGGGAATCAGGTGATATCGCTAAAATTCCTCAATGAAAAGTTGTACCACCTCCGGCAATAACATAACCTCTCATTTATTTATTTTTTGACTATATTTTTAAAAATCAGCATGAGTTTCCACTTTTATCAGCATACTGTTATGGTATTACTATGAACTAATAAATATTTTAAACTCCCAATTGCAAAAAAAAAAGTTCTGAATGGCATACCCACCACCATCAACAACCTGCACATCTCTCAGTCTTCTCCATTGCAAAACTTATTTGTTCAGTTGTCTCAGAAGAAAAATTTAAATATGAAATTCCTGGGCCTAATGGGCCCATTAGTAGCACAGCAAGTAAGCCTGGGCCATTTGTTAGTAGAAAAGCAGCAGATGTGGCTTGTAGAGCTCTTGATCATGCGGAGTTTTGAGGCCATTATAAGGACTCCTGCTTTTACTTGGGAGGATTTGCTGCAGTTTACATTTTAACAGGAGCCCTCTGTGTGAGTATTGAGAACAGAATGCTGGGTAGAAATGGTGAGCATATGAACTCTTTTAGGTGGATTTATTGCAATAATCCAGGCAAGAGTTGATAATGGCTTGGACTAAAGTGTAGCTATAGAGATGCTGAGAAGAGTTGGGATGCTGGGTAAAAGATATGTTTGTGGAAAGAATATGGTATATGAGAGAAAGAGGGAAATCAAGATCGACTCTGGTTGTGTTGAGGTTGAACATTGTACTGAAGAAGTTTTATGCCGTAAAGTTCTGCTGAAGTCATTTTAATAAGGTTGTGTGTTTGTACTTGTGGAAATAACTGAAGAATTAGAACAGCTGCATTTCATAGGATTATTTTGGACATCTAGATATGGGGTAGAGTTGTGAGACATTGAAAGGATGCTCAACCCCATTCATGGCTAAATAAATGCAGTAAAAACACCAAGGAGATATTTTTCCCTTATCAGTTTGGCAAAAGCACAAAGCTTAATAGTACAAAGAATGATAAGGGAAGGAAGGGATTTTAATACACCGAATGAATGTGGGAAAGTAATTTGGTAGGACCATGGATGGGGGGTGATATGGTATCTAGCTTTTAACCAGAAATTGTACTGCTCAACATTTAGCCTACAGATAGATTTGTAGGTATGTT
The DNA here is from genome assembly GCF_008728515.1 of Papio anubis. Taxonomy (NCBI): domain Eukaryota; kingdom Metazoa; phylum Chordata; class Mammalia; order Primates; family Cercopithecidae; genus Papio; species Papio anubis. The sequence continues at coordinate 85,264,636 of NC_044979.1, read as the reverse complement.
TCACACATAAAGATATGCATTGTAGCTCTGTTTTTTATTTTTATTTTTTTGCAATAAAAATCTAAAAGCAACCTAACTGCCCATAGGTCATTGGTTAAAAAAATCATTTCTCTCTCCTGTGTACACTCATTTGAAAGATTACTATGCAATAACTTTTAGAAGGTGTATAATTCATCTCTAGATTCTCAAGTAAAAAGTGAAAGGTAGATAAAGGTTTATAATATATTCTTTTAATATGAAAAGGATATGTGTATGTATTGTATATAATATCTATGTATATATGCTTTTCTATACATAGAAAATTTCTTGAGGAGAATATAAATGATTAAAAAAGTAGTCTTTGTGAAGAAAATGTATTACTTGTAAACAGAGCTTTATGCTGGGCCTCTTTTGCAGTGCTGGATTTTTTTTTTTTCATTTGCATGTAATACATATTTAATTAATTTTAATTGTTAAAAATATAAAATTTGACTACTGTTCTCCTCTATGTTTCCACATGCTATCAACATTTAGCTTAAAGACACTAATGTCATAGGAATACTTAGGACACCGCTTAGCATGTTGCAAATTTGAAATTACCTGTTTATTAACTATCATTTAATAATTCTGTCTTTAGTTCATGAAAAACACCAGGACTGTGTTCCATATGTTTCACCTTCTGACTCACTGCATGCCAAATTTGTCTGTATTTTTAGTTTCAGAGGTTCTGAAATAACAGTTAATTTCTTATTATCATCTAAATCCTATCAAAATCTTATTAATCTAAAAAAATAAAATTTGACTATCACAGTGAAGTGGTATGATCTAGTATAGACTACAGTAATGTAAAATATCCATTTTTTACCTTTTGAATTGTTCTAATTTTAGTTTATTACAAAATATCTATTAAGTCTAATGTATATGGTCAAAATTCCCTGAGTAATTGCTTTATTAAATAACTCTTAAAATATATTTTGGACTCAAAATGAGCATTGAGTTGTTCTTGTGTATTTAGTAGAGACTGGATCAATGAAACACCAATGACTTCCTGATTGACAAACTTAATATTTGCTTTTCAACCTTTATTCTATTTGATCTCCTTCAAGCATTGCATCGCACTGTCAAGCACCTACTGATAGATAACTGTATTCTAACTTTACTTCAAGATATTATGCTGTCTTGAATATTTTTTTTTTCTACTATTACTCCTTAGGTTCTTTTACTGGTAGCTCCTCCTCTTGTGTATCACCCTGAAGAATTCATTCTCCCCAGTATCTGTCACTCCAAGTCAAACATTCTTAACTTGAAGGTTCATAGGCTCAAAATCGTTCCTAGAATTCAAGGTATCTAGAAACTTGGATAAGAAAATATATATATATATATATATATATATATATATATATATATATATATGTTATATTTTTATTAAGTTATTACTTAAATTTTGAATATAGGTAAGAAGCCACAATAGTATTACAGTACCTATATCTTGTCACTGACAGAAATTGAGTATGTTGATATCATGTCATAGTTATTATAGATACTCAGTATACCTTTTACACCCATCACTAGTTTAAAGTTATAGTAGTTAGATTTTCCACAGAGCTTGTTATCCAAGTTGTTAGTAAAGATGCAGATGTATGTTCATAACTGAAATATGTTTTATAAATATTTTGGTAATTATATTTTAATAAATGGTTTTCTTTCAGATCCTATATATTTAATATGACACATTTAGATTTATCCAAGAAGTTTTCAGAGACTTTTCCATTTTATCAAAGATGCCAATAACATAGAAAAGTGAATTCTTTCCTTTGAGAGAAGAGAGGAGCAAACCCTCCATCCCCATACTCTTCTATATTGTTTTATGCTCAGTACCTGATTTAAGAAAAAGACAAGGAAGCGAAATCAAAGGCAGGCAGCCCGGTGCCAGGCACCAGACCCAAAACCACGCCTGGGTCTGCCTGACCTTAGTCTGATAGTTAAAATTCAACCCATGATTTAGCAACCGATGTTATCCATAGATTCCAGACATTGTATGGAAGGACCCTGTGAAACTCCTCGCTCTGTTCTGTCTCACTCTGATTACTGGTGCATACAGCCCCTGTCACATACCCGCTAGATTGCCCAATCAATCACGGCCCTGTCATGTAAAATCTTTAGTGTTGTGAGCCCTTAAAAGGGACAGAAATTGGGCAACCAACAAGCTCGGATTTTGAGATGCTAATCCCCGGATGCTTCCAGCTGATTAAAAGCAACTTCCTTCACTATCTCGGTGTCTGGGATTTCGTCCAAGGCTGGTCCTGCTACATTTCTTGGTTCCCTGACTGGGAAGTGATGTGACTGATGGACAGCCAAGGCAGTCCCTTAGGCAGCTTAGGCCTGCCCTGTGGAACATCCCTGTGGGGGACACCGGCCTGCCTGAGCGAGGCGATCCAAACAGCGCTCCCAGGTAGGCAATTGCCCTGGTGGAACGCCTCACCAGAGCAGTGCATGGCAGGCCCCCGTGGAGGATCAACGCAGTGGCTGAACACCAGGAAGGAACTGGCACTTGGAGTCTGGACATCTGAAACTTAGTAAGACTAGTCTTTGGAACTTGCCCACTCCATCTGAGTGGAAGCGTGGCCTTATAACATAGGGCATGCCTGTATCGGCACTTTTGTTCTGGTTTTGACTTAACTTGATTTGCTGGATACTTTGGTTTTGGTTTTAACTTGGTTTGAATTTGTTGATATTCTGATTTTGGTTTGGTATAAACGATAAAAGTGTGCGTGGGGCCGGGTGCGGTGGCTTACGCCTGTAATCCCAGAACTTTGGGAGGCCGAGACAGGCGGATCACGAGGTCAGGAGATCGAGACCATCCTGGCTAACAGGGTGAAACCCCGTCTCTACTAAAAATACAAAAAATAAGGCGAGTATGGTGGTGGGCGCCTGTAGTCCCAGCTACAGGGGAGGCTGAGGCAGGAGAATGGCATGACCCCGGGAGGCGGAGCTTGCAGTGAGCCGAGATTGCGCCACTGTACTCCAGCCTAGGTGACAGAGCAAGACTCCGTCTCAAAAAAAAAAAAAAAAGTGTGTGTGTGCCCTCTTTATCCGTTCTTTGTTTTGTGGTGAGTGTGTGGTGTGAGTGTGGCATTTTGCCTTGAGAAAACATGGGCCAGGCACAAAGTAAGCCCACCCCATTGGGAACTATGTTAAAGAATTTCAAGAAAGGATTCAATGGAGACTATGGAGTCACTATGACTCCAGGAAAACTAAGAACTTTGTGTGAAATAGATTGGCCAGAATTAGAGGTAGATTGGCCATCAGAAGGAAGCCTAGATAGGTCTCTTGATTCAAAGGTATGGCACAAAGTAACTGGCAAGCCAGGACACCCAGATCAATTCCCATATATAGATTCCTGGTTACAGCTAGCTTTAGATCTCCCGCAGTGCTTAAGGGGACAGGCAGCAGTAGTACTAGTAGCAAAGGGAGAGTTAGTTAAGGAAGGTTCTCGCTCCACCCGCCAAGGGAATTCAGCCCCTAAAGTTCTGTCTGACCCTGAGCCCAAAGACTTGTGGCAGGAGATGGCACCAACAGTGCCCCCCCACTTACCAAGTGGAGAGGCTCCCTACTCCTAAGCCCACAGTCCCTACACCACCCAGAGTATACAAGAAAGGAAGTGAAGTTGCAGGAGAAACTCTTCCCTTGGTGGCCTGCTTATGGCGCAAGACTGGAATCCAAATGCCCCTGAGAGAGCAGCGATACACTGGGGTAGGTGAGGATGGACACATGGTGGAAAGGTGTTCCTTTGTATATCACCGTTTCACCTCTGCTGACCTCCTCAATTGGAAAAATAATACTCCATCTTACACTGAAAAGCCTCAAGCTCTAATTGACTTGCTCCAAACTATTACACAGACTCATAATCGTACTTGGGCTGATTGTCACCAGCTACTCATGTATCTCTTTAACACCAATGAAAGGTGAGGGGTGCTCCAGGTGGCAACTAAATGGCTAGAGGAGCACATTCCAGGCGATTACCAAAACCCCCAGGAATACATAAGAATTCAGCTGCCAGGAACAGACCCTTGATGGGATCCAAATGAAGTACTAGATATGGAGAGGTTAAGACGATATCGGGAAGCATTAATTGAAGGGCCAAAAAAGGGGCTCAAAAGGCCACCAATGTAAATAAAGTTTCTGAAGTCATCCAAGGAAAGGAGGAAAGCCCAGCCCAATTCTATGAAAGACTGTGTGAGGCCTATCATATGTACACTCCTTTTGATCTGGATAGTCCTGAAAATCAGCATATGATTAACATGGCCTTAGTCAAAGCACGGAAGATATCCGGAGGAAATTGCAAGAACAGGCTGGTTTTGCAGGAATGAATGCCTCGCAGTTACTGGAGATAGCTAATCAAGTATTTGTAAATAGATATGCAACAAGCTGCTGAGAAAGCCTTAAAGAGGCTGAACACCAGGCCAGGCGCAACGCTGATTTGCTGGCTGCAGCAATTAGAGGGATCCCCCAAAAGGCAAAGAAAGGCGGGTTCTGGGAGGAATGCCCAGGCCAACCGCTCACGTCTGCAGCGTAACCAATATGCCTACTGTAAAGAAATAGGACATTGTAAAGATAAGTGTCCCCAACTGAAGGAGAAGCAAGGTGATGCGGAGCAAAAGACCACAGATAAAGATGAAGGGACTTCGTTCAATCTGGCCAAGGGGCAACTAGACTGAAGGGGATACACACACACACACACACACACACACACACATATATATAAATACATCTCTATATATAATATATCCTGATAAATTCTGGGGGAAAGGACATAAAATATCAACAATAAATTATGCAATTATTAGAGGCAGTATGGAAACCCCAAAAAGTGGCAGTCATGCATTGCAGGGGACACCAGCAAGCTTCCACCTCAGTAAGCCAAGGAAACTCCGGAGCTGACACAGAGGCACAAAAGCAGCATCTATTCCTTACTGGACATCATACCCTAGTCCCTCAAACACTTGATCTGGTGCCTACTTATTCTAAAGAGGAGAAAGACTTTCTTCAGGCAGAGAGAGGACAAACAATAAAAGAAAGATGGATAAAGTTACCAGATGGGAGAATAGCTGTGCCACAGCTGCTAGGAGCCGCAGTCGTGCTGGCTGTACATGAAACTACCCATTTAGGCCAGAAGTCAATTGAAAAACTGTTAAGCCGGTACTTCTACGTCTCACACTTGCCAGCTCTTGCTAAAACAGTAGTACAGTAATGCATTACCTATTGACAGCACAATGCAAAGCAAGGTCGCTCTGTTCCTCCCGGCATACAAGCCTATGGAGCAGCTCCCTTTGAAGATCTTTAAGTGGACTTCACAGTGATGCCCAAATGCGGAGGTAACAAGTATTTACTGGTTCTAGTGTGTACTTACTCTGAGTGGGTAGAGGCTTATCCGACAAGAACTGAAAAAGCTCATGAAGTAATCCGTGTGCTTCTTCGGGAGCTCATCCCTAGGTTTGGACTGCCCCTACGGATTGGCTCAGATAATGGGCCGGCATTTGTGGCTGACTTAGTACAGAGGACGGCAAAGGTATTGGGAATCACTTGGAAGCTACATGCCGCCTACTGACCTCAGAGTTCTGGGAAGGTGGAGCGAATGAATCGGACTATCAAAAATAGTTTAGGGAAAGTACGTCAAGAGGCAGAATTTAAATGGATACAGGCCCTTCCTATGATATTGTTTAAAATATAGGTGCACCCCCTCTAAGAAAACGGGATACTCCCCTTATGAAATATTGTATCATAGGCCTCCTCCTATACTGCGAGGACTTCCGGGTACTCCCCAAGAGTTAGGTAAGATTAAATTACAGCGGCAACTCCAGGCCTTGAGGAAAATAACCCAGACTATCTCAATTTAGGTAAATGAGAGGTGCCCAGTCAGCTTATTCTCCCCAGTTCACCCTTTTTCTCCAGGTGACCTTGCGTAGATCGAGTACTGGAATGTAGCTCCTTTACGGCCACGGTGGAAAGGACCCCACACAGTAATCCTGACCACTCCCACAGCCGTAAAGGTGGAAGGAATCCCAGTCTGGATTTACGGCAGCCGCATAAAGCCCGCAGCCACTGAAACCTGGGAGACCAAACCAACCCTGGACAATCCCTGTAAAGTGACCCTGAGGAGGATGACAAGCCCCGCTCCAGTCATACCCGGAAGCTGACTGGTCTACCCACGACAGAAGCATGAGGAAAATCATGGTGGGACTTATTTTCCGTATGACATGGACTTGTGTGGTAAAAGCTTCCACTGCCTCTTTTCATATGGAGGACTGCTTTCCATGTATACATCAGGTCACTGAGGTAGGACAACAAGTTAAAACAATCCTTTTGTTCTATAGTTATTACAAGTGCCTAGGAACTCCAAAAGGAACATGTTTATATAATAACACTCAGTACAAAGTATGTAATCCAGGGAGTGATCAGCCTGGTGTGTGTTATGACCCCTCTGAACCTCCCATGATCACGGTTTTTGAAATAAGACTAAGGACTGGTCTTTTTCCAGGTGACACAAGCAAAGTAATAGCTAGAACACAAGAAAGAAGGGTCCCCAAACATGTAACTCTAAAATTTAATGCTTGTGCCACTATTAATTTAATCAGCAAGGACTAGGATGTTGTTCTCTAGATTGGGAAAAAAGCAACATGGCAGAAAATAAGTATATCTGCTATGAATCATATTTATGTACAGATGTGTGTTAATACTGGTCTTGTGTCATCTGGGCTACTTAGAAAAAAAATAAAAAGGATCTTGTTTGGCTTCAAAAAAGAAAAAGTAGCCCCTCCTGCACAAGTGGAAGCTGTAACCCTTTAAAATTAATAATTACAAATCCCTCAGACCCAAAGTGAGAAAAAAGAGAATACGTATCTTTAGGCATTGATGGAAAAGGACTAGACCCTAAGGTAATATTTTAATAAGGGGAGAGATTTGAAAATGCTTTCCAGAGCCAGTATTTCAGACTTTCTATGATGAGCTAAATGTGCCAGTACCTGAAATTACAGGTAAAGCTAGAAATTCGTTTTTGCAGTTAGCCGAGCATGTAGCTCAGTCTCTAAAAGTCACTTCATGTTATGTTTGTGGAGGAACTGTAACAGAAGATCAATGGCCATGGGAAGCCTGAGAATTAGTTCCTACAGACCCAGTTCCTGATGAATTCCTGACCCAAAAGAACCACTCTGCCAATTTCTGGGTTCTAAAAGCCTCAATTTTTGGACAATATTGCATAGCTAGGGAAGGAAAAAATTATGACTTAGTTGTCTTGGACAAAACTATATAATGGTACCACAAAAACAGTTACATGGTGGAGTTCCAATTACACAGAAAACAGTAAATTTCCAAAATGGCAGACTATTTGGGTCCATCCAGAATTCCACTGAGACTGGGCTGCCCCGACCAGGTTATACTGCATATGTGGACAGAGAGCCTATGCTAAGCTACTTGATCAGTGGACAGGTACCTGTGTAATTGACACTGTTAAACCATCCTTCTTCCTACTGCCCATAAACACAGGCCAACTCCTAGGATTACCTGTCTCTGTTTCCCACGAAAAACGAAACATAGCCATAGGTAACTGGAAAGATGATAAATGGCCCCCTGAAAAGATTTTGCAATACTCTGGGCCTGCCACTTGGGCACAAGATGGCTCGTGGGGATATCAGACCCCCATCTACATGTTCAACCGAATCATACGGTCGCAAGCTGTTTTAGAAATTATTACTAATTAAACCTGTCAAGCCTTGACTGTTCTTGCCTGGCAAGAGACTCAGATGAGGCATGCTATCTAACAAAATAGATGAGCCCTCGACTACTAGTTAGCAGCTGAAGGAGGAGTTTGTGGAAAATTTAACCTTACTAATTGCTGTCTACATATAGATAATCAATAACAAGTAGTTGAAGACATAAAGATATAACAAAACTGGCACATGTACCTGTGCAAGTGTGGCACAGATTTGATTCTGAGGTCTTGTTTGGAAATTGGTTCCCAGCAATAAGATGATTTAAAACCCTTGTAATAAAAGTTATAATAGTAATAGGAACTTGCTTACTACTCCCTTGTTTGCTTCCTGTATTTCTTCCAATGATAAAAAGTTTCATCGCTACCTTAGTTCACCAGAATGCACAAGTATATTATATGAATCACTATCAATCTATTGCACAGGAAGACACAAGTAGTGAAAATAAAAGTGAGAACTTCCATTAACAAAATGAATGAGAATCTCAAAGGGTGGAAATGAGAGAATAGAGAAGGAGACACCCCCCCCCCCATATTATTCTATATTGTTTTATGTTCAGTACCTGATTTAAGAAAAAGACAGGGAAGCGAAACCAAAGGCAGGCAGCCCAGTGCCAGGCACCAGACCCAAAACCAGGCCTGGGCCTGCCTGACCTTAACTTGATAGTTAAAATTCAACCCATGACTTAGCAACCGATGTTATCCATAGATTCCAGACATTGTATGGAAGGACTTTGTGAAACTTCTCGTCCTGTTCTGTCTCACTCTGATTACTGGTATATACAGCCCCCTAGATTGCTGAATCAATCATGGCCCTGTCGTGTAAACTCTTTAGTGTTGTGAGCCCTTAAAAGGGACGGAAATTGTGCACCCAACAAGCTCTGATTTTGAGACGCTAGTCTGCTGATGCTTCCAGCTTATTAAAAGCTACTTCCTTCACTATCTCAGTGTCTGTGGGGTTTTGTCCACAGCCCTTCCTGCTATACCTTGTGTTAGTTCACCACTTCTAAGGCTTCATTAATCACTAAAATGCAAGTAATCCTTTAATTTGCATCTTCAGTAAAGACATTTCTCCTGAATTAGACCATACACAAGTCTCACAAATTTGACTCGTCCAGGTTGAGACTCTATTTGTCCATCACTCCTTACTTTCTCCATCTCCACCTTCAAACCTGAACCCTCCTATAATCCCTGTATTTGGTCATATTGCCCACATCAATCTAGTTTTGTAAACCAAAAATTATACAATCACTTTTCCTCTGGCTTTATTTAAAAAAAAAAAAAATAGAAAAATCCCACTTGACAATTTCTGTGCCAGGAGTTATTCAGGATTTGCATCTCAATTTCATTTTATCTTCCCAACAATCCTACAAAGACAGTTATTGTAGGCAGGAAGACTACCTAGCATAATAAACTGTATATTACTAATGGACAAAATTAGGATTCAAGCCCAGATTTGTCCCATTTAAAAGCCTATGCTCTCTCTTTCACACAGGAGGTGAATAGAGTTCATTATTGTTTTTCTTAGCCCACCAGGAACTCAAGGAAGCAGGACCCACACCTCTTCCATTTATTCATTCTTCAAACATTTGTTGATCTTGTTCTATGCTTTAAAGAACCTAAGTTCTTTGTTCAGAGGAAACATAAAGTTATATGAGACAGAGTCTCAAGTACCTTAGAGTTTACTTTTTCTGCAATTTAAACATTACCTTCAGGCAAAGCGATTTCCATGAATTGGAAGACATTAAACATTGCCTTAACATTTGGATACTTTAATAATAAGAATACCGATTATTATTGTTAATGCCAATTGAAATAATAAAAAATAAGTATGGCTAAGGATAGCTTCCAAGCAGCAGTAACAGGATTTGTTCTGCTACGTTGCATTTGTTATCCAATCACATTCTTTTTGGTGAACATATTCCATGCAAGGTTTCCAGCACTGTCACAGAGAACAAATTTGCTTACAAATGTGTAGACTGCTATGACAGAGACCATATATTATTGTCAGTGATAAAATCCGAGTTTCTACATTTTTTAATTTTCTCACTGTGACTAAAATAAATAGGTTTTGTAGGTTCTTGAGAATTTTCACCATAAGAAATATAACTATATTTAAATATTTGAATAGTGGTTTTGGAATGACTGATTTAATTTTTTTGAAAAATAAACAATTAAAAATTATAAATTCAAAAGAAAAAGGTAGTAGATCATCTAATATCTTATATGCACATAAATATGATTGATAGATTACCATCTCAGGCAACTCTATCACATGCACAAATGGAAGAATACATACATAGAGACATATAGGTGGAAATTTTTAAATTAAAATTTGATTATACATGCCATTTTGACACAAAGCATGAATAAATAGTCTTTTTTTTTTTTTGAGACAAGGTCCTGCTCTGCTACCCAGGCTGGAGTGCAGTGGCATGATCACTGCTCACTGCAGCCTCAACCTCCTGGGCTCAAATTATCCTCCTACTTCAGCCTCCTGAGTGGCTAGGACAACAGCACATACCACCATGCTCAAGCTAATTTTAAAAAATTGTTTGTAGAATCAAGGTCTCACTGTGTTTTCCAGGCTGGTCTCAAACTCCTGGACTCAAGCTATTCTCCCACCAAAGCCTCCCAAAATGCTGGGATTAGAGGCATGAGCTACTGTGCCTGGCCAATAAAGTCTTTTAGAAAGGAATATGGCTGGATGCAGTTGTTCGCGCTTGTAATCCTAACACTTTGGGAGGCCAAGGTGGGTGGATCACCACATCAGGAGTTCGACACCAGACTGGCCAATATAGTGAAACCCCATCTCTACTAAAAATACCAAAGTTAGGCAGGTGTCGTGGTGCATGCCTGTAGTCCCAGCTACTCAGGAGGCTGAAGTAGAAGAATCGCATGTACCTGGGAGGCAGAGGTTGCAGTGAGCTGAGACTGTGCCGCTGCACTCCAGCCTGGGTGACGGAGCGAGACTCTGTCTCAAAAAAAAAAAAAAAAAAGGGAATATATTTTGCATCTCTTGGCAACTTTTAATTTCCTAAGTGTTTTCAAACAAAGGAGAAAAATCTGGTTCAGAGTGTAAAAATGTGTTTAACTTCTCAATTGGGTGAAGAAAGTCTGTTGTAATTGCTTATTTGATGACTTTAGACATTGTTTATGAGGCATCCAATAAAATTAATTAAAGAGGAAAACATTAGCGTGGAGGTGGTCCTCAATAATTGAGAGGAAGAAAACCTTGCCCTCAGAAACAACCTGGAGAGCTGTTCCATTGTAGTAGCTGCCTTCATGTTCTTTCCATAATCACTTTGGCTTTTTGAGCCTTACTTAACCTTGCTGGTGGGTCTTTCTCATTTTGTCTCCTACTATGGTTACTGTTGGACACACGATCATTATTCCTGGATTTATTTATTTTTATCTCTGTGCCACCTCGCTTAATTTTCTCCTCCATTTGCAGCCATAACAATTACCTTTTTGTTAAGATTGTATGTTTATCCAGGGACTAATAGTTCCCACATGAAGGAATTGTGAATTTTCATACCTGTATTACTTACTTTCATAAACTGTATGTCCACGCCACATCAACAAGAGGAAGTTGCTGAACACATATAGTTTTATACATTTGTAAGATGCTTTGCATTTTTTAGTTTATTTATTTACTAGTCTCATAAATCTTCAGATGGAGATATGTTGTATTGCTCTTTTAAAAGAAGAAAGAATTGAAAGAGTAGCAGTTTTATGGTTTACCAGAAGGTATAAAATGGATTATAGCAGTTATAACTGAAGCTGGGAACCCAGTGTCCTGGTTCCTAAAGCAGGACATTCTCTACTACATCAAGACACACACCTTAATTGATATTGCCAGTGAAAAAGAAAATACAGTCATCACTTAGTATCCATCATTCCAGGACCCCTATCACATACCAAAATCCAAGGATACTCAAATCCCTTATATGAAATGGTATAGTATTTGCATGTATCCCATGCATATATACTTTAAATCATCTCTACATTATTCATAATATCTAATTCAATGTAAATGTTTTGTAAATAGTTATCATATTTTATTCTTTAGAAAATATTAACAAGAAAAAAAGTCTGTGCATGTTGAGTAGACACAATTATCCTTTTTTTTTTTTTTTTCTACTAGATTTAGTAGAATCTATGAACATGGAACTCACAGATACCAAGATCTAACTGTAGTAAGAAATTCACAGAAAAGTACAGCAGGAATATTGCCTATTGCATTTTAGTATATATGAGCTATTAATGTTATCACAAACTTATTCTAACTCCAACATACTATGGTTAATTTGATTCTGGAATCACATTTCACTTGATTTCTTTTAATTCATTGCAGTCATTTCCTTTGAGAAAAGCTCATTAGCTGAACCAAAAATAGAAGAATAAGTTGTTCGATGCAATTTAGAACATCTGTAACTAGGTGCAATTTGTGTGTGTGTGTTTTAGTCTTAACGAAACCAAATATAATTATGCCTGCCAGAAAAGAATTTGGGGTAGGCAAATTGGGTATCTTAAGTTTGATTGACTATATTTTTATGTAAAGTTATATTTTTCTTCCTGAGCTAAGATGTAAATTTTAGACACTTAAAGGCTGAGCAGTTTAAGTATCAAATCATAGATCGGTGAGCCCCGAGTATCTGAGACAGGTCTTAGTTAATTTAGAAAGTTTATTTTGCCAAGGTTGGGGACACGAACCCTTGACACAGCTTCAGGAGGTCCTGATGACATGTGCTGGAAGTGGTCAGAGCAGTGTGGTTTTATACATTTTAGGGAGACATGAGACATCAATCAACATATGTAAGATGAACACTGGTTCAGTTTGAAAAGGTGGGACAACTCAAAGCAAAGGTGGGAAGACTCATGCAGGGAGGGGGCTGCCAGGTCATAGGTAGATAAGAGACAAATGGTTGCATTATTTTGAGTTTCTGATTAGCCTGTCCAAAGGAGGCAATTAGATATGCATTTATCTCAGTAAGCAGAGGGGTGACTTTGAATAGCATGGAAGGCAGGTTGGCCCTAAGCAGTTCCCAGCTTGCCTTTTCCCTTTAGCTTAATGATTTGGGAACCTCAAGATTTATTTTTCTTTCACAGGTCTTTAGTGCTAACTTCCAGTGATTACATGGTATTTGTCATTCCTGCATATAATAATAAGCCCAGAAAAAATTAATGTAGGAAAGTCATTCTAATGGAACCTCAATGTCCCCTTTCTTGGTTCTCTTCCTCAACTCTTTATGTTCTCCAGGGCCTCTGTATTCATGGTCTGGCTTCCCTTCAAAATCCATTAAGGCCGAGTTATTGTCCTCAAATGTGATGATGATTTATCTGAAAACAGAACTGGTTGATTGACATAATTCATTTTACTCTTGAGTTCTATTCATTGTGATTGCTGTGTTGAACCAGTATATGAAGGGAAAGTTGTTCCTCGTGGCTGCTCACCCTTTGGCACCTCCATACTTGTCTTGAAACACATTCAGCCAGCTGAAAACTAGAGTTGGGTTTCACAGGCTCAAAAGGATTGTCTTGCATCATTATTTTGTTTCAGGTTTATAATCCTTGCACAACTACAGACCATTCACTATAGCAGCTGAGGGACAAATCACCAAGTTTTACATATTTAATCTAGGGGACTAGAATGTCAAAGTGTGTGGCCTTGGCAACACCTGGCGTTTCCTTAATGGAATAAGAATGGCTTCCGCAGATCTAGCCCTGACTCAGCTGGGAAGCTTTTTCATTTTACTGAAGCTCAGACCCCACCACCAGAGGTTTGATTTAACTGGTCTTAAATGATCCTTAAATGACTCTAATTTCCAGCCAAAGTTAAGGCCTACTGGTATTGCATTGGTAATCATAAATGCTTACCAGCTGGGTAGGAGACAGGATGCCAAGTGATAACTTAAGGTAGAACCCAGTTGCTTTACCTTTGCTATGATCTTGATTTCACAGCAAAGCAAACCCATGGCAAGGTAAATCTCATAATCAGTATATCTACAAATATTATAAAAATAATTGATGCCAGTTATTTGACTGAGGATTACTCCTTTGGTTTATGTTTAGCCTCAGCATAGAATATATATTCAGTCCATTTATATACCCACAATTTGGCTTGTTTTTCTATAAATAAATTTAAATTGGCTTTAGTGGCCTTGGTCTCTAGAACTCTACTACATCAAATATTCTGTAATAGAAATACAAATATAATAATTTTAACGACTCCTGTCTTTGTTTTAAGGGTAGCTCTACTACCAACTAATGTGACTAGGACACTTGGGGCATAATAGTCATGATTTCTCAATGGTATCTGGCTTCTGTAGCTGACAGGCAATTGGGGAGATATGATTCTAATATCCACTGAGAGGTACTGGAATCATTGGCTGATGTCAGTAGTTTGGGGAGCATTTGCAATTTTCAGCCTTCCTGGAGAATAAGAATCTTAGTGTGGAGATTATATACATACTGCATAGTAACAAAAACATACCTTCAACAAAGGCAATTAACAGAAAAAAGCAACTACACTTATATTGGAGTTCTATAAAATGAACTCACAAACAAAGCAAACAAATCTGAGGTTGTGAAGTTGTAAGAATATTGGAAAGTTAAGGAATGGAAAAGACACCAAAGAAAGGATAAGAAAGTAGTTGGAAAGTCAAAGTGTAATAAAATATCTCAGTTCCATTAGAGGTGTGTGTAAATGTGTGTGTGTTTATGTGTGTATGTTAAGAAAGCTTTCCCAGAGAAGGAAAATATTTTGTTAAAAAGGTATTATTTTTTAACTATCGAGTGAAATATAATAATATAAGTAGAGCACAGCATATAAATTGTATTAGCCTTATTTAACACAAGGGGGTTGTAAAATATATAATTTGATAGTTAAGTACAATCAATCATAAAGTCACTATAACCTCATGTGTCATTAGAACAAAGCACTGTAATTTTTTCAAACTGAGATCATTTTTAGAGGGTATATTACTGCTAAATCTCTCCTCTTTCCATCTCCCTTCTGTAATTGTACAGTATCTCATGTTAAGCAGATGTGGGGTTTCTTCTTGGTGCCATAAAGGAATAATACCTACTGTTTTCAGTCATACAAAAATGCCTTTAAAACAAAAATATCAACAGTTTTCTGATGATTTGTAATAGTTGTCTCTCCTTGAAATATATTTTAGGAAAGTCAGCAGGTAGGTATAAAGTTTTCATGGAGGAATTATAAAGTATTTATATATTTCATAAATATATACGTATATTTCTGCATGATTCTTTCTTGGTGCCCTTTCTGCCTAGAAAGAAGAGCAAGTTCATTGATGAATGGTATGGGTTATACCTAGCTTTAATGCTGATGTCACTGAGCTTCTGGGGGGAATGGTGTGAAACTGGAGGAAAGCTGTGAAATAGTTACTATTATTCAGTAATGACAGTATCACACAAGTCACGACTATACAAAATATTAGCAGCTGTCACTGATGACTGGGTATTTGACTGTCCTCAGGGGATGAGTCTAGTGGGGGACTGCCTTTGTCTGCCCCGCTAGTATTTGAATCTCAAATGACAGGTAAACCAGTTTTCCAAGGCAGAGTTTTAGAATCAAATGAACTCTGCAATTTAGTACATGCCCGATGAGAAAAAGTGTACCTTGCTCTTAAAAACTGACATAGGTACAGATACCCATGTAAATATATACATGTTTATAAATCCATTTACTTTTATTATAATTTATAACTGGTCGTATTTATAAACTTAACCCAATTTAAATCATATTTCTTATGCCCCAAAGTCGTCTGCTCCAAAGAAGAAATTGTCCTTAATTTACCTTCTATTTATTGTGGAAATGGATGTAAGTTTAGGATTTTCCCATATTGATCACAGAAATGTTCTTAGAAATGCTTTCTCTACAATGTAAAGTCAGATACCGTGAAAAAGGAAAGAGATACCATTAGCTGTTTTTCTCCTAGTGTGGATAGTTCCATGGTCTAATCAATGCTGAGATGAGAAAATTACTTTTTCTAGATCACAGCTGTGCATAGGCATCTGGCTTAGAATTAGAAGACCAGGTGTTATTTCTGGCACAGCCATGCAGTATTCTGGGCCCGTCATTTAGCTTTTCTGATTCTCACTACTCATTTTTAAAGTGAAGGTAATACTTTTGCCTCAGAGAGGAATTTTGAGGATTCGTTTTTTAAAAATCCTTTGTAAACTTGTAGTGAGTGGATTATGCAAATAACTCTTTGCTAATTTTTAGCATAATTTATGAAGGATATATGAAGTAGCAAGCATGTAGTGTTTCATACACTTTATTTTGGTTTGTTTTCAAAACAACAGGTTGTTTTGTTATCGATTGCCACCTAAAAAACTACCCCCAGACGGCCGGGCGCGGTGGCTCAAGCCTGTAATCCCAGCACTTTGGGAGGCCGAGACGGGCGGATCACGAGGTCAGGAGATCGAGACCATCCTGGCTAACACGGTGAAACCCCGTCTCTACTAAAAAATACAAAAAAACTAGCCGGGCGAGGTGGCGGGCGCCTGTAGTCCCAGCTACTCGGGAGGCTGAGGCAGGAGAATGGCATAAACCCGGGAGGCGGAGCTTGCAGTGAGCTGAGATCCGGCCACTGTACTCCAGCCTGGGCGACAGAGCGACACTCCGTCTCAAAAAAAAAAAAAAAAAAAAAAAAAAACTACCCCCAGATTAGTGGCTTAAATCTTTTTGCACAATTTTGTGCATCATGAATTTGGAAAGTCTCTGCTGGAGGGTGTGTCTCAGATCCACTTGTGTTGTCAGTTAAGGCAGCTGGGACCAAAGGCTCCAGCTTTAATATGCTTCTGGACTCACATGTGTGGTGTCCCAGGGCCCCTTGGGGGTTCTCTCTCTCTCTCTACCTGGCTTCATATCCTTTACAGCTTCTCTATGTGGCTTCTCACAGCATGGTGATCTCAGAGTAGTCACTCTTCTTATGTGGTTTCAAAAGAGAGGAGCAGTCGAGCTCAGTTAAGGGTTTTGTACCCAGAATTTGTTGCAGCGTCTCCACTGGAGTCTTTTTATTCGTCAAAAACAGTCCTAAGGACTATGTGGGTTCAAGGGTCTGGAAATATCTCTTCACCTGAAAATTCCACTTACTTCTGTTACATTGAAGATTGATAGTTGTATAATCACTCTCAGATGCTGAAATTTTTTTTTGTCTGATACTGAAAGATAGAATATTTGGCCCTTTATTTTGGCCAAGTCATGAAGGCAGCTACCTCCTCTGCATGAAAGCAGTCATGCTTTTCATAAGTTTGAAGTGAGGAAATACATTTGTGGTATATGTGGTATATCAATGGGACTTATATCACCACTATTCCTTGGAATAGTTGATTAACTAGACCACCACATTCCAAGTCAGAAAACAGAAGACTTGTTTTTCTAAAATTGCCAGGAGTTTAGAGCCATAATAGCATGACCTCTATATGAAGCTTAGTTACCGTGGAAAAATCCTACTATGGCCATTCTTCAATACTGTGAACTCGACGTTGAGGGACAGTTTGCTTTCTGTGTTTGTTTTTAACCGCATTATTTTCTATCTATTCTGGAGTAATCTCAATATCACTTTTCATCATCTATCCTTTGTATCATCTCTTGGCATCTGTTTCTCTTGGCATCTGTTTCTCTGACTTTCTCCTCTTGTTCTCTGCTTGCTCCCTTTCTAAAAAGATTTGGCCAGGCACGGTGACACACAACTGTAATCCCAGTACCTTGAGAGGCTGAGGGGAGAGGATTCCTTGATGCCAGGAGTTCAAGAACAGTCTGGGCAAGATAATGAGACACCACCTCTACAAAAAATAACAAATAAAAAAATTAGCGGGTGTGCTAATTAGTATATGGTGTGCACATATACTCCCAGCTACTTGGGAGGCTAAGGTAGGAGGATGGCTCGAGCCTAGGAGTTCAAGGCTGCAGTAGGATATAATCTCACCACGGCACTCTAGGAAGGATAACAGAGAGAGACCCTGTTAAATAAATACATAATATTGTTTAAAGGATTTGGTTGTTCATCACAGTGAAGTACACCCCAGAAAGAGTCACACCATTTATAAGCATCAGGATCTTAAACTGTATCATGAGCCCTCTTCTCACTTCTGTCTATAATACGGGATGTACACAAGTGAAATTGGGCCTTCAGACTTTATCTATTTTTCCCTATTTTTTTTTTCATATTTGTTTACCCTCTTGAGACATGAGTAAACAAGTATTTCTCTACTATAAAAAATTTCGTCAATAGTAGGTGATACTCAGCCTCATTGTGGAGGAGACAGTGAGGTGTGGTGAACACAACAAGTGCAAGGACATAAGCCCTATGGAAGAGGCACAGGCATCACTGAGCTCTAGGTGACGGAGGTCATGTGAAAATGCAGAGCTGCTATATTAGTATCACATCTCATTGTGATAGGAATTCTCCTGATTTATACAAGTTGATGACTATTTAAAAATTAAAAACACAACAAAATATTATATAGGCCAGTGGAACATATCCGTGAGCCAGATTTTCCCCATGGACCACTAGTTTGTAAATCTGTTCATGACTCTAGACTCTTATCTTCCTCTTGAGCTCAAGATTCATACCCGACTGCTTCTAAATTTTCATAAAATATCTAAAACTGATCATGCTTAATATATCTAAATCAGAGCTTTTACTATTTTCCTTAATTTTTCCTATCTCAGGAAATGGTTATCAACTTAATAATCACTTAATTATAACTTTTTCTATTCTTACCCATAACTCAATGCACCAACAACTTATGTCACTTCTAATACTCAAATGATAGCTATAATGCATCTATGTTTCCCTGTCTTCACTACTACTAATCTTTACTGTAATTTTAAACTCCTGGATTAATACAATAACCTTTAGATTGATCTCTCTGCTTTGATTCTTTCTCCTTTTCAATCTACACTCTGTCAGCAGTGGAAAAATATTTGACAATAGTAAGAAAAACAACATTTTTCCTCCATATATCTTTCAGTGATGTCCCTTGCTGTTGAAATAAATGCCATAATTTTCTCTATGGCCCACTTCTTAAAAATAGACTATTCCCATCATTCACTATTCTTGCCACATAATCCTTCCTTCTGTTATTGAAGAAGTCAAGCTGTTGTACCTCTCAGGATCATGGTGTTTGCTTCTCTCCTGGTGATTGGCTCCTTCTCTATTTCATGTCTCAACTCAAATGTTTCTTCAGAGAGACAGTTCCTGACCATCCTATCTAATGCAACCCTCTCCACTCCATTTCTCTCCGTAATATCACCCTATTTATTTCATGATTTTATTAATGAATATTAATATAAACTCTATGAAGGCAGTAAACTCTATGAAGGCAGTAACCTCATCTTTCTGTCTTGTTTGCTATAGTAGCGATAGTATCTAGCCTGGCACGTGGTACTTTCGGAACAAATATTTGCAAGAATAAATGGTTTGAATATCTATGGAAACATACTTAGCATGAGGACATCACAATTTTTCAATGAGTTTGAAATTATTAACATGTTCTATGTCATCTGGACCTACCTACATGCATCATGTTGGTCAGCACCAGCCTTCTGCACTCTTTTTAACCAGTCATGTAACTCCCTCACTCAGTCATAGATGCTGTTTCTTCTGTCCATAGTGACCTCCCAACTCTTGCTCCTTTTAGCTAACTCTTCCTCATTCTGTTATCCCATCAAATCTCAACTGAAAGTTATTTTGTCAGTGAAGTTTTCCCTGCCTGACTCCCATCCCACCTCCTGAGTCTTGCATAGGTTCCCTCCAAACTGTGGTTTTATGTACTTTAAGTTTGTATTCCTATCTAATTTATAATTAACCTAACTTATTGATAGAAGCATTTGTTTACCATCCTTAAGGACCAAGTCTGCCAAATTTACTGCAACCTTATCAGCTTCTTACAAACTTCCTAGAGCAGAACTGAGACTAAATAAGTATATTAGTCAGGGTTCTCTAAAGGGACAGAACTAATAGGATAGATGAATATATGAAGGGGAGTTTGTTAGGAGAATTGACTCACACAATCACAAGGTGAAGTACCACAATAGGCTGTCTGGACACTGAGGAGCCAGGAAGCCAGTCTGACTCTCAAAATCTGAAAAGTAGGGTAACCAACAGTGCGGTCTTCAGTCTGTGGCCTAAGGCTCGAGAGGCCCTGGCAGATCACTGGTGTAAGTCCAAGAGTCCAAAAGTTGAAGAACTTGGAGTCTGATATTTGACAGCAGAAAGCATCTAACATGGGAGACAGATGGAGACCAAAAGACTCAGCCAGTCTTGTCCTTCCATATTCTTCTGCCTGCTTTTAATGCAGCCACACTAGCAGCTGATTAGATTGTGCCCACCCAGATTGAGGGTGAGCCTGCCTTTCCCAGTCCACTGACCCCTCAAATGTTATCTCCTTTGGCAATACCCTCACAGACACACCCAGGAACAATACTTTGCCTCTTTCAGTCCCATCAAGTTGACACTCAATATTAACTGTCACAATAAGTATCTGTTAAGTGTTTGTAGACAAGAGGCAAATGAAAATTTAGAATTCATGAATCTGTCATTCCTGTTCCCCCACGGTACAAATTACTTAACATTAACACAAATCAATTTATATGACACTGGCTGTTATCCTCACTTACTAATACAGGATATTCATTCTCTGAAAAGTTATCTTCCATTATTTTTTGGAAGTCTTGAGGGATTTGCTTGTGTGCTCATGAGCCATTTTCATCAGCCATCATGAAGTCTGCTGTTTTGTCTCCTCCTCTTTGACCCATTGCTTTCTTAATATTTGTCACCAGCAGAGTCATGTATAGGTACCGTGCCACTGTCCCCCAAACTCTCAGAAAGACAGACTTCCATTCGTTACCCTTTAATAACATCACCAATCTCTGCTAACCTCCATGTCACTGCTGCTCTGGAAGTGTTGGGTGAAACATTTTGTGTACACTTACTCTGTTGAGTAACATACAGAAAAAGAGAGAAGACTCCTTGCTTTCTCCTGAATTATACCTCATAAAATAATAACATCTTGTATTCCAGTGTTCTGAAGATTTTTTAGAGAAGAGCTTGATAATTTATTTATGTTATTTAAATTCATGGCTACCTCTTTTAGAATTCAGGCGTAAATCCATGAGACCCCGAATGAGATACAAATCTAGAGACTGTTCCATGCTTTTCTCATAATCACTTTACCCTTCTGATAATTGAGGCTTTGATGTGGTTCAAAAACAGCTCTCTCTCCATGGAGAGTCGTTTTACATCCCGTACACACATACATATCTAGAGAACAATTCTCAACTGTTTTCTGGACATGGAACACAACTGAGGATCCCCACACCTCCAAATTTTGTTTCAGTAAGGAAACAAACATAGCAGCCAGGCAGCTTCAGATCTGTGTTCAGGTCTAATTGTGAATGCTTTGCAGTTCAGGCATGATGATCCACCTGGCATTGCTAGGTGTTGTGACATATACAAAGGCAAAACAATGAGTGTGGTTTTTGCATCACAGAGGCAGCAATTGGCCTAGGATACAGATACAGCAAATCTATCAAAATCATCAGGGATCCCAGCCACAACTTCTTTCTTTCTCCTTTTCGCGTACCACCACTGATGATTCCAGGGAGTTTCATATACATATAAAAGGAGAAAACACTAATGTGAGCCTAAGGACTAGGAATGATGAGGACTCTGTATTTTTGCAGGGAACGTTCTTTCAATGTGCACAGTGACTAAACTTTTCCATTGAAAAAATTTTCCACCCGGATAAATCTGCCACACTTTATGAGCAAATGCAAAACAGGATGATAGACACTGAACAGCGTAGAGACAGCCTGACCTGCCTTTTATTGCCTTCAAGGAGCCAATTTGAGCTCTGAGCAATGAAATGAGTCAGTGCTTGAGAAATGTAGAAACACCAGGTGAAACTTCAGAAGAGGTTTTTTTGTTAAAATCGAAGTCTTATTCTTAGGAAAATTAATAGACACAGAACCACCCTGAGAGCAAATGTTTAATTCAAGGATAATAAAAATCGTTAAGGAAAGCATAGACCGAAGAAAGACTTTACCATTTCTTAGACCTTGTTTGTAAAAAGGAACCAAAAGGAAGAATGAATATAACTGGAAACAAAAAGCATTACTGTGAACAACTTACTTTAGCACAGAACTTCTATGTGTTACTTTTTAAATACTTAGAGTAAGATTTAAGAAAGTATCCACATAGCAATTACAACTACATGCATCACAATGTCTTTGTTGATTTTTACCACATGCAATAGTGCTGTAAGCTAATACTCCATGTCAGTGACTAGAGATTATAAAACAGCATTATTTACAGTAGGTATCAATGTGTTTATTCAGATGTGCACAGAAGCTGGGATTCTTGTTGTAATTAAATAGAACTCCCACTAGGGGGGGCAAGAAAATAAATCTCAAGGCCCTATGTACAGGCACCTTTCCAACCGAAGGTACGCTAGATACCAGACGAAACTGCTCGGTATTTATTTATTTATTTTTCTTCCTGGTGAATCATTTGCAGCCTGCTTTTTCACTGTGGGAAGTTTCTTTCAGATTTATTTTCTCTGGTTTTTCAGCAGCTTTCTTTGGTTGTAAATCCATGCTGTGGTTGAGCAGCAAAGCAATATTCCAGCAAGCTCCAACAGGGATGTATTTTTCTACAGGATTTTTAAAACCTTGCATACTCAGTTTCAGCAGAGCCTTCCCCAGTTCCTTGCCAAAGGTAGCGCTCTGGTAACTGAGCCTGGAGCTGACAGAGGGATAAAATTAGATGAGGAGGGACACATTGCTAAGGGAAGCTTTTGGAACTGCTTAGTGACTCAGAAAGATGAACTGGGGAAGCAGGCAGGTCAGCACAATAGAATGTAATTAACAAATGCAATTAGCATCAGCGCATAAATTCCTCCCCCTTGACATTCTCCTTTGTATTGCCAAGGCAACCCAGGCAGCCTCCTCCTTTCCCACCTCCTCCATTCCAGCAACCCCAGGCTCCCCGCCCTTCTCACTCACTGACTTTGCCCTTGGAGTTGATTTTAAATAGGTCGCACCTGGATTAACATGTGTGAGGGTGGAGAATGGGGAAGATGGAGGAGTGAAGGAAAGGCGAGGAGAGGGTTGACCTAGGTTTAGCAGTTGCAATTTTTATTTTTTGCTGCTTCGTACTCTTCGGAATGTAACCCATGCCAGTTTGGGAATATTTTATTACTATTTGTGACCATCAGCTGGCTTGAAAAATGCCTATCTTTTCATCTATCCAGTTTGCAGATGGTTAGATGTGCACTCAGGCACTTCACTCTGTGCTCTAAGTGTACATATTCTACACTTTGGTGTGTCATTTCAAGTAGTTTGTTGTCAGATAAACAATGTTTCAAGTTAATTTTCAGGGTCACTAGCAGCCAGAAAATAAATGAACAGCACTAATACATATATACTTTATTATAATACATTCAACATTAAATGTTATATCTATATAATATGTATATTTATATATGGACAGTAGTAACATCTGAGTGAGAAGTGCTGTTGAAGGCAAAAGTAGGTACTTTAATTTTTATTTAAATAGTTTTGTTTTTTATCATATTAAACACAAATGTTGTGCTTTTTAAAAACATAAAACTAATCCAAAAATTTAAATTAAATGCCTTTAAAAATAAAGATATTATGATTAGTTGGAAAAAATATGTTATAGAATATGAATGAAGCAAATAACTCCAATCATTACAAAAACCTTTATTGAATGTTTTCTGAATGCCAGGAAGTATTTAAGTACTTAGTTAAGTCTCAAAAAAAAAAAAAAAAAAAGGAAATAAGTATTTTTATCTCGTTTGTTTTTCCAGATAAGGGAGCTGAAGAACAGATAATTTGTTCAATATTTCTTAGCAGTATAAACTACCATGTCGTAATGCTTCTCATAATAAAAATTATGTTGCAGTTTGCTCATGACATTATATTAGTTGTATATTCATTTAAGAGAGAAATTACAGAGGAAAGATAGGCAACTTGATAACATTAAACAAAATTAACCCTCATGTAAATGTGACTTTGGTGTCCTGAATAATCTTATGGATTTTGGAGTCACCTAGAAGTGAACTCACATCCACGCTTCACCCCTTAGGCTTGGTAGGCTGCAATCTGAGCCTCAGTTTCCACATGTGTAAAATGATCTAGTAATAGGCATCTCTCTTCTGATCTGCCCACTTCCCTTTAGGACCTCATTTCCCCCACACCCACCACCACCCTGATTTTAGATACTGTCTTCTTCCTTTTTGACAAGGAAGGAAAGACCTGATAAACGCATTCAGATAATACTTAGTTTCGTAATGCCTTCTCTAGAGTATTGGCACTATTGAAAAAGATCCAACCAGAAGTAAAAATACTTATATCAAACGCATGGTTTATTTATGAAATATTGTGGCTTCCCTAGAGTATTGTCGCTATTTAAAAAGATCCAACCAGAAGTAAAAATACTTATACCAAAGGCATGGTTTATTTATGAAATATTGTGGGGATGAGATCCTTAATGCAACTACACCCTGATTTGCACTCTCTTTGTTATTTGCACTTTCTATTTGTTCTGTGGTAAGCAGGTCCCAAAGTTAAAGGCAGCTGAGAGGCTGAAGAAAGAGACTGACAAATCTAGTTTCTCAGAAAGAAACATTTAACAGAGACTTATGAATAGCAGCTATAGACTTGGGCAGCGGTGAGATACGACGATCTGCCTCACTAACCCCCAGACTCAGGCTGATATACCATAGGGAAAGGGATATGTACAGCAGTTGCTTAAGGACTAAATTTATGGTACATACACTAAAATCAAAGTTGTTTTGACCTAAGGGTAGGGATTACAGTAAGTAGTACATGCTATTGCACGAGGAACAAGGGATAGACTAGAAATCTTAGAGGCATTCCTGAAACTGAGGTTAATCAGAAGTCAACATGGTGAGGCAGGGCAAGGTGGCTGATGCCTGTAATCCCAGCACCTCGGGAGGCCGAGGTGGGAGGATCACACGAGCCCACGAGTTTGAGACTAGCCTGGGCAACACAGGGAGACCCAATCTCTGTTTAAAATATTGAAAAATAATAATCAGAAGAAGTCAGCATGGTGGATAAACATCCAAGATGGAGTTGCTTTAGCCTCCACACTACCTAGGACTTAAATGTAGTTTTCCAAATTAGTCATATATGTACAGCACATACAGAGATTTAGAAATGCTAGGAGACTTCGCAGCACACTTCACATAAACGCAAAGCCTTTCCATAAGGGCGAGTTCACATGGATGACGCAGCCACAAATCAGGCCCCTCAATTTTTTTCAGCTGCTTTTTCCTCCACAGGCTATTTTATGAGGAAAAAATATATATCAAAGACTCCTGTTTCACTTTATATGGTGCCCTTGAATGTGAGCTTTAAATGGCTTATATAACTCACAGAAAAACCTGCTGTCCTCATTGAAGACTCTGGACTTGAGAAGTAAACAACTATTAGTCCAAAAGGGACCCATATCGCTTTACTGGATAGGATACCTGCTTCCAGAATCCAGGAATCGGAAACTTTCCTTCAGCTATGTTCAGGCTACCACTTGTTAAACGCCAAAAGCAACGTGTTAAACACCCAGAAATATATATATATATTTCTGTGCAGGCAGGGAATTTGGTTGTATGCCCCAGTTGCTTGGTTGGTGCCACAGGGTTTGGCAACTTCCTGATAACAGATTGTAGGAGAGGAAAGTTTGAATCTGGAAGGGACCCTCCCACACACATGCTTGGGAATCCATCTTTTTAGCTGGTATTTTCAGTGAATATTAACATGACTAAGGGAATAATATCTCGGCTTATTAGAAAATGGTAGTCAAATGGGGTAGAGCTAGAGGGTTTTCTGTCCCTGAGAATGATTTTGGCTTCACCTAAAAGAAAACTTCAACTCAAAATGTCTCAAGCGATTAAGAAAATATATTATTTCATGTTGTAAGGAGCTTGGCCAAAGCCGATTCAAGGGTGGGATGAATGAGTGAATCAACAATGCAATCAAGGACAGAGTTCCTCTCTGTCGTTCCCTTCTGCCATCCTAACAATGTTGGCTTATTTCCTTGGCTTTTTCCCCTTATGAACACAATACGACCTTGCGCTTCCAAGAGTCGCATCCTCAAATACAACATCCAATGTTCCAAAGCAGGAGCAGGGAGTGGTGTGTGGGGAGGAGAGTGTGACCTCCTTGTACACTTTTGAAGAGCCTGGGAATTCTCCTGGCAGCTGCTTCAGTTGACTTGCCTCTCACCTCTCATGGGCCCGCATCATGTTCCTATGTCTGAATCAGTCATTGGCAAGGAGAATGCCAGTACTGTGACTAGAATAGAATAAATAAGATCCATCTCTGCCTTATCCTGAGATAATAGCCACATCTCTGGAACCAAAGGAGTTCCATTAGCAAGGAAGAAGTAAATGAATGTCAGCCAATGTTGTCTGGGCGAGGGCCAGTGAGCATGTTCCAGAGACAACCTAGGAAGTTAATTACAAATTATCTTCTCTGCTGTAACTCTGGTCTGTTACCCTTGAACCTTGAATGATATCTGGACAACCTTTTTTCATTTTGCTGTGAGCCTTACAGGAAAGGCCTGTGGCATACCTAAGCCAGAGGGGTAAGCAGAAAGTGGCATAACCTGGAACCTTTAATGTCATGGCAGCTGTGCTTAGTAGATCACAAGAGAAAAAAGAATCTGGGGCTATGAGTTGGGGCTTTGAGATCCATCTGCTGTTTCTTAAGTGGATATCTCTGTCCCAATTTTCTCCTTGGAGGATCCATTTGCTCATTCAACAGATTTTATATGAATATCTAGCATATAATCAGGCTTAGTTCCAGGTACTAGGGATGCATCAGCAAACAAAACAAAAGTCCATGCCCATGGTACTTATGTTTTAGTTAGGTTAGTGGGGAAAGAAACACTAAAAAACAAAATAAATAAGAAAATCATTTAGCACATTGAAAGGTCATAAGCCCTATGGGCGGGGTGGGTGGGGGGAAAAGCAGAGCAAGGAGCAGAGGGGACTAGAAAGTGAACAATTTTAAACATGATAGTCAGAAACAATGACACTGAGAAATAGCATTTGAGAAAAGTCTTGAAAGAGGCGGGGGAGTGACCCTTGCAAATGTAGTTGTGAAAGGAGCATTCTGGGGAGTAGGAACAGCGCATACAGCCCCACAGTATGAGGATGCTGGTGCATTCCAGTAACAGGAAAGAAACCAGTGAGGCTGAGGAGACAGACTGCCTATAAGAGCCACAGCAAAATGAAACAAGGTTGTCAAGAGGCCTGGCTTTTGTCAGTCTAATTTTTGGGACACCAGCCGTTGAATCTAAGATCGGCAGAAGAAAAAGAGAAAAAATACCCTTTTTATGTGTCATATTTCTATAGTGATTGCATCCTCCAGTGCAAAATGGGTTGAGGGTTTGCCTCCAACCCTGACTCTGTTAGTAGCTTACTTTCTCACCTTGGGCCAAGTCACGTCATCTTTCTGGATCTCATTGTTTCTTTTATAAAAGTAAAGTGGCTTCACCAGATTATCTGAGGTTCGTTTCAGATTCAACGTTCTATGATTCTTTACGTCTATTATCTGATAGAGCAAACAGCTCACTCTTCAACTGTAATTGAGAATAATTGTAAAAATATCACAGAAAAGATGGTCAAAATGACTTTCTAAATGTGTTTGGGAACCATTTTAATTCAGAAAGGAAGGCAGAATTATTTTAAAGCATTACTAGTATATAAATTATAGATATTTCTAAAGGTCCAAATATTTGAGCATCAGAAATATTTGTTTACAAGTAAGATAATATCAAGTAAGATAGTATATTTTTGTAAGTTTGAATGAATTGCAATATTTTCTTCCCTCAAGAGAAGAGTCTCCTGTTGGTCTTTATAGCTTAATTATAAACCATTTAAGAAACTTCAATTAAAACCAAAGGTATTTCTCAGTAAAAGTTACAGAAAACATCATACCGAATAAGTGGATTATTGACAGATTACCAAGTTTACATTATCTATCCATTTATTTCAATAACGTTTATTTTTAAATTAATCCAAAATTTAAATTTGCTGATCATGAAGCATTTATTCTATGGCCCAAATCATCCTTCAATGAGTCATTTCAAATAGTCATTCAAAATAAAGCCATTCAAATAGTCATTTCAAAAAAGTCCTCTCAAAGGGTCTCATTACAAATTTTCTGGGAAACTGAGATTCTTGTATAAATTATTCTCATAGGTTGACTGTTCAAAAGCGGTTAATTACTTCATTCACTCAATAGACATGTAAAGAGCCTATTATGTGCCAGGCACTACTTTGTATCTTGGAGACAGAGCTATAAAAATAGTTCCTCGGCCTACAGAACTTTGCTTTTAGTTTATTCATGTTTATTTTTAAGTGTGAAATGGAATAAGTTAGAAGAAATTAGGGTGCAATACTGAGTATTTAGAGATATAATTCTCAAACAAAGGTTGCTGCCTCATATGTTTAAATTCAATTATTAAGTACTGCTTTCAATTTTTTAGTTTTTAACTCTTAGTAGTGCTGCCTGGCACTGATAAGTAAGGTGGAACTTTTAATAGCTTTTCATAGACAAAGGATTTTTTCAACTAGAACAAAAAAGCGTACTTGTTTGTTTCAATAAATACAGGTACAATTATTTGGAGTGAAGAAATTGTTTTAGAATCAGAAGTTTAAGCTCTAGCTCTGTCATATACTGTGGACTCCAGCAAGTTGCTTATCTTGACTGAGCTGAGGCCTCATACATGAAATGGAGCCTAGGAACGGGTGCCTCTCAAGGTTAAATCTCCAGTAATAGGAAATATCCTATTATTCTAAACTCTAAAAGCATATCCTATTATGCAAAAGTGAAACACTAATTTTTATTTAAAACCATAACAACTAAATTTATTGTAGACCTATAAGATAATACACACCCATTAAAAAGAATAAAAATATAAATAGCATTTAAATAACTTGAAAATTTTATCACATCACTTCATTTATTGAATATACCAGATAAGTCCTAAAAATGTATCAATGCATTTCTATTTTTTTTTAACTTAGATCAGAATAGCACACTCAAAACAGGGTGTGACAGAAAAGAAAATGTGTTTACTTCTGCTGATCGAAAAAAAGATGAGCAAGGATAATTCATTTTAAAATGAGACTTTTATGCATCCCAAATAGAACACACACATGACCTAAGAGAACATTTTTCTCATTTCTAGTATTATATCACCCTTCAGAGATTTATTAAAGGTGACAAAAATATCCCACAGGTACTATTGATTAACTCTCCAGGATTTGTTAGACTCAATGAGATAATAAGATAAGGTACCCACTGAGAGAATTTAGAATCTAAATAGAGAATAGAAAATGAACAGCACCAACCAAAAATATATCCCCACAGATAAGTTAAAATGGTCTTTTAACCTTTCACAATCAATTTAAAGACTTCAATGAGCAGAATATAAATAATGGCAATGCCCTGTCTGGAAGGAAGCATAGGTTATATACTAAGTGCCTATCACTCATCTCAAGCAGAACAAGCCATCATTTTCAGCCAAATGTCAGTCTCATATTTTACTCTCTATGTCTCCAAGAATGTCCTAGTTCTAAAGTCTTGCTAAAAAGATGTCATATTTTAAAATATATACCTTAAATATTTGCAGGGTAACATTTTATCCTTATTCATTTAGCATTTGTCATAAATGTTGTAAGACTTCAAGATGATGTCACAGAAACTCATGCTTGGAAAAAGAAAAAAAAAATCAAGTATGATGATGTACATTATTAACTAGCATTTCTTACTATAAAATAATTTGGGTAACTCATTAAGCTGAGGCAGGAGGATTGTGTGAGCCCAGAAGTTCAAAGCTACAGTGAGCTATGATCATGCCACTGCACTGAAGCCTGGGCAACAGAGCAAGACCCTCTCTCTTAAAAAGAAAAAAGAAATGCAAATAAAAATAAAAAAGAATTTTGTGCCTAATCCTGTGATCCACATTTTACAAATTACTTATTTAACTTCCATTTTGCTTGATGAAGTACTAGACAGCCTTTGTGGACCTGAGGACTGCAACAGGAAATAGATTTTAAAAAATCAACATTTATGTGATATTCAGAAATTGAATGAAGAAAATGTTTTAAAAATCATGCAGACATATGTATACATATATAACAAACCTGCACATTGTACACATGTACCCTAGAACTTAAAAGTATAATAAAAAATAAAATATTTAGAGATAAAAAATAAAAATAAATAATAAAAAAATTAATAATTTCACTAAGAAAATACAAACATAAATGGTTGTTTTACATTATATCACCATTTAAATAAATGAATCAAGTGGCAACAATTTCTTTTGTAAACCAAATGCACTTGCAATCATATATTAGCATGTGATTTGTGTCCCACATAAATTCCCCTAAAGCTGTTCCTTTCTTCTATGCAATATCAATTGAATAGTCTATGGAGGAAATCTAATAGCTATGCTGCACTTGGTACACCACTTGTCTCATGCAGCTTCCCACCCATTTTGAGTAAGGAAAAGAACAAAATTAGAGTTAAACTGTTATGCCATTGACAAAATAATAAGTAGGAACCCAATAAAATATAGTGAAAGAATAAAGGCATGAGAAACCCATTACTGAAGACATTTATTTCACCCCCACATAAACCTAGTTAAATATTCCAAAGAGTAAATACAGATCAGAAAAGTGAGGTAAAAACTGCAGCACAATCATCTACATGCACAAAAGAGATGAGTAATTAATTTAAGAAAGTCTTAATATTAAGTTTAATAATAGAGACTCATTCAAACTCCTTTTCTAAATAAATCTTAAGTTAATATTTAGCTTTGCTTACATTTTCAAAGGTCAAATAGAAGCTGAACAGATATCATGTCCTAAAACACGACAGTAAATAAATGTGTCAATTTGCTGTAGTGAATTCGCTCTTTTAAGACCAAAGCACTAGTTTCCCCAGGTGCTGGGAGTGATGCCTGGCTCACAGCAGAGTCCTTCCCCAATAACTGCTTTCTGCCAAAAGGAGCGATCTCTCTCCACTGGTCCAGGAGTGGAAGAGTATAAAGGCTAAGCCCTCTTGCCTCAGTCTGGGAAAATTCTGAAGGGCCATACCAACTCCAGAGCTCCCCCTGCGGATTAGCTAAGTCCTGTTTCAAATCTATCGCTCTTCACCTTCTCTCTCTGTCCAATTCTGTATCCTTCACTCTCTTCCTAGTGTTGCTCTGAAGGGCTCCACCTGATAAAACAGATGCATGCAAATATAAAATCTCAGAGTTGGCCTCTGGACCTTGGCATTGGTCTCCTTTCTAATTAATATTTTGAAACTGCACACACTATAACAGGAAATTGAAAAATCTGTGCATGTTCTCATTATTTTGCCATCATTTTATTATAATATTTTTCCTATTTGTTTCAAAAATCCTTATAATGCTTTCCTCTTTTTCCTCTATTACATCCTTGATCAAATTCTGATCATATCAAGAATGCAGGACACTGACTTTTTCTTTTCTAGATGATAAAAATCATGATTTAATAAGGACAAAGAAATTTGAAAGGTCATTGAATTCAGTTTTAGTTATAGTTTTTAAAAACCAATAGACTATGAACATTTTATTTAGTCCTCCAAATTAACATTAGTCATCTCTGTTCAAAGACGCCCTTGTCCGATACTTCAGATTTATATTTGCAGACATTGGGTTACTATGAAAATTAAGTTTAAAAGAAATAAACCAGAAGTTATATCCAGAACACTGTTATATTTCTATTAGGGGCAATGTATATTTTTTTAAAAATAGAAATAAATCCAATGTAGTGATTCCTGAAAGACCTAAACACAGAGTTACCATTTGACCCAGCAATCTCATTACTGGGTATATACCCAAAAGAATAGAAATCATTCTATTATAAAGACATGGACACGTGTATGTTCATTGCAACACTATTTACAATAGCAAAGGCATGTAATCAATGTAAGTGACCATCAATGATAGAGATAAATCAAGGATAAAGAAAATGTGATACATATATACCATGAAATCCCATGCAGCCATTAAAAGGTACAAGGTAATGTCTTTTGCGAGGACATGGATGGAGCTGGAGGCCATTAACCTTAGGAAACAATCACAGGAACAGAAAATTAAATACCACATGCTCTCACTTACAAGTAGGAGCTAAATGATGAGAACACATGGACACATGGAGGGGAACAACACACAATGGGGGCTATAGGAGGGTAGAGACTGGGACAGGGGAGAGGATCAGGAAAAATAGGTAATAGGGACTAGGCTTAATATCTGGGTGATGAAATAATCTGTACAACATCCCTGTGACACAAGTTTACCTGTGTAACAACCCTGCACATGTACCCCTGAACTTAAAAGTTTTAAAAAAAAAAGTTTGACAGGAAAGAATAAAAAAGTTAATGGCTAAATATATATAATACTTAAAAGCAGATTAAATAAAGGTCAAGAAAATCCCCCCAAAACCCATAAATCTATTAATTTTAAAATGATTTATTATTTACTATTTAAAATTTTTGAATCTACTATGTATCATACTGGATACTTTTTATACAGCTTTGCTAGACCTCTCAACATACTGATATATATTTATCAGTATTATACAAGGAAAAATAAATGAGGTTCATGAGTATGAAGTAACAAGGCAAGACTACGTGTTTAATTAGTGGTAGTTTTGAAGCTCATTGACCAACGGCTGCCAGGGATACATCAGAGCTTGCTGTAGCAAGGAAGAACACTCCACAGGCAAGTTTTAGGAGTTTCTGAATCTCAGGGAGTCAGGACAGGCTTTTTAAATAGAGTCTTGAAGCTTGGTTTAAGTGGCTTTAAGAAGGGTTGTGCAAAACAGAGGAGGTTAAAAATGATAAACTGAGATAAGCAAGGGCTATTTGCTGATCTCAGCTTATAAGCAGAATCTATTCACCACCTTCTGCACACATTACCCCTAAGGGAACTAGGTATGTTTAAAAGGCTGCACTCACTAAGCATCACCCATCCTGAACCCTTGTGGTACCTTTTGCTGAAAATATATTATTTGACCTTATTATAGAAAAATGTAGCTTGGAAAAAATTTAGAGTGCTCACATTCACCAGTTCTCAAAATGATCGACTTTAGTTATGATGTAGATAGCTGGAACTAGCAGAAACTTCTGACAAATATATATGTTTAGACAGGACATGAGCTCTGCTTTTAATTTTTCTAGGTCATATAATCAGTATATATACACATTTTTTTGTTTAAGAAAAATTATTATTTGAATTTTATGTATTGGCTAACTACACTGAACTCAAGCTCTTTTGAAACACATGCTTGGATTCCTTTTTAAATTGGACTATTTTTAAAGAGGACTTTTTTTCCTTTCTTGAATATTATTTACTTAAATAGATTTCCAAAGCAAGAATTTCTTTATTATCAATTTGCACATTTAAACAAAATAATATATCTAAGGTTACTAATTAAACCAATAGTAAATACATGTTTTTTTTTTTTTGAGGAGTCTTGCTCTGTCGCCCAGGGCTGGAGTGCAGTGGCCGGATCTCAGCTCACTGTAAGCCCGGCCTCCCTGGTTTACGCCATTCTCCTGGCCTCAGCTCCTCCTGAGTAGCTGGACTACAGGCGCCCCTCACCAGCCTCTGCCCGGCTAGCTTTTTGTATTTTTAGGTAGAGATGGGTTTCACTGATGGTCTCTTGATCTCCGACTCCTCGCTGTGATCCGCCTGTCTCTGGGCCCTAAAGTGCTAGATTACAGGCTTGAGCCACTGCCTGCCATATGTGTTCTTTAACTCAACACCCATTAACAAGTGCATAAATTTCCAATGTTCATAATCTCAAAAAATCATAAATTAAGAGTTGCTGGTTTGTAACTATGTCACCAAGTAAAATCATCATTGTAAACTGTATAATTGGCAGTGAATTACAACTAGAATAATTTTTGTAAAGTTTAAATATCACCACTGGCTTTACTTTCAATAAAGCTATGTTTTATAAATTATCTTTATTATTTGGACAGATTAACATATTTAATCTAACTATATTTGAAATTATTTCCTATTTTCGTAACTATTATTTTATGAGATTTATAACTTTATTCACTTGGTAAGCATTAATTGAGCTTCTACTCTTGTCAGACTGTTATAGGGATATAATAGTGCACGAGACCAACTCCATCCCCATTGTTCTGAAACTTACATTTTTTCTGAATGATGCAAACAAAAAAAAAAAAAAAGAAAAATAGCTAAATATAATATGACACAGTAATTGGTGTCATAAAAAGTTAAGTCAGAGAAAAAGACACAGAATAAAGGGTAGAGTGGGCAGGGATACTTTTTCAGGTCATGTGGTCACCCAAGTCTTTTCTATGTAGGTGCTATTTGCAGATGTTAATAAACTGAGAGTGAGACATGCATGACTCTGCATCAAACGAGCTCTCCTTCCCTGACTAGATTGCTGAACTGTTTTATGGTACTAATTAATATCTCATTATATATGTAGCTATTTTATTTTCTGCTCCCTTGGAATGTGAGCTTAAGGATGACAGAAGTTAAATCAGTTTTATTCATCATTGTATCTTCAAAGAGAGTACTATAAATATATCTAGTTTTACAGATGAGGCAGCAAAGGCCCTTTGGCAATCAAGTGCCTTAACCAAAATATCACATAACCTAATAAATAGGATGAGAAGTTAGGAAGAAGAACAGAAAGTATGTTAAGTGCTCATATGTGCCAGATATCATGACAGGTGCTTTATATTATTAATCCTCAAAGCACATGTAGCAAGCTGAGTAATGACCCTCTAAATATCAACATCTCAATCCTTAGAAACTGTGACTACCACCACATAGGTAAAATGTGTACCATATAGGTAAAATGGGCAGATGTGATTTAGCTAAGCATCTGGTGATAAGGAGACTGTTCTGGATTGCCCATGTAGGCCTGGTGTAGTCACAGCAATTTTGTAAGAGGGAGGCAGGAGAGCAGAAAGGAAGTGACTTTGGAAACAAGAAATGGGCATGATGAGAGGAGGAAGCATAAGCCAATGAAGGCAGGTGGCCTCTAGAAGCTAGAAAAGGCAAGGAGATGGATAACTGCCTAGAGTCTCTAGAAGGAACAAGCCCTGTCAACACCTTGACTGTAGCCCAGTAGAACTGATTTTTGACTTCTGGCCTGTAGAAATATAAGAGGATTCATTTTAACTTTGTGTTGTCATAAGCCACCAAGTTTGTGATAATTTGTTATAGCAGCCAGAGGAAATTAACACAGCTGCTCAGATGGGGAACTCAGGTAAAGGTTAAATAATTTGTCCAACATTACAATACCTCTGTAGCAGAAAGTTAATGTAATTTTCCTGTACTCTCAGCCAAAGCTCCAAAGCTGATAATACTAGGCAGAAATTGCCCCCATATTTTAGAGTGTCAAGTAGTTACAAGTAACCCTTATAGTATTTAATCCAAGATGGCAGCATTAAGTCTTTTGACCCTCACGCCCACAACCCATCCGGACTAAATAAGGCCAGGTCTAGAGAAGTTTACGTATAGAGGGAATTCATTTGGGTTGTTGGCTTGTCAGACCAGAGGAGAGTAATGGGAAATGGAAGCTTTTTCTCTCCCAAGGCAACATAACCTTAGAAAAGCGTGTAGAAAGACTGGCAGTGGCTTTAAAAGATGTAGACTCTTTCTCACACCATGGTTGAATGTTTATGAGCCACAGATTCTCAGTCTCTTCTTGGGGCATTTCTTGGAGGAGAGCACTAGACAGTGCTTAACTGAGTCCTATGAAGGGTGGATGCATTTATGCATATGAAAGCTTAGGCCTCTTTACTGCATGGAATCTTCAATGGATGAGAATGTGGCTTGAGCAGTCCACTACTGCACAGGAATGTGTAGGGAAAAGAATAAAGGGACTCACACTTCCACCATTGGAACTGGCAAAGGTGCATGGGCCAGTAGAGTCAGAATAACATAGTCCAGCTTAAGTCTTTTTGAATGTACCCTAGGAAAGAGGGAAGCCTACCAAAAGGAGAGTCTTCAGAGCCTGACACCTATGTGACAATAGTGTGCAATGTAGAGGTCCCTACAAGAACTCTTTAAATATTCACACATATACCTTATATAAACAATCGTATATGGATGCTGCCAGGCAACAAAAACAAAGGCACAACTATAAAAATAGGGGGAAGGAAGACATTTGTATCTCTCCTACCAACTCCCCTTTCTCTCCTCAGTCTAGAAGGAGGTAGAAAAAGAAAGAAAAGGATGATGGAAAGTGAAAAAAAGTCAACATGCCTTTTGTCACTAGAAGCCTTTGAGCCACGGATCAATCTTGAGTTGTGCAGAAGAGAGAAACTTTGAATGGAATTAGAGTTTGGAGCTCTGATTTAGATTGGAAAAGAACATCTGAATAACAGAGAGTGAGTCATAATGATTGAAAAGAAAATAGAAGTGACTTGAAAGTTATGGGATGTTCATAATGTACCATCAGGGGGTGGAAAGATTTTGAAGAGTTCATGAAAAATAAAGGGGCTTCTTGAACACATTTTTAAGTTTAGCTCACTCAATAAGCCAGTTAACCTTGTAAGGTATGGAATGAAGCAGCTGGGGCTTGAGAACAGACCTCTAATATTTTTGTCAAGTTTTTTACACCATAATTGGTTTCCAATCCTCCTAGAAATCACTTTAATATTAAAATATAATCTCTTATGGATTTTACTTCTGGTGACTATGCCTTTCTAACACATCATACGATGTACTGATTTTAGTAGTCATCCATCACTTCTCTTCCTGCGTTAAAGAAACGATTTGAACTTTACACTTCCTCAGTGAGATGTTTTTCTTTTTCTTACTAATTTATCCTTTCATTTTTGGGTTTGCCTAACTTTGTTCTTCCTTGGAAATTTGCCCATTTTTTAAATAGTAGCCAAGAAGGGGAGAGATAAAATTCTAAGCAATTAAAAGATTTGTTTCCAGGAAAAAAAATTAGGTTACCTTTAATAACCTGGGGACAATTTTAGTGTAACATTTGGGATTTATGATTAAAATGAAAAGAATGAAGAACATGAAACAACAATAAACAAGAAAACAAAAAACTGGGGAACATTCTTTTGTCTAAGTGCTTTCTTGAACAATTCAAAGTGGCTTGAATATCAACCAATCAAGAGACTGTCAATTTGAATAACTCAGTTCTACTAGTAGAAAACAAGCAATAATGAGGGAGAAAAAAAAATTGTGTTCAGTTATTAAACAGCCTAATTACATTTATAAGATAATTAATTAAGCACCTCTTGAGACAAATTAAAGCACAAAACATTAGTAAAGCTGCCAACCTTATCCAACCCAGGGCCCGTGGGCCACATGCAGCCCAGGTTGGCTTTGTATGCAGCCCAACATTAATTCGTAACCTTTCTCAAAACATTATGAGATTTATGCATGGATCTTTTTTTTAAGCTCATCAGATATTGTTAGTGTTAGTGTATTTTATATGATGTGGCCCAAGACAATTCTTCCTCTAATGTGGCCCAAGGAAGCAAAAGATTGTACACCCCTGTCAATTATACAAATTGTCGTTGGAAGAGTGAAAGCGCTCTTTGTCCCTATTACTTGAAAATTGCTAAGACTCAAGATTTCTCAATTTTCTGTTTCATATCATGAAGCTTAACACTATGGTATTTAAACTGACATATATTAAGTATAAGCCTGGATGGCTCCTTCTATTCTACTTAAACATCGTAAAATATATGTGTCTATCAAAAATGTTTAAGCCTACTATGTATGTGTTATTACAGTATTTAATGGTCGTATTCTTTCCCTTCTGATAAGACAAGCAGTTAGTTACTGAGTTGCAAATTGTCAAATCTAGTTGGCATATTAGCACTTGTCTAGATTATACTCCCCTCATAGTGGAAGTCGGTTGTCCAAGATTTCTCACCTAATCATTTGTAGAACTTGAATCTGTGAGCAATTCGACTGAGTGCTGACTCTTATCCAGTGCGTCCACCCTCTCGGAACAGCATTTTTTTCTAAGCTCCGAACAGCACATATATTTACCGTCCCCACCCAAATAATATGAGATAAATTGTGGGACAAAATATCATTTGCTATTTCCGATTTTCAAAATGCAAAACCATGTTGTTTTGTGAAGTGCCTTTCCTCCTCTTTTTTTGCCTCCTCATTTCTGTGGCTCTAATCCTTAATACTTTTAATTATTCATGCATTTGAACAACTTTGAAGTAGAAACTGCTACCTAGGACCTGGGGAATCAGTTTTAAGAGAATAGCACAAAAAGTAGGAAGATGACAAACTGGAGAACTTGGATACTGTAGTTTGACCCATTTTCCAATCACTCAATGTTACCTTATAAGGGTTTGCTCTATTTTATGCCAAATTAGGTGCTCATGACAGCATAAAAATAAAATAATTTCCATCAAGTTTCTGTAATCATTTCTGAATGAGTTAGGGAAGACTAAAGCTCTTTAACAATAGACTCAAAATCTAACGGCTCAGAAAAAATAGACATTTGTTTCATTCTATGCCATAGTCTAAGGCAGTGCTCCCCAAAGTAGGATCTGTGTAGCCATAACCTGGGAGCTGTTAGAAATAAAAATTATTGAGCTCCACCCTCTATCTATTGAGTCAGAAACTGATACTGAAGGCCAACATTCTGTGTTTAAACAAATCTTCCTGGGTGATTCTGATGCAAATCAAAGTTTGAAGTTCACAGAGCAATCAGTCCAGGAAAATGTGTGTGCACAAGGATAAGAAGGAGGTTGTCTCTACTCCATAGAGTCATTCAAAGACCCAAACTGACTGAATCTCTGTCATCCTCAACATGCCCACATGAAAAAAGAAAGTGTAAGTATATGTGGGATGTTTTCTAGGACAGTTACAGTGCTTCTTTATAAGAAATTCAGCACATGGTCACAGATCACTGCAAGGGAGGGTGAAAAATGTAATAGAGTTTAACAATAACATACTCATCTACTGTAAAAGAAAAGAGAAAGGATTTTGGTAGTCATCTGATAGTCTCTGCAATGATGACATAATTATCTGTGGATGATCAAGTCTGCTGTTCATGTATTGTACCTGTTTTTTTTTTTTTTTTCTTACATTCCCATTGTTTTTGCTTTCATGCAGGTACTTGCTTTAATTCTGGCATTGGTCAAGTATATTGCATAAAGAGAGCTGATGATTAAGCTGATGAAGTAACAGGGTCTGTTAGTCTGTTGGTGTTGCTAAAAAGGAATATCTGAGACTGGGTCATTTTTTTTAAAGAGGTTTATTTAGCTCATGTTTCTATAGACTGTACAAGAAGCATGGTGCCAATATCTGCTTCTGGTGAGGGCTTCAGGCTGCTTCCATACCTGTTGAAAGGTGAAGGGGAGCCAGTAGCATGTTCAGAGATCACATGGTGAGAGAGGAAGCAAGGGAGAGGGGAGTGAGGTTGCAGACATTTTTTCACAACCAGCACAGGGGCAGTGGGGCCTGGGGTACTAAGAGAGAACTCACTCATTACCACAAGGAAGGCACCAAGTCATTCATGAGGGATCTGCCCCCATGACCCAACACTTCCCTTTAGGCCCCACCTCCAACATTGGATATCAAATTTCAACATGAGGTTTAGAGGCTCAAATATCCAAACTATAGCAGAGGATAATTGAAAAAAGAGGAAACAGTGTCAGATGTTGCTGAGAAATCAATTAAATGGAGACTAAAACTATGCCTTGGATTTGGCAAAATGGAGGTCATTGATGACTGTAGGAAGGAATGTTCCATAAAATAATGCTATAGAGCCATGTTGGCATGGAGTGTCTTAGTAATTGGAGAACAGAGACAAAAGAGTATAATTTTTTTTTTTTTTTGAGATGGAGTCTCGCTGTATTACCCAGGGTGGAGTGCAGTGGCGCAATCTTGGCTCACTGCAACTTCTACCTCTTGGGTTCAAGCAATTCTTTCTGCCTTAGGCTCCCGAGTAGCTGGGACTACAGGTACCCACCACCACACCCCGCTAATTTTTGTATTTTTTTTTTTTTTTAGTAGAGACGGGATTTCACCTTGTTGGCTAGGTTGATCTTGAACTCTTGACCTCAGGTGATCCACCTGCCTTGGCCTCCCAGAGTCCTGGGATTACAGGCGTCAACCCCCATACCCAGCCATAAATAATTTTTAAAAGAAGATTATCTATCGAGTGGAGGAGAGATAGGGCTCTAAGTACAGGAAGATATGGGATAGAAGTCTGAAGATTAATATATTTGATGGAAAATATATAGTTGAGAAGTTGTAGTTGAATACTCCGGAAAAAGAAGTTGGCTAATATTCCTGAGAAAGTATAATGGAGCACAAACATACCAATGGGAAGGATGATGGAATGTAATAGGAAGTCAAGAGACATTCACAGATGTGGAGAAAATTAAAGTAATCATTGGGAAAAATGAGACAAAATTTATAGAGTAACACAGATGGATTGCTGGGCAGTAGTAAAGAACTATTTGAAGTTACCTTGCACACATCTACACAAAACCGTTATAATTGCACATTCAATTGCTATATTAACTTGGATGTCAAAAAGCCCTAAAATTACATCTATTATAGTTTCTGTTAATTTTTTTTGTTTTATAAAACATTTTACTGGCCAAAATTAGAAAAACTATAATATTTTACTCTGCCTAATCCTGCTTAATTAATCATTGTTAGGAATTGTTTAGTCAGTAGGTTTATGATAAATACCAAACTTCATAAATTTAGTAAGTCTCCCAAGGCTTCAAAATTAGCACTCATGTGTAAGAGGTTTTAATAACGTGACATCATTTATCTTTTATTGGAATTACAGAAAATTCTAAAAAGAAACTCGTCAAATAAGCCAATACTTCATGTTTATTAAAAATAATTAAGAAAATTGAGTACACATATTAACATTCAGATTTTTTCCCAGGATTAAAAACAACATGCATTTCTCGATCATTAAACATATTATTTTAAAAATCGAGTCTCTAGGTGCTTACAGATTGTGAGCTGGGCACTTATGTAATGCCATGCTTTCATCCTAGCAGTGGGACTTCTTTAGAATTCTGAATGTGTCATGCACTTTGCTAAAGCTCACCATGTTGCTCTGAAAAGTTGAGTCAAGCCTAGGTGTTCTCTGAGAGCAGATTCAGAGATTCTAACTACTGCTTGAGACTTAGGATTCACCACTTACCTACAGGCTGAGTAATCCAGGATGCCCTACCACTCAAAGCACAATACACTAAAATCATATAGAGATTATCCTGAAAATTCATTGTCAATACATTCACATACAATTTCCAACATTTGTTAGCAATTGAAATACTTAATTTGATCCATTAAACTGTATTTGCATGTCCCAGGTTGCTTATCTTTCTAAGTAGGCATATAACCTATTTTTGAAAATAATTTTCAGATGGTTGTTGGTTGATGGTTAACATAGGTTTTCAAATAACATGGGGCTCCTTTGAGTCATTATTGGTAGAGGCATATATAAGTATCTTTGCTACCTGAGATCTCTGTGATTTATATCTAGTTCTTTTTCTACCTGGTCTCTACCTTTAAAGGTGGGTCTCATGAGAGGACATATTTATGGTTGGCCTTTATAGGAACATTTTCCCACCTCTTCAGCAGATGTGAGAACACAAATGGGCTTTATCAAATTAGATTGTCATAATTTTTACAAATCTATATTGGATGATTTCTTTTTTGATTTGTGCAAAGCAAAGCCTGGTTTCATCTGACTGTGAGTGTTGAAGAACTTTGTAGAATTATCAGTGCTTTCTAGAAGTGGTATAATTTTTTAAATGATTTATACTGTCTCAACTACAATAAAGGAATCCAAGAAAGACCACAGAATCAGAAGAACTATCAGTTATTTAGCCATTTAGATAAATAGTTTAACTTCTATAAGTGAATAATTCTTTTAAATAATTTCAACATATATAATGCTGTGGTCAACAAGTTAAATATCCCACCCTCAAAAAAACATAAAACAGGCTGGGCACGGTGGCTCACTCCTGTAATCCCAGCACTTTGGGAGGCCGAGGCGGGTGGATCACAAGGTCAGGAAATCAAGACCATCTTGGCTAACACGGTGGAAATCCAATTCTACTAAAAATACAAAAAATGAGCCAGGTGTGGTGGCAGGCACCTGTAGTCCCAGCTACTCGGGAGGCTGAGTCAGGAGAATGGCGTAAACCCGGGAGGTGGAACTTGCTGTGAGCCAAGATCGTGCCACTGCACTCCAGCCTGGGTGACAGAGGGAGACTCTGTCTCAAAAGCAAACAAGCAAAGAAACAAACAAACAAAAAACATAAAACAAAATGAAACAAATACAGGCAGATGGCAATTTGGCATAATTGCATTCCATTTTTATGGAATTGCATTCCACATTAATTTCATTTTTATATTCCTCAACTTTAGTGAAAATGGATTATGTATTTATCCACATAACCAATTATTATTTTGCAATTATATTTAAAAGTTTAGTAATACAAAGTTTTCTCCATTGATTATATACTAAATTTTAATTGTTGCTGCATAACAAGAGAGCAACAATGTCTATTTTCAGGTTCACATCCTTACTGTCTTATTTGACAATGCTAGGTTCATGAATAATTGGTATTTTTATTTCTTCTCTGATCACTTATTCATTCAACAAGTAGTTATTAGGCTTCCTATCATTTGAGAAGCATTTTATAAGGATTGTGGATACATAGAGGAAAAAAAAATAGACAAAGCTCTGCCTTCCTGACATTGGAGAAACCCTGAAAATAAACAAATTAATATATATTTGTTGATGAAAACTGGAAAAGAAAATAAAACAGAACAAGAAAGCTAGAAAGCACTGGGTTTATTTTATACAAGACACTCAGGGAAGATCTCTGATATGATGACGCCCGAGCAAAGACCTGAGCAGGTGACTTAAATGAGGACATTTTGAGGAAAAAGAATTACCCTGGAGTGCATTCAAGGAAGTTCAGAAAGGCCAATGAGACAGAAGCAGAGTAAGTAAGAAGGTGATACAGGTATGGTCAGATGGTTAGCAGCATCAGATGGGGAAATTAGGGATTATAGGCCATGGTAAGGACTTTGACTCCTACTCTAATTAAGGTGAAAACCCACTATAAGAGTTGAACAGGGAAAAGACATGTTCTGATTTAGTTATAAAAGGATCATTATTATGGCTTATTTGTGGAGTATATCCTTCAGAGGAATGAGTGAAAGCAGGGAAGCCAGTTAGGAGGATATGTTAATAATCCAAGTAAAATATATTGGTGACTTGGACAAAGAAGAGGTGAGACACTTAGAAGCATACTAGGTATATTTTGAAGGTGAGTTGGCAGAATTTGCCGATGGGTGGTTGTGGGTATGAGAAAAATGTATGAGGAAAGAGTCAATGATGAATATTCCCTATCCTCCAGCTACTGGAAATTGGAAGAATAGCATTTCGACTTATTTGTATAAGCAAGAGTGCAAAATGTGAAAGTGAGGTGGGGGTGGGGGCTGGAGTTTGGTTTTAGATATGGTTAGTATGACTAATGTAGATTGATATTATTTATAATTACAAATGTAAGATAGATAATTGAATATATGAACCTGGACTTAATTGAAGAGTACCACAGTAAACATAAATTTCAGAGTTTCAGATGGCTGAGATCATCAAGGGAATGGATGTACATTGAAAAAAAAAAAAAAAAAAAAAGATGTTAGGGCCAAGGACTGAACCCTTAAATATTTAAGGATTAAAGTTGGAGAAATGAGGGAAAGCCACTTAGACTGAAAGGAAACCAGTAAGTTAATAAAGCACCCAGAAGAGAGTGATAACTTAAAGACAAAGGGGGGCATTATCAACCAGATCTAATGTTGATAATGATAAGAAAGAGAGGGAGTAAGAATTGGTCATCAAAAGTGGGACTAGTAAGTAACTACTTCTCTTAAAAAAAATCACAAATAAATCCACATTATTTTATTTTTGTTGTTAGTGTACTTGCAGTCTTGATGTATTTCACCTTAGTTTTCCCTCTAATTTAATGTTCCTTATATTTTGATGCTAAATTATTTTCCAACAAAAATGCAAACAAAATATTTAATATCTCTTTTCTTATTC
Organism: Papio anubis; assembly: GCF_008728515.1. NCBI lineage: Eukaryota > Metazoa > Chordata > Mammalia > Primates > Cercopithecidae > Papio > Papio anubis. The sequence goes on along the minus strand of NC_044979.1, from coordinate 85,220,685 downwards.
CCTGATCTGTTATTTGGTATTGCATTTTGCTTTGAAATATAAAATCCGCAGCAACATTTTAAAGATTTCATACTTGTGGTCTGTATTAAATGGAAAAGAAAGTTTTATTAGCAAGTGAAGTATCACTTATTGGAGTTTTACTCTAAAGTTAGTTTTTCATGTCAAGGATTCATAGTCCCTGATAGATTGAGTCAGTTATCTTTATTAATTTATGGCTGAATAATGCTTGGAAATAAATTTTGTATTAGACAATCCTCACCTTAAGTGAATTATAAATTATACACTAAAACACAACATAATAACATTTACAGTATTAGCAAGATAACTTTGAGGTTGAAAACCCTTAAACCATACATCTTATTACATAATACAAAACACTTTGCCCAATATTGTTACATGACTTCATAAAATAATTAATATCAAGTTTTTTATTCCTTCATAAAAATTCCATATATTTGTTGAATTTTTGTTAGAGTACAATGTGCTTTTACAGCTACACTATATATAGTATACCCACACTGTATTTTATATATATATATATCATGATACTGTATTTTTATTTGCAGAACTTATCAAAATTATGACTAAATAAAGATTTATATAATTATGCAATTCTTAATAGATCATATACTCACGCAATTCAAAAAGTATTCATGCAGTTTAAAGTCTCCAACCTGCCCTGGGTGCCTTCCAATAAATCTCACCCACCTCTATCCTTGACTTTCATTTACCATCAAAGTTAATTGTTAATGTCAAATTTTTAGCATATGTACACACATGCACGCGCACACACACACAAACATACATCGCTTATCAAGCAAGTACAAATAAGATTCCTGTTTTCTACCTTTTTTAACATAGAGGTTGTTGTTAGATACATTGTCCTATACTTTTTTACTTAACAATTTACTCATAAAATAATATAAAGCTTTTTGTATTACTTCATAAAATAATAATACTATATATTTGTTGAGTTTTTACTAGAGTATAATGTGCTTTTATAGCTATGCCATGTACTATATATGGTATATTCATACATCTATGGCGTTTCAGGTGTATTAACTATTATTGAGTACCTACTGTGTTTTGGGTGCTATTCTAATAAGTGCATATACAACAGAACACTGTAGTTTAAAAACTGCTGCCTTTATGGCTTTCACATTCTAACATGAGATAGCTTGAAGATATTGTTGTTGTTAGGGTTTTTGTTTGCAATTTGTTTTTTCCGTACTTACCATTTCGTTGAAAAGATGGTTCATAATTTAAGTAACACTTACTGCTATTACCAATAATTAAACTTTCACATTTATAGTTTTAGCATGGCTTTAGAGATAACTGTAGAATAAATGTTCCACAGGGGGATGTCTAGATTATAGGTATTTGAATTATAACTTTTGTATGTTTTATCAAATTGTCATCCATAGCATATATAAGATGCTTCTATCTATTCTTCATTTATGGAATATTTTTATCAAGAATGATTGCATACATTTCCTGATGTGAAGTTCATTCTCACATTGTTATGCAGAAAATCCTATAGAATCCACAGAAAAAAGCTATTAGACAAATAAGTGAGATTAGTAAGTTTTCAGGATCATATTATCTGTGGATAAAGACAGTTTTATTTATTCTTTATCCTTCTGGATGCCTATTATGTATTGATTGCCTTATAGCACTGGAAAGAACCTCCAGTGCAATTTTGATATAAATCAAACCCACACAAAATCATCACAAGACAACTATGTAACAATATCACTTCATGAATATAGATATACATATTATAAACAAATCAAATCTTACAATATAAAGAAGATCATACATCATGATCAAATATGTTTATCCCAGGAATGCAAGGTTGGTATTTGAAACCAATTAATGTAATACACCAATATTAACTAAACAGAAACTCCTATGTGAAAAAAAAATTTTTTTGAAAAAAATTTAAATTCCATTACTAATAAAAATCTTCTTCAAACTAGGGATACCTGCATAAGAGAAGTTCCTTAACCTGATTAACAGCATCATTGAAAAACCTAAAGCAAACATTATACTTTATAGCAAAAGACTAAATGCCTTTCCTTTAAGTGTAGGAAAAAGACAATGCTGATTGAGATGTGAAAGACTTGGAAAGAACTTCAAAATAATTGTTTTTGTTAGTTTCCACTTCCCAAAATTTCTCATCTTCATTGTTTGTGTCTAGAATTTAATATTTTTGATGCTACTGAAAATTTTAATTTCAAATTGTTTATTGTTAGTATATAGAAATGAAATAAAATTTTTATATGCTAATGTATCCTGCAACTTAACTTATTGAATGTATAGGAATATAGATGTTCATAATATTCTCTCATTATTTTTTAATTTTTCAATAATTTTACTGATACAACATTTCTCATTCTTGATATTGGTAATTTGTGTCTTCTGTGTATTTTTTCTTTTCAGTCTTGCTACAGATTTACCAGTGATATAGATAATCTCACAGAACATGATTTTAGATTTATTAATTTTTGTGTATTCCTTTCTGCTTTGTACTTCATTGATTTGTGCTCTGATCTTTAGGTTTTGTTTTGTTTTGTTTTTTGTTTTTTACTTGACTTTGCATCTTTTTCTAGTTTTTAAAAGTGGAATTTGAAGTCATTTATTAAAAACTTTTTTAAAAAATTATAAGTTCAGAGGTACATGTGCAGGTTTGTTGCATAGGTTAACTTTGTCACAGAGGTTTGTTTCATCACCCGGGTTTTAAGCCTAGTAACCATTAGTTGTTTTTCCTGACCGTCTCCCTCCTCATAGCCCACAGTGTGTGTTGTTCCCCTCTCTGTGTCTATTTGTTCTCATCATTTAGCTCCCACTTATAAGTGAGCATGTGGTATTTGGTTTTCTGTTCTTGTATTAGTTTGCTAGGGATATGGCCTCTAGATCCATCCACGGCCCTGCAAAGGACATGATCTTGATCTTTCTTATGGCTGCAGAGTATTCCTTGGAGTATATGTACCACATTTTATTTATCCAGTCTACCACTGATGGACTCTAGGTTAAGTCCATGTCTTTGCTATTGTAAATAGTGCTGTAATGAACATATGAATGCCCGTGTCTTTATAATAGAATGATTTATATTCCTTTGGGTATATATCTAGTAATTGGTTGAATCGTATTTCTGTCTTAGGTATCACCATACTGTCTTCCACAATGGCTGAACTAATTCACACTTCCACCAACAGGATATAAGCATTCCTTTTTCTCCACAACCCTTTCAGCATTTTTTATTTTTTGACTTTTCAGTAGTTGCCATTCTGACTGGTGATAGATGGTATCTCATTGTGGTTTTGATTTGTAGTTCTCTAATGATCAATGATGTTGAGCTTTTAATCATATGATTGTTGGCCACATGCATGTCTTCTTTTGGAAAACATCTGTTCATGTCATTTGCCCACATTTTTATGGGTTTGGGTGTTTTTCTTATAAATTTGTTTAAGTTCCTTATAGATCCTGTATATTAGACCTTTGTCAGATGTACAATTTGCAAAAGTGTTCCCCCATTCTGTAGATTGTCTATTTACTCCATTTATAGTTTCATTTGCTGTGCAGAAACTCTTTAGTTTAATTAGAACCCATTTGTCAATTTTTGCTTTTGTTGCAATTGCTTTTGGCTTCTTTGTCATGAAATCTTTGCCCAAGCCTATGTCCTGAATGATATTGCCTGTGTTGTCTTCTTCCAGGGTTTTTGTAGTTATGGGTTATATTTAAGTATTTAATCCATCTTGAGTTAATTTTTGTATATGGAGTAAGGAAGGGGTCCAGTTTCAGTCTTCTGCATATGGCTAGCCAGTTGTCCCAGCACCATTTATTGAATAAGGAATCCTTTCCCCATTGCTTGTTTTCGTTAGGTTTGTTGAACATCAGGTGTATGATCATATTTCTGGGTTCTCTATTCTGTTCCATTGGTCCATGTGTCTGTTCTTGTACCAGTACCGTGCTGTTTTGGTTACTGTAGACCTATAGTATAGTTTGAAGTCAGGTAACATGATGCCTCCAGCTTTGCTCTTTTTGCTTAGGATTGCCTTGGTTATTTGGGCTCTTTTTTGGTTCCATGGGAATTTAAAAATAGTTTTTTCTAGTTCTATGAAAAATGTCAATATAATGGAAATAACATTGAGTCTATAAGTTACTTTGGTCAGTATGGTCATTTTAACAATATTGATTATTTTTATCCTTGAACGTGTAATCGTTTTTCATTTGTTTGTGTCCTCTCTGATTTATTTAAGCAGTGGTTTGTAGTTCTCCTTGTAGAGATCTTTCACCTCCCTAGTTAGCTGTATTCGTAGCTATTTTATTCTTTTTGTGGCAACTGTGAATGTGCGTTTGTTGGTGATTTGGCCCTCAGCTTGACTGTTGGTGTATAGGAATGCTAGTATTTTTTTACATATTGATTTTGTATCCTGAGACTTTGCTGAAGCTGCTTATCAACTTAAGAAGATTTGGGCTAAGATGATGGGGTTTCCTAGATGAAAGATCATGTCATCTGCAAACAGGGTCAATCATGTGTGTGTCTCTGTGTGTGTGTGTGTGTGTGTGTGTGTGTGTGCGCTGAATTGCATCCCTCCAAAATTCATATGTTGAAGTCTTAACCCCCAGCACCACCTCAGAATGTGATGACATTTGGAGATAGAGTCTTTAGAAATGTGATTAAATGAAAATGAGGTTATTCAGGTAGGCTCTAATTCCATATAACTGGTGTCCTTATAAGAAGAAGAGATTATGACTGAGTAAATAGAGGGAAGAGCATGGGGAGAAGATGGCTATTTACAACCTAAAGAGAATGTTTCAGGAGAAACCAACCCTGCTAATGCCTTAAACTTTTAGCCTCTAGAATGATGAGAAAATAAATTTCTGTTGTTTAACCCAGGTTGTGGAACTTTGTTATGGCAACCCTAGCAAACTATCTATCTATCTATCATCTATCTACTTAATCTATCTATTTTTATATGTAAATATGTAGAGATGTATACTGACATATTTGATTAAGAAGTATGAAATTTGTTACTTTAAATATAGACAGCTTATTTTATATCAATTGTACTTCAGTAAAGCCACTTTTTTCCTTGAAATTTGTGCAATATACCTGTGAAAAGATATATAATTTATTGTAGCTGTCACTACCATTTATTCAATATAAAAGATAGAAATTATATTAATTTATCATATTAGCTGTATATGCAACTTTTGAGAGTCATCAGCAGAACAAAGAAAGCATTAATACCTGTTCTTTCTTCTGAGACACTTTTTGTTTGGGCTTATGCTGTTGTTTTAGCTAGCAATTTATGTCTATAGTTTCTTGGGAATTTAGAGATGTAAAAGACACTTTTTTTCTTCCTAACTGTCTCAGTAATGGACATTTAAAATATGCAGATAAGTTCCTAATTCAACCATTTTAGAATAAGAATTTTCAAAATGAATTTAAAAAATTAAAAATTATTACCACTATTAATTCATAATCCTGTTTTACCTGTGGTATAATGTAGACATATAGTTTTTTAGTTTGGGATTTTTAATTTTTTAATATCTTTACTTAGTTTTGAGATTTTGGCTAGAGACTGGTCAATTGCCCTTTCTCAGAGCCTGATTTCTTCCACACTCCAACCACTTCATTAATCAGGTTCTTATACTGTGGGTCATTATGCACAAGCCCCAATCGCCCCAGGCAGAATACCAGACAATTAGGAACAGCATTATAGCCAACGAGAAGGCAGTCTGAGAAACCTAGCTAACCCCGCCTTGCTTGCCATGGGTACCCTAAATAACTGCCTCCTACAGCTCTCTTTTCCTGCTATCCTGTCCCTGAGTGCAATTCCCTATATGGCCCTGCCTGGCAGCTTTCTCTTATTAATAGCTGAAAGTAATAAGATATTCTGCCTTTCATATATTTGAGTGACAGTGTGTTGTATCCTTCCATCAAAATAATCCTTAAATCTTATAAAACAATTTGCACTGTGAGCAGATAGCATGGCCGTGACTGCTGACTCTTGGATAGCTTTTCAAGAGGCTGCTCTTGGCTTACTAATTGGTTCCAGACCTCTATGAGAGTGGCTTGGACAGAACTTGAGCTTGTGCTTTAGCCTTGTTGCCTGCTGGCTGTGTCTGTCTGTGCTTGCCATGTATCCCCACATCTCTCAGAATATTCTAATGAGCAGTGCTACCAGATTAAACTCTGGAGGCTGAAGAAAAGCCTTGATGGAGGCTCACCCCATGGATATGCGAGCGATGGGCCGCTAAAACTGCACTTTCTGGGGCTAGGCATTCTATCCTCTTTCTAGTCACTGTGTTCAACAGAAGCTGACCCCAGATGCCCTTACCTCTTTGTTTCCTTTTTTATTATGTATACCAGAAATAAAATGTTAAGCCCACCAACTGACTCTTAGACCCTCTCCTTGGCCAAGAGCATTCCAAAGTTAACCTGAAACACTAGTTCAGGGCCACAATGGGAAGTAGAGGCTGGAAATGCCTCATTATACTCTTCTCCCTTTGAAATTCAGGCACAACTGAACAACATTAACGTTAAAACAAAGACCCTATAACTGATAGAACAGACTATTTCAGTTTGACCAGAAACATTTACAATCTATTCTCTGTGAAGTCTGCTACCTGATGGCTTCACCTGCACAACAAGAACCTTGATCTCAATAAAACTTGTCTTAATGCAGTCACTTTCTTCTATTCCATATCTTTAGATAAACTCTAGCAACAAAGTGCCAATCAGAAAATCTTTGAATCTACCTGTGACCTGGAAGCCCCCACCACTTCAGGTTGTCCCACCTTTCCAGACCAAACTAATGTACATCTTACATGTATTGATTGATGTCTTCTGTCTCCCTAAAATGTTTAAAACCAAGCTGTAGCACAACTGCCCTGCACGTATTGTCAGGACTTCCTGAGACTGTGTCACAGGCATGTCCTTAACCTTGGCAAAATAAACTTCTAACTTGATTGAGACTTGTCTCAGATACTTTTTGGTTTGTAATTATTACTTAGGGCAGAATGATGATTTGTCCATGTGTTTCAGGCAACCTTTAAATAGAGATGTTGGCTGGGTTCCCCCATGGTAAAGCAATGGCACCCCTGTCTCATAGTCAATATTGCTCTGGTTGGGTAGCCGTCGACCTGTCTTCTTTGCTGCATATTTTGTTGCTGTTTTTAGGGAACTTCAAGTTCCCCAGATCCTCAGGAATATCATGGGCTACCCTGTTGGATACCAGCCGTTCAATGTTTAACCCAGAGAGGCTGTCTGTGGCAAGGAAACAAATATCTCACCCCAGCAACCCCCTTCTGAACACCTGCAAAAGTTACCCCGTTGTTTAAATGATGGAAGGCCCCTAGCCAGTGTGATTGGGCTTTAGTAAGTGCCCCTGCACGTCAACATGAAAAGGGACAAAAACTTAAAGGAACTTATTGCCTGTCCCAAGGAGAGGTGACTACAGCTCTCAAGTGAAATCCCAATCTTTCACAGGTAGACTGAGAAGCCTTAGGATGAAGAATGGCTGCCTATGAGGCAGACCACTGGGCTCTTTCTTCCACTCCTTTCCTGTAACTATGAGACACAGACGGAAACTAACAACCATGACTTCAGGAGGCTAGAAGCCCAAAACAGAGGAAAAATAATGGAATAAAGAGAAAACCTTGACACAGGAGAAGAAATTTTAAAATAAATAGTTTATGTACATAGATATATATTTATTGATTTACTTATATAACTATGTATATATATGTATACACAAAAAAAATTATACATAAATTAACCCAATTAGAAATCCAAAAATCTGCTAAAATATTTTTTATAAAACTAATATAAAAATTGTACTGATTGGGCTTTTGTGACTCTACAAGATAGGTTCTAACTTAACTTTCAGATCTGCTAAAATACACCAACTGACAAAGCTTTACAGACTTAATCATACTGGGTCTCAACTTGTAGTTCTACTCAAGGATCTCACTAAATTTAAACATAATACTTCCGATATTCTTGGGAGAGTAACTAAATATAAAATAGAGCCCGGTCCAGTAGTACATGCCTGTAGGCCCAATTACTTAGGAGGCTGAGGAGGATCACTTGAGGCTAGGAGTTTGCAGTCATAGTGAGCTATGATTGCATCTGTGAATAGCCACTGCATGCCAACCTTGGCAACATAATGAGACCCCCATCTCTTAAAAAACAAAACAAAACAAAACAACAACTTAAAAAAATTTAAATAGAGAAAAAAATAGGTATTCTTTTCTTTCATTATAGTATTTTCTAAATTCCATTTTTAGCATATATGTTCTGATACAATGAGTAATGCATTAAAATTAAGTTAAGTTTTTGGCACGGAAAAATTAGCTTGAGAAACAAGACCCTATGGGTCCCCTTATGAAAACAGTTAAGATGTTCCAATGTAAAATTTAAAAGGACTGTCAAGAATTCAAACTTATTTATATAAAACCTAACTAATATTTGCAAATCTCAAAAAAATAGGTAAAGACAGATGCATCAGGGTGGTTTATTACAATGCTGTGGTTTCATCTATTGTGATTCTCATGCATAATACCTAATATTAAAATTATTGACATCATTTAACTAATAACCAGTAAATACTTTGCTATTATAGATTTTGCTAATATTTATCTTTGGTGGCTATTTCAATGGCCTCTTGACTGTATTTTGCCTTTATCTCCAAGGAAAAAGGTATGCTTTTCCTAGGTCACCTTGTAGGGCAACCCAATAGTGTTGCCATTGCATGCAATCTTTGCAGACAAGAACTTAACTGCACCCACCTTTCTCCAGAAGCACAGGTTTGATGTTAAGTTGATAACATCTTTCTCCAAGAAGTTTTATTTGACATACTCATTATAAACATAAACATTCAACATCTTTTAGTTCTTTTTTCATTCTGGAGGCAATATATTCCAATTTACAAATTCTACTTAATGTCTCTGATATTACTGTTTCCAAATAAACTCACCTTAAATGGGGATCACTCAAATAAAAGGCTCTAAATTCTGTCCATCTTAAATTTAGCTGATCCTGCAGAGGCCCGTGACTACAAAGGGTGTGGCAAAGCATTCATCAGGAGCTACCCTCTGAATTGCCACATCCTGATTCACATTGGAGAAAAAGCCTTTTATTTGTTCTGCTAATGGCTGTGATAAAAAAAAAATCCCACACAAAATCCAACTGGAAGAAACATTTTGCATGCAAACATGAAAATCTGCAAAAGCAATATGTATGCAATTTTGAAGGATGTAAGAAGACCTTTAAGAAGCATTAGCAGCTGAAAATCCATCAGTGCCAGCATGAAAATAAACCACTATTCAAGTTTAACCTTGAAGGATGTGGAAAACACTTTGTTTCACCCTGCAGGCTGAGAGGACAGATGCAGGTTCATCAGAAAAATATATATCAATAGGGATGTTCTTTTGTGGCAGAAACATGGACAGAGCTTCCAAAGCACATGAGAGAAATCCATAAAAAGGAAATAACATATGATGTATGCCAGAAAACATTCAAATGTGAAGATTATCTCAAATAACCTGTGAAAACTCATGCCTCAGAATGAGATGTATGTCAACATCCAAGAGACGGCTGCAGCAGAACTGTATTTAATCTCCAGAGCTGTCTTCTTTCTTTTCATATGGAGAATCACCCATTTATGTGTGAACATGCTGGCTGTGGCAAAAGGTTGGCTATGAAACAAAGTCTCACAAGACATGCTATTGCGTATGAGCTTGACAGGAAGAAAATGAAGACCAAAGTAAAGCTATCTTCTGAAAAATGAAATTTGTCTTCTCATCTCAGTAAAATATCCCTCATAAGAGGAAACAAGAACAAGGTTTATCTTTGCATGAAAATAGAGAGTCATTGAATCGTATTGATCTCGACAGCTTCAATACTTACTGTTAGCTAAAAATCAGATTTCTCTGTTTAAAAGACTACAGACCAATGAACTCAGTTATTTTCCATCAGAAGTACATTTTTTGTTATTAAAATCATTGATTTAGGAAAAAAAGAATGACAGGCACTTGATAGATTCACTATAGAAGCTTCAGCAACCTCCTTTCATACCTCCTGAAGTCTCCGGACAACTATGATGGCCATAGGCAGCCCACAGACTTTTGAAACGAGAAACTGACATTCCTGACCCTGCACTATATATAGCATTAAAGCAAAAAATGTTGGCCACATACTGGGACCTCCTGGAAATAGAGGCCCTTGCAGACCTTGAGCCTGTGATTCTCCATAACCAGTTGCCCATTATGCCTTGGGTCATAAAAGCAGCATCCCAAAAACTCAGCACTGCTACTGAGTCCTCCTTAATATAATATGGAGCTGAACCTGGTCCCTCTGGATTATTAACCTGGAAGGGGTGGTCTCCACTGTCCTCAATTCCTTGACAGATGCAATGGTGTTAGATGAAGTCACCTTTCCCTCAAACCCATTGGCTATATGAAGAGCCCCTTGGGATTAACTGAGTGTTCAGCAATGGGAGTTTGTAGGCTGTATGGATGACACCGTCACCATTGTAAGTGACAGAACTCACTGAAATTTTGTTGCTTTACCTTCCAATAAAAGGACAGAACCCCAGGGTCAGCACGATTGGCTGGACTTCAGGCAGTCATCTTAGCACTGGATGCCCTGGTCAGCAAATTGCCTCACAAGCAAATGTTCACAAATTATTTGGTCATTGCCTAAGAGTTGTCCCTTCAGAATAAAGAACTCTGTGAATCCCTTGTTTCACAGATATCCAAAATATAAATCAAAATCACACATATATGAAGCTTCTCTAGGACACTCCTTTTTCTCCTTGGAGTTCCAGATATTAGTGGTAGTAATCAAAGCACACATTTCATGTCTCAGAATCACACCAGGCTCTTGAAAAAGGCATTCAATATAACTTTCATATCCCAAATATGTCCAAGACAACTGGTTTAACTGTGAGGCCTAATGGGCTCCTCAAAGAACTTGTATTTAAGTTACAAAATAACCAGTTAACCCCTAAATGTATATCTCAGTCCTGCCCCAGGCATTAATATCTCTCAACTCAAGGCCCTTCAGCCAACTCAAACTACTTTAAACAAAATCTTATTTTGGTGTTTTAGCCATGAAGTCTTTGCCCATGCCTATGTCCTGAATGTTATTGCCTAGGTTTTCTTCTAGGGTTTTTTATGGTTTTAGGTCTTATGTTTAAGTCTTTAATTCATCTTGACTTGATTTTTATATAAGGCGTAAGGGAGGGTTCCAGTTTAAGTTTTCTACACATGGCTAGCCAGTTTTCCCAACACCATTTATTAAATAGGGAATCCTTTTCCTATTTCTTTTTTCAGGTTTTCAAAGATCAGATGGTTGTCAATGTGCGGTGTTATTTCTGAGGCCTCTTTTCCGTTCCATTGGTCTATATATCTGTTTAGGTACCAGTACCATGCTGTTTTGGTTACTGTAGCATTGTAGTATAGTTTGAAGTCAGGTAGCATGATGTCTCCAGCTTTGTTCTTTTGGCTTAGGATTCTCTTGGCTATATGGGCTCCTTTTTGGTACCACATGAGATTTAAAGTAGTTTTTTCTAATTCTGTCAAGAAAGTCAGCAATAGCTTGATGGAGATCACATTGAATCAATATATTACTTTGGGCAGTATGGCCATTTTCATGATATTGATTCTTCCTATCCATGAGTATGGAATGTTTCTCCATTTGTTTGTGTCCTCTCTTACTTCCTTGAGCAGTGGTTTGTAGTTCTCCTTGAAGAGGTCCTTCACGTCCCTTGTAAGTTGTATTCCTAGGCATTTTATTCTCTTTGCAGCAATTGTGAATGGGAGTTCATTCATGATTTGGCTCTCTGTTTGACTATTATTGGTGTACAGGAACCGGGATCTAAGTAAACTAAAGAGCTTCTGCATAGCAAAAGAAACTATTATCAGAGTGAATACGCAACCTACAGAATGGGAGAAAATTTTTGCAATCTGTCCATCTGACAAAGGGCTAATATCCACAATCTACAAGGAACTTAAACAAATGTAGAAGAAAAAGACAACACCATCAAAAAGTGGGCAAAGGATATGAACAGACACTTATCAGAAGGACATTTATGAAGCCAAAAACATATGAGAAAAAGCTCATCATCACTGGTCATTAGAGAAATGCAAATCAAAACCACAATGAGATATCATCTTACACGAGCTAGAATGCCAATCATTAAAAAGTCAGAAAACAACAGATGTTGGAAAGGATGTGGAGAAATAGGAACACTTTTACACTGTTGGTGGGAGTGTAAATTAGTTCAACCATTGTGGTAGACAGTGCGGCAATTTCTCAAGGATCTAGAACCAGAAACACCGTTTGACCCAGGAATCCCATTACTGGGTAAAAACCCAAAGGTTATAAATCATTCTACTACAAAGACACGTGCATACATATGTTTATTGCTGCACTGTTCACAATAGCAAAGACGTGGAACCAACCCAAATGTCCATCAATGATAGACTGGATAAAGAAAATGTGGTACATATACACCATGAAATACTATGCAGCCATAAAAACAGATGAGTTCATGTCCTTTGAAGGGACATGGTTGAAGCTGGAAACCATCATTCTCAGCAAACTAACACAGGAACAGAAAACCAAACACTGCATGTTCTCACTTATAAGTGCGAGTTGAACAATGAGAACACATGGACATAAGGAGGGGAACTACACACCGGGACCCATCATGGGGTGGGGGACTAGGGGATGGATAACATTAGGAGAAATACCTAATGTAGATGACGGGTTCATGGGTGCAGCAAACCACCATGGCATGTGTATAGCTATGTAAGAAACCTGCACGTTTGGCACATGTATCCCAGAACTTAAAGTATAATTTTAAAAAATAAAAAAATTAAAAGAAAACCTTTCTTATCACCCTCTGCTATATTTTTAAAGAGAGGGAAATGTCTCATTTCTGTTATTATGAAGACTCATTTTATATGTGGCCCCTTATTAATGTCTCCTCCTATCTTTTTAGATTTTCTATTTTGCTTCTACCCCATAAAGTCAATACACCAGATCTAAGCAAAGAATCCTTTGAAACCCATTAACCATGGATTGTCCCATAGGCCAGAACAGTGCCCATGTGCTATGGGAAGCATTTGAGTCAAAATTTCCACCATCCAATTCACTTTCTTTAATATTTACATTTTACAAAGTGGATGATTACTTCAGGCTCTCCCTCTGATTCTCTCTAGAAAAGTTAAAATTGGTTTTCCAAGGCCATTCCCATAGACAATGTGGACTACCAAGAAAAGAGATAGAAAACCTTACTTACTGAATAAAATAAAAGTAACTTTCAAAGATAATAGTGAAATCAATGTCATATCTCATAATGACAAAAGCAGACAACACCTCACTGGCAATAATACGTGCTGGTGTAAAATTAGCATGAGACAACAAAGTCCTGTCAGGTGCAGCTACACACCATTCTGTTGACCATTGGTTTCACTACTGTAAGTTTGGATACTTACATTGATTTGCAACCCAGAGGCTCAAACTCTCTAAGTTAGCCATTGTTTGACCACAACAAATGCTTACGTCCACATTCGATTGAGTTTGACAAGGTGAGTAGAAGCCCTACAAACAAAATACTCACCTAGTTTTCTCATCTGCAATCAAACCAGCAACTGAAGCAAAAGGCACATTGGCTAAATTGGAGGGCCTGCCTACATGCTGATGCTGATCCTCCAAGCTCAATCACAGGTATTTTAATAGGCAAAATTGTGACACCCTATTAACCACATGCATGCAAATCAGGGCACATCATTTAGAACCTATTTGCAGCAAAACCCTCCCCATCACCCATCCAGACAAAACCTTGGACTATTGGGAGCTTTTTGGTTCAGGTACTCTTAAGGCCTTAATTGTGCCAGCCCGGTTACAGGATTTGGTTCAATTACAACAACATCACAAATGCCAATATCACCATTCTTAGTTATGTACTCATAAAACCCTGTCTTAAAAGATATTTATAAGTCAAATTCCCAGGTGAAACTTTGCCCTAAAATTTCCCAAGAGGTTCAGTCTTACCATAATACTGGTGAACAACACCCACAGCAACTCAAGTGGGTACCTACTTAAAAAAGATACCCTAGTTTCATAGACCACATCACATTGACCTGTCCTAGGAGTTCACCGTTGGGGATCACATCACCTCAGGCAATGTCAACCCATCCTGAGACCACAGAATTGGTGATGGCTTCATCCCCTGTGCCAAAGACAACTTCACCTCAACACCAAGACCACCATGTCAACAACACTCCCGGGATACCTCCCTTGACATTCTTTCAAATTGAACACTGGACATTTGTTACTATTTTTTCTTTTGATATTAGGTTTTATACTACATTTCCTGAGCTTGCTGTTTGGTTAGCCCAGATTCCTGGCATGCTCCTTGCTCTCTATCTATACTCCCATTCCTAAAGGGAAACCTTGTGAGGTTCCTTCTATCTGCACCATTCTAAAATGTGCGTTATTGCCTCATATTGATCCATACTTGGACTGGACCTCTCACTCCTCAGAAAACTTCTCCTACCCTCCCGCATCCCCCAGCTTGCCACTGCAACCTCCTGCCTTGCTTCTCTGACCATGACCACTACAACTACTCCTCCCCCTAGTTACAAATACTGTTAACCTTTACATATATCTTATTAAACTTTCAGTTCATATTCTCAGCAACAAAACTGCCGTACCTGCCACCTTGATTCAAGAAATACACTGAGTTACTATTACCACAAAACATAATATAACTCATAATTTAAATATACTTTATTGGAAGTCTCTGAGCGTACACTGGTGTAAGAAGTTTTCAATATACAATAATAGTGAAAAGAAAACACAGGTAATAACTCCACCAACATACTGTTAAAGACCCCAAAATTTCAGAATGTTTTTGCCATATACATGGGAAACTTGGTAACAGGATGGCCTGCAAGGACTCTGCATATTTCTACTTGTTTTCTTCCTTTCTACTCTTATACTGAAATGTTTTTTCTACACTGCTTAGGGGAGCTTGTACCGTACTGTTTAAAAGTCTCCATTACTCTTTGGGCCACTGTAATACCCCTAGTAATTGAGTTTATCACTAATGTCAAGACAACAAGGGGTCCAACTAGGTATCTTGACCTAGTTTTGAGTCTCTTACTAGAGGCCAGTCAGTTCCCCTTTCTGAGAAGCTAATGAAATCCACACTCCAACCCCAACTTATCAGGTTCTTGTATGCTGGGACCAATATACATCCCCTTATGCCCAGAGCCTGCAAACTTATTAACCAGCAAATTTGCAGGGGGTCCATGTAACTAGCTAAACCCATCCTACTTGCCCCTACAGCTATAGATTGTCATTACCCTGTTCCTACATACAATTTCCTATCTGGCCCTATCTGGCAGTCACATCTTGTTTTGAGCAGTAAATAGCAGAGTTCTGCCTTTATCTATCCTAGTATCAATGTGCTATGTCCAACTATCAAAAAACTCTTTACATCTCATAAAACATGTAACTTATCCTTTTTTACTATAAAGCTAGTAGAATGCCCTGCCCAAATCTGAAATGTTCTAAATGCTTAGAATTGTCCTCAAATGAAAAGTCACATCATTTAAACAGAAATTGATAATATGACATGTCCACCTTAATAAGGGCATGTAACCCAAATGTCAAAAGAAGGTTAAACTGATAGATATTGATTCTTCATAAATATTATTTTTTTGTCTTAGTGTTTATTTTTTTCCTTCTGTTCAAATTTATTGTATCTGTTTCTTCTGGACTCAATATTTTTTTTATCATTGGTATTCTAAATTGCATTCTTCAATACAGTAGCTACTAGTCAAAATTAAATACAATTAAAGCATTTAAAATTTTAAATTAACCAAAAAGTAATTTGTAAATAAAATTAAAAATTAATTTCCTAGTGACTAGCTATATTTCAAAGGCTCAATAGTCACATATGACTAGTTGCTACGATATTAGTCAGTGCTAGAGAGTCTTTTTTTCACAGCAGAAAGTATGATTGGAGATCTTTTCTCTAGAATATGCATGCCTATTAATTCCTTCATCTACTACTGGTATTATTTGTTAGGAAGAGTTTTATGGAGTATACCAGAGATATTTTATTTGAATATATGTTAACCTAAGTGTAAGATCAGCTAGTCTGGGAGAAAAAGTTATGGGAAGTAAGACACAAAACACAGTTAGCAGAATTTTTTTTTTTTTTCATTTTTTTAAGCTAAAGGAAACAGAGATGAAGTGTCTGTTATGATATACCAGAAGTAACACATTATCTTAGATTTGACCTCTACTCTTCTGGGTGGTAAAGGTTTTTCTTAACATGTTTGGGAAAAACAAAAACACACAAAAAAAACAAGTATATGCTGTTTCACAAAACCAAGAAACCTTCCTTGGATGGCTCTGAAAATGTGTTCATCACAAGATTGTTAGCCCTCCAGACAGGGCTTGTTCATAATGTTAACAGCCTATCCTTTGGGATTAGACTTTCTGGCAAGGCCTGCTGAATTGAAGGATGGTTACTTTCCCAATTATGTATGCATTGCAGCCAGACATATTCACTTTGATTCAATAAATTACATGCCCATGTATGTCTTACATAACCTATAAGAAATAGTGTTCAACACGGGTACTGGTTTTGAGGTAGCCTAGTTTTCATTGTCTGAAACATCCTTATAAGATGCAATGATCTAATCTGTTCTTTAGAGTCAATGAATGTGGCCCTGATTATCATTCAGTTTTATGTATCTTGTATGTGTGTGTATATATGTGTACGTCTATAGCAGTGTTTTCCAACTTTGGCACTGTTGATATTTGAGGCATTTGAGACGGTATAATTCCTTGTTTTCAGGGTCATAGTGTCCTATGTATTGCAGGATGTTTGGGAGCAACCATGGCCTCTACCCACTAGATGCCATCAGCACCCCTCCACCTCACCCAGTTGTGACAACGAAAAATGTCTCCGGACATTGCAGATGTCTCCAGGAGGGCAAAGTAGTCTGTATTTGGGAAGCACTGATCTGTGGTAACCTTTTAAAAGTGAGACTGCAAAAGAAGTGATAATGACTAAACACAAATGATGCAAAAAGAAGTACATTTCATTAGACAGTGTATGTTTATAAATATGTTTCTATAAATGAAAATATAATGTGCTATTAGGAACATTTATTTAGTGCTGCTTTTGGCCTTCAATACCTTCTTACTAACAATGTAGTAAAACTACTGGGACTGGGAGGTATTTATTTAAGGTCTGGACCTCAACCTTCCATTCTTTCATGATAATTTTTAAAATTTGATAAAAATATTATATAAATTATATAATATTCTTTACTACATGGCCAAATCTCTGTATTAGATCTTTTAATAACAATGAATAATCTTTTCAATCTCACTTTAAGCATAGTTTCACAAATTTCTAGTGAGGCTTCACCCTCTGTTCTTAGTTATCTGGTATGAACTTGGAAATAGCAGGAAAAAACAAAAAACACAAAACAGAAAACCTTCAATCCTTTGGTAGGCTCATGCAGAAGGATGTCTGGCAGGTCTTTTGGTTTGAGTGGAAGGAAAGCACACTCTGAGTTGAGAATCCTTGGTCAAGTTCTCTATCACTATGCAAAAATCATTAACTCCTTGATACCTCCTGTATTGCAATAGCAAATGTCTCTCTTGAGTATAGCCACACAAAGTTATACTGTTTAAAGCAGACATGGCTACATATTGTATGGCACAGTATTATAGGATAGTAAAAAGTGAATTTTCTTTATGACTTTAGAGCTTTACTCATCTACTTTTTTTTAGTTACAACGATGTACTGACTTAGACGTAGTTTAATCAACCTTCTCTAATTCTACATGACATTGGGCTGGGCACATTGTAATTAGAACTTTGTTTTCTTACGTATAAAATAAAAATCGGATACCAGTTTCTGAGGTTGTTAGGATTGGAAAAGCTAGCATATGAAAAGGCCCTGGTCTAGTGGCATTCAGGGAAGGTCGAGTCCTTTTTCCTAATAAAGGACAGATAGAGAAAGTAGTTATTATATGCTATGCTGTAGAATGCTCTTCTTAGGCTCTGATAATATAAGGAAGCAATCCTCCTGTCTGGCTGAAATAGGCCTGGGCTCAGATTTCATAGCAGTTGTAGGTAACAGCAGAGTAGCAATGGTTGCCAATGAACCTCATCCCTGGCTCAACTCTATTGGAAACAATTGCAACTTTCTGCTTCAGTGGCAGCCCCAACAAACATTAAGATAGGACAATCAGGGCTTAGGAAATGTGAGAGACTGGCAGGGATTCAGGCTGTACTGGAGTGTCAGATCAACTAAGAAAGAGATGGTGCTTAGAAGCCAAAATAGCCACACCATCTTCTGCCTCTTTTGTCTCAAATGGCTCACGTTTGAAACAGTCTGAGAATGTGTGGCATAAAATACATATTCAAAACATCATATGTCAAATCTGTGGCTTGTGAAAATTTCTGTACAAAAAGAAAATTCTTTATTAACAGTATGGAATCAAAATTAGCTCTATGAAAACCTTTCTTAGTAGAGCCCTTAATAAACACATCAATTTTTTAATCATCTCAAAGATGGCCTTTACAATGTAGACTATTATATATGATCATATTTCTGAAGTAAAATTACAAGGGTTACAAAGGAGCAATGCTGCTTTTCAGAGTCCAACCAATGAGAATGATAAATGGAGTGAATAGTTAATTGAAAGTAGTCACATTGCAATTCTCATGGTTTATCATCTACAAACTGAGAGTTTTAACACAAATCAAAAAATATTTATGAAAATAATGTTACTTTGCCCAGAGAGCCTCTGATACCCCTTTATTTAATTATAATTATTTAAAATTATCTTAGCAGATGAAGAATTGATGTCGGTCCAGATTCACACATTCGTGAACGACATCATGGTCTTCTCAAAATGAGGCTGCATAAGCCATCAGAGATACGCTTCCAAGACTAGAACAGGGAGTAACTTCCTTCCAGATGTCATCATGGGAACAATATGATCAAAATCCATCACTGATATAGTTTGAATATTTGTTCCCACCCAGATTTCATGTTGAATTGTAATACCCATTGTTGGAGGTGGGGCCTGGTGAGAGGCATTGGATCATGAGAACAAATGCCTCATGAATGGCTCGGGCCATCCCCTTGATGATAAGTGAGCTCTCACTCTGAGTTTACATGAGATCTGGTCATTTAAAAGTGTGTGGCACCTTCCTTCCCATACTCTCTCTCACTTGTTCCTGCTCTTGCCATGTGACGTGTCTGCACCCCCTTTACCTTCTGCCACGATTGTAAGCTTCCTGAGGCCTCCCCCAAAGCCAGGCAGGTGTTGGCACCATGCTTCCTATAAAGCCTGCAGAACCATGAGCCAATTAAACCTCTTTTATTTATAAATTACCAAGTCAGGTATTTCTTTATAGCAATGCAATAATGGCCTAACACAATGGTTCATTATGAATTATTATTTCAAAAATAAATCTTATAACATTTGTCTGAAAAGTTCAATTATTTTTATTATAGTTTAGTGTTAAAATAGTTTACAGGAAAATATTTAAATATTTAACAAAATTATAACACTTTATTTTTTCATTTTTGATATGATGGTGACCTAAAAATGGGAGCTCTCTATCTCTAAGAGCTTTGCTAATGTCATTCTTATTGTTTATTGTAATGGCAACCTGCATAGCACCAGAGCAGGAGGTAACTGGGCCACTAAATAACATCTGAAGTTTCAATAACAGCCCTTTGTCATGAAAGATGATGACTGAAAGCATTTTGTCAATGTTCTGTAGGATAGAATCCAGAATTCTGGGCTATCACCACTATATCACTCCTGGAGTCCAAAAAACATTAAAAAGGATTTAACAAAATAATTAAATTGAGCTCATGACTTGAGGAGATTTTGTATTTGGCAAAGGCACTTGAGAGCAAAATCTTCCTTAGCAACCGGTTAATTATGATCTCTTGGCTATATTCACCAATACCCCCATCATCCATTCAGACACTGTTTTTGTCTGCATTTCACAGATACATATAGCTATCAATTCATCTAAAGTCCTGGGTGCTCTACTTAAGAAAGGAATTTATCTGTAATAGATTAAACAGTATACTTGATGACATTTTGAAATGTAAAATACACTAGAAATCGGTGCTGTTATTTTTCTCAGATAAATCGCTGCACTGATTACCATGAAGTACATTGATGTCACTATCACTATGACAACATTGTGACAAGAACTAGTCACTCCAAGCTACCTAGTAAAAGGAAATGTCATCTATATTTCTGAATAAAATATAACACACAGGACCTCTGCTTTTGTACATAAATTAGTACCTTACTGGCTAGGGAATGTTGAATCACAGTTGGATGAAGAAACAATTCATATTAATGTTTCTCTAAAGGTAAGATTTGAATATTTGAAAAATGTATACTGTAACTTTTGATCAATTAAAAGGGAAGCATGGTTTTATCATAATATAAGGACCTATTTGATGGAATAAATGCCCTTCTCTTTATTTGATTATATTTTGCACTTAAAGTACAATTCAGTTATAGGAACAAATAGTCTAAATAGGTGAGTTTTGAGATATATTTGAAGATTATTACGTGAAGTAACATTTGAATCAGTCTTTATACTTTTAGGATGTTGCATAATTTTTAATTTTCAGCTTTTAAAGATAGAAGTGAGTCATCTACTTCTACTATTCCTTTTTTAATTAAGCAAAGATTTAAAATCTTTGTTGTTGTTGAAAAATAACTTGTTTCTCATGTATTTTCTTCCCCCTTTCCCCAGGGGTGTCCTACAGAAAATACATGCAGCGTGTTATAACCGTAGGAATAAAGTATTAGTCATCACAAACACCACTCATTTACAAATGCACAGCTGCCAGTATTTTTGGGTTATTTATGCTCAATTTTGTACTTGTTTTAGTTTGTACAGTATAGTGTCAGTATTCTGACATTTGGTGTTTAAAGAACTGTATTACCACATGATATGACATGGAACAGTTGACAAATGGCAATTTTCCCAGCAATGTTTGCCTTTTTATTTGATCTGAGCCAAATCCGAAACTCTTGAGAGGAATTCCTTCCTGATAAGACTTGGTTAATTTAAATAATATATTTTAAATAATATGATTTAAATTTATTTTAAATAATTTTACATTTATATGTTTTAAATTTATTTTACATATTTATATATTTAAATATTTTAAATTTATTATTATAAAAAATATATTTTAGATTTATTTTTATATGTAATTTATATGTACACAACCTGTCTTAAATTTAAAATTCTATTTATTTTGGTCAATTAAGACAATGTGACTGTTATATATCATATATAATATGGGCTGTAATCTCAGAGATGGTCACTTTAATGCGTTATAATTTCTTAATTGCATAAACATGATTAAAAGGCTATTTTTTTTTCTAATGCATTATTTGGTGCTAGAGACACTGAAAGAAAAACAGAAATATCTTTGGTGAAGGGTGTGTTATTCTGAGTGTATTAACTAATGCAAAAACTCAAAGTATGTTTTTAGTATTACTCAACTACCTATTTAGAACAATTGAGAAATAGAAAAATTGAGCATGGAAAATAAGTAGCTCCAGGTCTCTCTGATAAATAGTATGATTAACTTAATTTTCAATCCATATGTTATTGTATCAATTTCTGTTTTAGAGTCCAGACACATATATTTTGATTATATTAATTTAACTAAACAATATTTTCTAACTTATACTGACTGTGGCTATAATATACACAATACAGACAAAGAAGAAAATACATTTAATTTCAATTAAAATGTTTTAAATATTCTTAATAGTATTTAAATAAAAATTAAATAGAGGTAAGCATAGACATAAGCAGAGAATAAATATATCCAAAAGTCTGTTGGATGCATAGAAACTTCAAGACGGGAGGATTTCAGACTTGTATTTTTAGTGAAAAAAATTCAAAATTGATTGCCTTGTAAGAGATTTATTTTCTAGAGGCATACTTCCCCTACAAATTATAGTTTCTATTTTAAAATAAGCCTTTAGCAGAGCATATTGTATATCATTAAAAAAATCTGTTCCAAACCATCCATCTAACCTATTTTTATCATATAATGCAAGCATTAGTTGGATTTCCTAGACCCTATATAACATTAACTCACTTTCTGCAAGCTCCCACCTATACATATATGTACACACATATGCAAACATGCATTCACATGCTTTGTGTTTAGAGTGGAAAGATAAGTATGTGCATATTCTTCTTTGTAATCCAATGATATATTTCACTATAATTACATTTTAATCTCTCTGTTAAAAATTTTAAAGAGATAAACTTAGAATCCAATTTCCTAATAATAATTTTTTATTTGAAGATTTAAGCAACAGTAGATTTTGTCTTCTTTTTTTTTTTTTTTTTTTTTTAACAATCTTTGAGAGGACATCAGCAATCATGTTCTTATAAGAGGCATTCAAATCTTAAAAAATTGAGTTCAGATCTAATGGAATACTAGTCATGTCTTTAATTCATCACTTCAGTGTGATGATTACTCTTTCATCTAATGTTTTAAATTTATTTAAATTCAGTGATTTTAGAGCAAGTCAGAAGGAGAAGGTAGCAACTTATTTTTTTCTTTTCCTTTCCTATGGATTGGAAAACAAATGCTTTAGTTAACCAATCTGGAAATGAATAAAAAATTGTTGCTTATAAATTTAGGATAAAAGGAGAAGCACAATCTCTGTTAGTCACAAAGTGATATAGTCCAGTTTGCCAGCAAAAGTTACATCAAATAGCTTTTAGAATACATAAGGAATTCTAAAATTTAGAAATATATTAAATCAAAAATGGAGAATTTTACTAGTATTTATGTTATAGAATGATGATATATTAAGCTTTAGTTTATTTTCAATACATGGTGAAAATGGCACTTGTGAATAAAATAGGCATTCCAGACTAATTTTTTTCACACCTAGAACCTAATGTAAAGTGGCCTGCCGTTATTGTCTGTAGCAACATCATCTTGAGTTGCTTTAAAAATGCCTTCAATAGGCTGGGCGTGGCAGTTCACACCTGTAATCTCTGCCCTTTGGGAGGCCTAGACTGGCAGATCACCTGAGGTCAGGAGTTCAAGACTAGCCTGGCCAACATGGTGAAACCCCGTCTCTACCAAAAGTACAAAAAATTAGCTGGGCGTGGTGGTGCACGCCTGTAATCATAGCTACTCAAGATGCTGAGTCAGGAGAATTGCTTGAACCCAGAAGGCCGAGGTTGCAGTGAGCTGAGATTGTGCCACTGCACTTCAGCCTGGGCAACAAAAGTGAAACTCCATCTCAAAAAAAAAAAAAAAAAAAAAAGTGCTTTCAATATCCTTTTGTAGGCAAGCCTAGGCATTGCTGTGACTTTTTAAAGAAAATAAAAATAAATAAAAGGTTTTCATCTATCCAGGAATTTTTCCACAGTGTTGCATTTGATAAGTTTAATTTTAATGTACTTATTATTTCTTTTTTTATCCTTTTTCCTAAATAAGCCTAGTTGGTTTCACAAATGTTGCTTTAAATTCAATTGACTGTCTTGCAGTTAGAATATGAAAAATTGGCTAGGAATTTTTACTCAGCTACAAATCTTGAACCAAATAATTCTTGTAAAAGTACTGTATTTAATGTTCACAGAGTCAGCTATCTTGTGGCTAGAGTTTTCTGCCAAGAGTACACCACAAGCTTTTTGTTAATATTATTCAGAAGTGGGAAAGGAGGTAGGAAACTTGATTTCCTGCAATACAAATGAGATTTTTCCCTCTAATATCTCAGAGCTCAGTCAACATAGGGACACTTTGAAATATATTTATTTATGACTATTGTTCCTTTCATGAGCCCAAGAATTCTCCAGCTTCTGAAATACACGTCTTATTTACTTGCTATCACCATCTGTCAGAAAATATTTTGAGTTGAACAGAAGCAGCAGAAGAATAATCCCACCTGCAGATGCTGTTCAACTGAGAGATTAATCCCAGCAATTGAAATCATCATGAAGAGAGCTCTGACTTAGTTTTCTTTTCATTGTGACACAAAAGTTTACCTTATTTGACTCCTTGGGAAAAGGAAAGTAAATGCTAATTGTATTTCATTCAGATTTGCATTTGAAACTTTAGAGCTTTACGAAAATATTATTCAAGAATTCTGTGACACCTTCCCTGCCATATCCTGGCCTTGTTTCCCTAGTATCTGTGCCATCCTAGTGTACACTGTCCATCTGCACTCCAGCCTGCCATTCAGAAATGGTGTTCATGGCTGGGGAGGAGTTTGGGGTTAACATTTGAAAAAGAGATTCAAAGAATACTATGCAGTGTATTCCTGGCTTCAAGATTTGCATCCCTGTTAAAGCAAGATAAAAGTATTGCCTTTGAGAGTCAGGGGGAGAATTACAGCAAGGCAGTCATTCACCTTTGGGGAAAGGGTATGAAAACAAGTGGGCAATTTTACATGCTTTCATTTTGTGATTGATGACATGGGAGCATTTTGAGGATATGCTATGTGTTTTATTCTCCTTTCATTCATTTATTTATTTATTCCTTCATTCCTTCATTTCATCTTTCCTATGAGTAACTCACTTTTTCATGTATTCAATCAACTAACATTTATTGAACATTATAGCTTTATAAATCTTTTTTTTTTTTTTTTTTAACTTTGTTTGCCAAACTTCTTTCTGCCTCAAGTTTCTACAGTTTCACATTACCCTGTTTTATTTCTTCATAGCACTTGTCACTTCTGGAAGCCATACTATTTTTTTTTTGGTATATTGTCTGATTCCCTCTTAGGAAGTGTTAAGTTTTGTGAGAAAAGAAACTCTATGTTGTTCATTGCTGAATTCCCCAGATGTAGGAGGATGCCTGGCATGTGATGCTGATAGTTCATCATCATCATCATCATCATCATCATCATCATCATTATCATTGGTAGCAGCCAATCTTTACAAAACTTTTAATTTTTTTTTTCAGTAAACGAAAGAATGAATGATTGAAGTTACATAATATAATTTGTTGGCATTAATTAAGCCCAACCCATGTTACTGCACCTAATGATCTATTGATCCCATACATTTTCGCTTTCAAATACAGTCACATGCCACATAATGATGTTTCATTCCAGGACGGACTACATGTGCAAGGAATTACATGATAATTACACTATAATAATTTATAGTAAAAATGAAAATTTTCTGTAGTCTAGTGATGTCTTAGACTTCATAATGTCATAATATGTTGGTATAACACATTGCCTTTTCTATGTTTAGATATGTTTAAATACATAAGTACTTACCATTGTGTTATAATTGCCTACAGTATTCAGTTTAGTAACGTGTTATACAAGTTTGTAACCTAGAAGCAATAGGCTATAACATTTAGCTTAGTTGTATAGTAGACCAGTGGTCCCCAACCTTTTTGGCATGAGAAACCTGTTTCATGAAAGACAATTTTTCCATGGGGGTTGGGGAATGCATGATTTTGGGGTCATTAGCCATTAGACTGTCAAAAGGAGCACACAACCTAGATCCCTCGCATGCTTAGTTTACAATAGGGTTCATGCTCCTGTGAGAATCTAATGCTGCTGCTGATCTGACAGAAGGCAGAACTCAGGCAGTAATGCTCATTGGCCCACCACTCACCTTCGGCTGTGCAACCTGGTT
This sequence comes from Papio anubis, assembly GCF_008728515.1. Lineage (NCBI taxonomy): Eukaryota > Metazoa > Chordata > Mammalia > Primates > Cercopithecidae > Papio > Papio anubis. Next base: position 85,194,938 of record NC_044979.1, on the reverse strand, counting down.
CCTAACAGGCCACAGACAGATACTGGTCCCTGGCCTGGGGTTGGGGACCCCTGTAGTAGTCTGTGTCATCTAGGTTTGTATGAGTACAGTTACAATGTTTACACAAAGAGGAAATCACCTAACAACATGCTTCTCAGAAAGTATCCTCATTGTTCATTGAAACCTGACTGTAACTCAGTTTCCTAAGCTGAAGGGTATATGCAATCACCCTTCTTTAGTATCACCCAGACATATTTGTGTTAGACAGGGATTAGCATCAGTGTTTTGCAAGATCTGAAAGTATGAAGTTGATATTCATCTAAATTCCTTTATGATACAAGAAGTCTTAAGAAAAACTGATAGACGGTAATATCATGATTCTGCCTTCCTTTGGTTGTTCTCTGGTATCACCATCATCTGTTGCTGCAATTGTTATGATTGTTTTTGTTAAGTCTTTTACAAATAGCATAATGCTGGTCAAGACAATGAATCATCAAAATAAATGACAGACTGGAAAACCAGTAAAAATAATTCTGCAAAAATGAATGGACTCTCTTATATTTAGGTTTAAATATGTAGCTGAAAATACATAGTAAGAAAATGCCCAAAATAATAGTATTAACTTTTAAACAAATACATCACATTATTTGCATGATGCAAATGTATGGTCAATATGCTAAAAACATTAAATTACCTGTGATTTAATAAATGTGTATGTTCAAATAATGTCATATGCTACATTTCAAGAGAAATGTCACATTTTACTTCCATTTTGACAGGGTCAGTTTAATTATTCCATGCTTTTCCAGAGCAAAAGGCCTGAATTTTTTCACTGGGAATTTTTGGGTAAAGAATGAGAACTCTCTCTGTGGCCTTGTAGGGAGAATCCAAACAATGGCTAATAGAAATGGCTGGATGACACTCAGCTTCCTTCAAAGTTGAGATTTGGTTATTAGGTAAATTACTCAAGGCAAAAAAGGAATCCCAGGAACGTGAATGGGAAAAGATAGTTAGGATTTTTATATTTCCAATCATAAAAGAACTTATTAAATATTTTTTTCACAAAGAGTCCTCTTGAAATCCTATGATTTTGATTCCATCTATATTTAAAGGAGCCACAAGTAGGTAATTTACTACCATAGATGTTTTTTACTGTGAAAACAATATTACATTTAGCTTGATTCAAGTTGTCATATACACAAACACAATAGATCAAAGATTATTCAAATAAAATATTCTAAAGCCTCAAGTTAGAAACTAATTTTAAAAAATTGTTCACGTTCTAATTGTTACTTATCAACTAAAAGCAAGTTTAGTGTTCCTTCATTAATGTGAAAGTACGTCAATGGCAGTTTGTTTTTATACTTTCCATACTTTAATGTTTTGTTGAAAAAAAAAGAGATGAGAACAAAGATCAAACTTGTCTTGAGATAAAAAGATGTAAAGAGGATCATGTTAATATTTATTACCTATTTGCAACCAGTAGCATTAAGCAGAAAGTGGACAAAGATATTTCAGTTTTGAAATTCTCTGTTATATCGAATGTGGCTGAATGAGCTGTCAGTCCTTTTTCCTCACTATACGTTTGTCAGAAATAGAAATACTCATTGATCCTCAGCAATTATTAGAGTAAGTTATTGCCTTGCACTAACTTTAGATTTTGTTTCTCTCTCTCTCTCTCTCTCTCGATCTCTCTAATACATTTTGCTCTAATTATTTTATCTGTGTAAAATTTTCCACTGCAATTCATTAGTCTTACATAAGTTACTTACTTTTAGCATTTTAAACAATTCACCAGTAAGAATATTTTCAGTTTCTTAAGCTCTGTAATTACATTTTTGCAGAAAAATAAGTATAAAATTGGGCCAAATCAAAAAATAAAGGTTCGTTTTTAATTATGAAAGATATATATATATATATATTTAAAGAGTCAATCACATGCTTCTAAAGTCAGAAAACAGGGGGTGGGGGCGGTGGCTCACACCTGTAATCCCAGCACTGTGGGAGGCTGAGGTGGGTTAATCACTTGAGTCCGGGAGCTCAAGACCAGCCTGGCCAACATGGTGAAACCTCATCTCTACTAAAAATACAATATAGTCAGGCATGGTGGTGCATGCCTGTAATCCCAGTTTGGGAGGCTGAGGCAGGAGAATTGCTTGAACCCAAGAGGCAGAAGTTCCAGTGAGCTGAGATAGTGCCATTGCACTCCAGCCTGGGCAACAAAGACTGTATCTCAAAAAAACAAAAATCAAAAAAAAATATGAAAATAAAAATAAATCAAGTCATAAAACACTTGTTCTTTAGGATGTGCTATGGATGAAATAGTTTGTTTGCATTCTTATGTAGGAGTTTTGAAATCCTCCTAGATTTTCCTCAGCACATATGGATTAAGGTTTTCATTTAAAATTTTCCATCTTTCAAGTAAAAAATTCTGCAGCTAACCAGCTAAAGTTTCAGTCTAAAAATAAAAGTTAAAATCAATTCAGTAGTTTAAGTGAACCAATAACTACCACAAAGCATTTCACTAAATTGGTTAATTTCAAATAACTGGTTTATTGCAAAAGTTTGCATTATATATAAAATGAATAAAATACATCAAAAGCTATTGTACAATGTACAATTCATGCATAATATTTCCTTAAGATGAAATTTGAAAGGGCTTTATATATTAAGCATCTTGCATCATTTTATTTTTATTTAACATTCTGCAAGGTAGATTGTATATGGTATGTAATAAAATATTCTCAGTAATTATATATAGTCCCTTCTCTGATTCTCAATTATTTATCTTTATAATATCTCTATATTTGAGCTGACAAAAAAGGAACAAAATCAAAAATTAATTAGATTGCCTGAGGTTATTCCATGGAATGGAGCCAAAAATAAAAATCCAAACAAATCTCTCATCTGGTCAGTCTGTTCTAATGGAAGCAGCACAAGCTCAGGCAGTAAACAACTTTGATTGAATGTTCCCGTAAAGGCCAGGCGTGGTGGCTCAAGCCTATAATCTCAGCATGTCAGTACACTGAAATGGGAGGACTGCTTGAGGCCAGGAGTTCAAGACCAGCAGCCTGGGCAACACGGTGAGACCCTGTCTCTATTAAAAAAAAAAAAAAAATACACATATATATGCACAAACATATGTATGCATTCCCTTGAAAATTTCACGATTTATATCTAATTAGAATTTTCCCTTGAATAAGGAAAGGGATGTGAATCCATTCTGATAGTACCAACTTGACTCATTAAAAATTATTTAGTAAGCGTTTATTACGTCTTTCATGTTGTACTATGTGAGATATAAAAAAGTCTCTTAAGACTTGGTTCATCAGTGTACTATATGTCTAATCAGGGGGACAAATTTAAGAGTCAAATTATATTTTACTTTTTAACCTGTAGAAAATAGGAGAAGGAAATTGTTAGCATGGACTGTTGTAATAAAATTTTTATGGAGGAAAAAACTTCAACCAATATTAAGATTTTATTTCAACTATTAAACAGAAGATTTTAGACATTTTAAGTTTAAGAACTTTTGAAATTATTTTAGAATATTTATAAAATTATTGTCAATAAACATATTCTTCAAGGAAAAAAAAAAAAAAACTTCAACCAGGGTGTCAGATTTGGGAGGATACAGTTTTTTTGACAGAAGTATAGAGTCATATGATGCACAAAAATGTAATCAAAGGATCGAAATGGAAATTGCTATTTTAGAGTATGCCTATGTGTGAGTTGAAAAATGGTTTTCATTATATAGGACCAGTGCCAAATAAAAGAGAGCTCTGAAGGGCCAAACATGTGATTTTTGAAATAATGAGACTTCTTTTTTAATAGTTTTATATTCTTTTGATGTCAGGCCAATGTAAGTTTAACAAGGTATGAAGGGTGGTTTTGCTATATTATTATCACTCAGTTCTATTTCATTGCTGTGTGTTAAACCAAATTATAATTTTACTTATGAATGTACGTGAGATTAGTAATCATTAATTGATAACCATGAATATACCCTGCTACTAATCCATAATAAAAATTGTTTTTGTTTTGTTTATTTGTTTTATTTAATGTTCTAAAACTTGGGGCACATTTTTCTTAGAAACCATGCTATAAATTGTGTCAAGTTTCTATTAGCAATTTTCACAAGAACTTCTTAATAAATTCCATCTACTTGAGATAAGTTATTCATATAAAAATATGCTCTGAGTTCTACTAGGAGTATTAAAAACTATTCTCCTACTCATACTTGCATATTAGGTGCATACTAATTTTTATAACTCCTCTCATTCTTAACTATATACTTATGGCAATATATTTATTTTCAAAGTACACTGTATACAACTATCTCCCAAATCTGTGTCTTTAAAATGACTTAACTCCATTCAAGTATAAACCAATATAACCTACTGCTTCTAGGATTTTTCTACTTGCATATGTAGAGTATATTCAATACTACATATCAAAATAAAATGTATTCGCTTCCAGCTAGCCCTGTATCTTATATTCTTTTCATCCTCCCAAATGAAATTTGTGTTAACATCATAAAACCAATCATCAAGAAAGAAATGTTGTGAATCCATTCCCTCTACCGCTGCTTTTTTCACTCAGATCTAGTCAATCCATATCCCTTATTTATTTTATCTTCTTTACTCTATTCAAATTGTCATCATAGTTGGGTTATGATCCAGTACTATCTGTTGCATAAGCCATTCTTAGTTGGGTTTCAGTCACTTGCAACTAATGAAACCCTGAATACCATAAAAGCCTATAATGTAAATCTTGAGTGTCATTGATTTGGTTCAAGAAATTATCCCTTTTGCATCTTATCTCATTTAATGACCAACAGTCAATTCGTCCTCCATATTTCCTCCTCAGTCTTGCCAGCAGAATCTCTTAAATATGAGAGCTTCATCTTCTCACTTCCCCCTAACTAGCCCAACTCCTTTTTACAAACTTCCAATTATGATCGAATAAATTCTAGTACCCTCTGCATAACCTACAGGATCACTGATTTACTGGCCTTTACTAACCATCTAAAATCTGTCTGTAATACTCATATGTTTTATCTTCCATTTATCTTATTTATTTATTTATTTTTAAGACAATGTCTAGCTCTGTCACCTAGGCTGGAGTGCAATGGTGCGATCTTGGCTTACTGCAGACTCTGTCTTCTGGGCTCATGTGATTCTCCCACCTCAGCCTCCCAAGTAGCTGCGACTGCAGGTGCAATCTACCCAGCAAATTTTTATAGTTTTTGTAGAGATGAGGTTTTGCCATGTTGCTCAGGCTGATCTCAAACTCCTGAGCTCAAGCCATCTGCCTGTCTGGCCTCCTAAAGTGCTGGGATTACAGGTGAGCCACTGGGCTGGGCAATCTTAAATATTTATAACTCTTCAAAATATGATGTCATTTTGTAACTCTATGCCTTAACACATATTATGTAACTCTATTCCTTATTCTTATTCATAACTCAACTGATAAGCAGACTGATTCTTCCCAATGTTCACTGGACATCACCTCCAAAGTAAAACCTCTCCCTATTCCCAAATTTCCACACTTTTTCTTATAAATAATTTTCCTACTGAAAATTTTTCAGTATATCTTTATTATAACAAATATCCTACATCTGTGTATATGTATGTATATGTAATTTTATTTTTACCTTTGTGTCTTCCTCATTGTGCTACGTGCAGCTGCAGAGCAAGATCTGTGCCATGTGCCATATGTATTCATGTTTGCCAGTGATTGACTGTAGCATGGTAAATTTTATTAATATTGATCAAATTAGAGCAAATCTTCCGGAAGACCAAAAAAACTCAATAAATGTGAGCTAAGAAATGGAAATTTAGCACATATTTAAAACCAAGAGCACTACAACAAGCCTATCTGGCAATCAAATCTTTCTCCATCACTCCCTAGCACATCAAACAATTGTCCAGCCATTGTCTTTGAATTTTAGTAAGTGAATCGATTCTCAACAGGCAGACCACCATCCCCCCACTCCAATGTGAATTTACTTTTAAGGAAACACCTGATTAATTTTTCATAAAAGGGTTAAACACTTTTTTGAATTCTCAAATATTTGTTGATCTTACCATTTACAAACTAAATAAATTGAATTCTAATTGTTCCACCAAACTTTTATTTTGGCAAATTTGATTACTTCAATCAAATACTTAGTAGGAACTTCCACTGAAATAGATTAAAGGAACAAATGTGCACATCAACTGATTTTCCCTGGCTGCCATACTTCCCATCATTTGTTAGACAATGAAAAGTACATTTTACATATTTGCGTATTTATTTTGTCCTTCCAAAGCTCAGGGTTCCCAGAGCAACTATTTAGTTTTATATAAGGTTCTCCTTTCAGTAACTCCCCTCTTGGAAACAGAAAAGAGCATCCACCAAGTAAAATAACAAAACATTTCTGCTCATGTATTTTTAAAGCTGGGGTTATGGGATAAGGATTCTTTATTTTGGAATGGAAACCTAAGAGGGGAGAACCTGAAAACCGTCTGGTCAATGTTTTTAGCTTTATAAAGACAGTTTGAGAGAATAAGATAAGCAGGGCAAGAGAAACAAATATGAGAAATGAAGACAGAGAATGAAAGTGCTCAACTGGGCAAGTGGCTTATAAATTTTTGGCTCTGGTTATTTTGAGATCTATAGTTTAATTGATGAGTCAATATAGTTTATATCTTGCCTAAGCTCATTTTTGTTGAGTTTTTGTCACTTGCAACTGGTAGAATCTTGAATTATATAATAGCTTATACATTAGTAACTGTGACATTGTATGTTTAATGAAAATATTAAACTGGAAAAGCAAAAATTGTATCTCACTTGAAATCATTGTAAGGAAGTTTATTAGCCTTGCCGATTTTACTAACATGTTTTCTAGTCATTTGTCTGTATACGTGTGCACACATACACACACACACACACACACACAGAGCTATAGCTATTTACAAAGCACTTCATAAATATTAATCTGTTATGTGAAAGCACAGGTAAATATTTCATTACATTTTGAATGAGTAAAAAGAAAAAGACATAATTTGACCTCTCCGGATCATGATGAAAGGCATCTATTTATAAACATGAATACATACTCTCTATCTCCAAATAAATTATTTCATTCAAAATCTAAAAATATTAATGCAATTTTGATCTTTAAAAAAGATCAACACAATGCATATGTTGTTGTTGCTGCTATTACTTTAATCACTACAGCAGGAAAGGTCAGATGTCTTTTAAAATTCTGTTGCTGAAGTAAAAGATGCAAAAGTAAACAGCCATTCTCACGCTGAAAATTACCTTATTCACTTCTGAAATTGAAGAAGTGGTACTCAGAACATGGACATACAAGTTTTCTCTCTATTTTGAATACCTGGAAATGCCTCATAAAATATGTAAACTATTACATACATAATGAATTAAACTGATGATTGCTAATTATACACTTGTGTCACATAGTATTCAAAGTTACAATTTTTAAACTTCTAGACAAATGGTTTTATGTTGGTGACATTGTAATTTTAAAGAATTTGTAAATATATCGTCCCACTTAATATCAAGGCTGAGAGGATATGTTTTTACCCATTGGATAGATAACATAGTTAATTAGTCTGCAATACTTTGGACTGTGTTACTAGTAGATCATTTCTGCATTGTGTGAAACTTAGATCCTCTGAGCAGCAGAGGCTGAGACTGAAGTTTAGAGGGGCTAGAAAAGTTTATTGGAGAGTAACACCTATTTTAAAAAAGTGCTGTGGGTGGGGTGAGAAAGAAGCAGGATTGTGTAGGAGGAAATTTCAGACCACATTTTGGATTTTATAAAATCTACCAGCCCAGCAGGGAGATCTGAAAGAAACATTGCTGGTTAGGAGAGTTCTGTGTGTAGCAAAAATGGCCCAACATTTGTATCGTAGTTTGCTCAGTTATCTGCTGTGGCCACTTCAAGAAGAGTGACCCCAGCTCAAAAGCTGTGATGAAACAGAAGGAGCTAATAGGTGAAAGCTGTTGATCCCAACTACACTTTTCAGATCTGGGCAGTTGGTTCTCCCTTGCATCTCCATAGGCAGGGCCATGGCTGCCACATCTCAGCCACATGAGACTAATAAAATGGAGTGCACTTTAATCAACTTACTAAACACAATTCATTGAGACAGAGCCATTTAATAAAATCCTAAATTGTATGTGCTTAAATTAGAAAGGTTTAGTTACTAAAGAGTCTTGGCGTTACCACTAGGGTGTGTCTGAAGAGAAAACGGAGGAATATGGAAATAAAATCAATGTTTTGTTCAAAAAACTTTATTATATGGAAAAAAATAAAAGCTAAGCTGCATGCACACAAGTCTTCCAAACAAATAGAATAAAATGCAAATATTTTCAAAATAAGTTTAAAATTCAGGAAAAAGCAGAAATAGCATTATAACTGAACATATGTCAAAGATGGATGGAATGGAAGGCTCCCCTGCATACACATTAAATAGATTTGTATGCTTTTTCTTCTTCGTCAGTCCACCCCATGTCAGTGATTTTTAGTGAACCGTTAGGGAAAACAGCCTATAGCCCTCATAATAAACTGTAATAAATCTTTAAATTGGGATGTCATGTTCTCTGATGTTTGTCCTAAGCCCTCCGCCTGAGATCATGGGTAATAAAACACTTACCAATGGCTTATCTTTGGCTTAATTTGACAAGAGAAATATTTGTTAGTATAAATTATCACATCTGGGAGGAAGGTAAGATAAATGTATTCATAGTACAAAGTGTACAGTATTCATATTGATGTCAGAATGGACAAAAAGATGATTTGTGATATGACATTGATAGTAATAACACAGATTGACCTTCATTGGTATCAAATAAAGTTTAGGAAAACGCCTCACTTTCACTGTTTGACTGGATTTTCTCTAACTTCATCATACAAAATTATATTTGTATAATCATTTTTTCTCAAATTACAATATACAGGAGCTTATATTTATATTCTTCCTACTCTTATTTACCTTTACCACAGTAGTATTTCTTTATTGATGATACTTTCAAAATATATTTTATTTAAAAATAATACAGTTCTTAGGTCTTTCTTGTAAAACACAATAAAAAATAAAGTCAGAGGATTACCTGTAGTTTTAGTATACAAATGTAAGTACTGGTAATATTTTGGATTCATTAAAAAAACTTTTTAGGTGAAAACTTTTTTTCTATAATCAAGTAGTATAAAAAATTCAGATTTTCCTTCTTTAAATAGATCACAATTTTCCAAGCTGTTATATATTCTTTAAGTACTGTTTTGAATGGCAGCAAAATATTCAAAGTGAACTAAATGCATTCGTCACACCTCACACTTGATTCTTACGTTTCACAAATTCATCTTCAAAATATATAAATACATCAAAGTTAAGAGGCTGATCTTAGTTATCATCTATCTGTAACTTCGAAGTTAAGTTAGTCTTCCAAAAGTCATACTGAGGTAAATTTGTAATTTGTGACTCATGCCTGTGTTCATAAATGACTGATGATGAAGTTGTCTTCCCTATAAAAATACAGGCAATGTGACCAGTTTGTGGAAAAATGATGAAAGAAAATGTTATGTTTTCCCTCATGAATATTAGAATCATTTTGCTTAAGGAAAAGCATGAATAATTCTTATAATAAGGATATGTATACATATTTAGATATTGTTATGTATATAGATGTTTTCATATGAAGTGGGATAAAATCTTGTAGGTAAATGGATTTAAAGTGAAGGATAAATACTATAGAAAATGCTGTTTGGTTTTTTTTAAAATCTCAGTGATAAAATCTAATGCTATAGAGCTTTTCATTCATTTCCCTCCACAGCCATGATTGTGGAGGAAATACAATCACCTCTTCAGAAATGAAATTCTCAAATTAACTGAGCTTTCCAGTTACTTCTTTCAGGCACACTGAAAGAGCACACTGGAGCAGTTACTTAGTAAGCATGGCAATATGTAATTTGGTGACAAACCTGGTTACTAGGTTACAAATGAGTTATGTTGTTCTTAGTGAATCCTAGGGCTGTAAATATCCAAATTAGTTTCCTCCTCTAAATTTAAAAATATTAAATTCAAGAAACTGGATTATGATGTCAGATTGAAGGAACAAAGGCATATAACTCCCCTCCCATCTAAAATGCCCTGAAGATAAAACACATATATTTTTTAAATCTCTCTATTTCACTGGAAAATGCAGGTATAAAATCAGTCAGCTAGGTATAAAATCAGTCTGTCAAAATCAATAGCTTTCACATAAACCAGCTATAACCCATTAGCAAATATAACTGAAAAAAAACTATAAAGTACCTAGAAATAAACTTACCAATAAATGTACTAATTATATGACGAAATGTATAATAGTTTTTCTGAAGAATGTAAAATAACTGAACAAATGGTAAAATATTCAATTTTCCTAAATGAGAAGACACATTTGTAAAGATGTCACATTTCATCCAACTGTCCTCCTGTTGATCTATGCAACAATAAAATCCCAAACAAAATACTATATAAAACACCACATCAATATCAGTGGTGATTCTTCAACCAAATGACAGAGATGAATTCCAGAATAAAACTTTGGAATCATGTGGTTAGGTTTTTATTTGGATTTTGATATTCTGAATCTGGATTATTCATTCAGTAATAAACACAGTCATTTTCTTATAGATAGGATTTTAATCCACCTAAAGGCTTGTTCTTAAGTGAGGCTCCCATGGAGGAGGAGCGATTCCAGCATGCTATGTGGGGACAACATCCTCACAACATCCAGCTCTGTGCCCAGCAGGTGCCAGGAAACTTGCTTTATGAAAACAGTTACATTTACACATGAGGAGGTGATAAAAACATGGCAAGGATATGCAGTCATATGACACAAACAGGCTAGACCTGAAAAGGCTTGAAGCAATGAAAATACCGGTTACTTTAAGAAAAGGAAATGGCATCTTTGGGACATTTTGTCATAAAGCCAATAATTAAAGGAAGAATACTGAAAGAGAAGTTTCCTGAAGTTTAGGCTTCTTCTTTGTTTTTCTGACTTTATTAACATCTCCTGGAGGGGTGTGTGTGTGTGTGTGTGTGTGTGTGTGTGTGTGTGTGTGTGTGTTGGGAGAGGTATTGGTGTGGGATTTGGGCTTAACAATTAGGAAAACTCATAACTGTGTAACACGTTCACTCTCTTACATTTACTCCCTTTATTTGCCTAACATAAAACCATTGTGTTATATATAGGTTTCCCTCAAGGGATGAGCCCTTCCTCATGAGACCATTCAGCCCTCCCAAAAGCTTTCTTCATTCTATCCTTGAAAACTTCACGGCTGTAAGGAAAACTAACCTGTTAGATGTGTGAGTCTCCTCTATAGAGTAATATGGACACTAGGATTGACTGGATGTTGACTTGATTTTTATAAACCAATGCTGCCAAAATTGTTTGAATAATATAAGAACAATCTAGAATTTCTATAAGGGTAACAAATTAATGCATTTAAGTGGTACATATACAATATAACAGATTCTACCCTAAACTGATTCTACATAAACACAATATTTATCAAGTAGTAATTTGTTAACAAGGTTGTATTTCTATTAAAAAAAGCATTTTAAAGAAATATTTTAAAAATTTATGATTTTATAGTGCTACGAGTGTCAACTGAATTTTGAACTTTCACTATCTTTTTATTTGTATAATTCATTTAAGACTCTAAATGAATCTATTTACTTTATTGTCAAATAATTTCAGGTACACTATATGAAATACTTTGGGGCAAGTAAGAAAAAACCTTGAAAAAACATAATAAATACAAATGGTAATACAGAAAAAGTAATAAATAGAAACAGGCTTGGTTATATATTGTGGCAGTGTCATATGAAATAGAAACAGTTAACAAAGCAAGATACAGTATATGAATGGCAATATGTAACTTATAAAGAAGGAGTTTCAAGATCATTGTTGGGTGCACAAAAGCTAGCCTCAGGAAACATATTCATATATTCCTCCCGATTGTTTGAGGCACATTTCTATAGTCTCTTCAACTTCTTAGTTGAAATTATTCTCTTAACTTCTTAAATTATCATGCTCTTTTGTACCCCAGTTATCACATTCTACTTTGTACTATAGTTGGCTACATAAGAAACTGTCTCCAGTGCTAGGTCACTTTATTTATTGTACCACTCCCATTAGTATCACACAATAAATAACTCTTCAAATAGACCAAAGCAGCATTCTAAATCTTTCTTCTCAGGATATCACTAGAAAACTCCATAAGTAATGTAGTCTTTTTAAACAAAGGATTGTTAGGGATGTTCAATTTCTGTGTGGGGAACCCTCTTTTTAGTCATTGAATCAGGCTAAGCATTTTAAAAAATGTTTTTTTATGCCCTTTGTTTTTTAAAAACTGAGATACTAGATTTAATTAGACGCTAAACTTTGAAACAGAAATTTTCAACCATGAAACTAGAAAGCTCGAAAGGTTCACAGATTCCTATTTGGGCATTTGATAGCCTCTGAAAAATGTTTGTGTATGATTGACAGGCTTTAAGTGAAATTTTTAATTCTTCTGCAATGGACATGTGAAGGTTGGGTTGGAGGGAGGAAGCCAGGAGGTAGCAGACAGGAATAAAGGCTACAAGAATGTTTAATTTCCTGTTAACTGCTCATTTGCCTTTAAAAAAAAATGAAATGACTTTCCCCTCTAGTAGAAGTATCACAGTTCAGATAGAAACAAAAATTCACCTTAATGCTGACACTTAACGGAACTTTACATCTGCTCTGTTGCACTCATGGGGATATTTATCTTCTTCTCCTCAAGTGCCTGTATATTTATATGCAACTACATTGGTCTTTGATGTTACAATAATATTTCTTTTTTTTTTTTTTTTTGAGACGGAGTCTCGCTCTGCCGCCCAGGCTGGAGTGCAGTGGCCAGATCTCGGCTCACTGCAAGCTCCGCCTCCCGGGTTTATGCCATTCTCCTGCCTCAGCCTCCCGAGTAGCGGGGACTACAGGCGCCCGCCACCTCGCCCGGCTAGTTTTTTGTATTTTTTTTTTTTTCTTTTAGTAGAGACGGGGTTTCACCGTGTCAGCCAGGATGGTCTCGTTCTCCTGACCTCGTGATCCGCCCGTCTCGGCCTCCCAAAGTGCTGGGATTACAGGCTTGAGCCACCGCGCCCGGCCACAATAATATTTCTTGTATAGACAATGAAGTTTTGCTGAAAGCTAAGAGCTTCTAGAGGTTGAGAAGTTGTCTTATTCATGTAGCCTCTTTGATACTAATAGAATGTGTATTAATTCTTGATTAAAAGGAATTAATTAACAGTTCATTTTCACATCCCCTAAAGATATGAGCTCATTAGTAAATTACTCACTATTTTGCAGCACCTTTTGATTTTTAACAAAGGCTTCCTAAAATCCTTCCTAAATATTGACCAAAACTTTAATTTATTAAATTGCAGCACATAGGTGTGTGCTGGTAGTGAACTTTGCTGAGTAATAGAACTCAAACTTTTAACAAAGTTATTGAGTCCTTTACTATGTGGACATAAGAGTCATTGTAGGGGGCAAGATTCATTCTTGTATTGGAAGGATCCTACTATTCAAATGCACTGCATTTGAAATTATCAAAATGTGTGAAATCTCCTTTATGGATAAATGGAAAAGGCAGTTAGTTAATTTCCTAATCTCTATTTGAAACATTTTTACATCTATCGATTATCATTTTTTCTTAAAGTTATCCTGAGATGAGTCTTAGCATATTTTGAATTGCTGTTTTTCTTAAAGTTATCCTGAGATGAGTCTTAGCATATTTTGAATTGCTGTTCATTTGTGTTACATTTTCATATACCTTGTTATCATGAGTTTTGCCAATGTTATTTATATGATCTGTCTTAGAATGATCATATTTACTACATGACAGGTGCTACTCTTATTCAAGCTACACACACCTCATGCCTACCTCTTCAATGTCATTCTAGTAGTTCTTACAAAGTAGTTCATCTCCAATGGCCTAAAAATCATATTAGGTTATGAGGATCCTACAAATATTCCATCTGTTTATATTATTTGTAATAAGAATGACTTACATGGTGATTACCTATATACTTACGATTACACATATCATCTGTGAAGTTTTCTCTAAAGACAGCAGCTACATTTATCAGCAGCAGCATTGTTTCAGCCAGACATTTTAACTAGGTTCATCATTGCCTTCTTGTTTCTTTTGTGTGTTGAAGTTTTCAAGCATTTCTTTCTATTCTTTCAGCTACTTCATTCTTTCCTTCCAGCATCTTGTTGGGCAGGGAGCTTTAGGCTTTAATTAAACTGAATATTTACATTAAGGCTGTTAGTTATTTCCCTGTGAGATGCCTACATTCTTCTGAGATGCCTCTGAGATATGTTTATCTTCAGTCACTTGAGGCTTCCAGAAGGAAGTTAGTTGAATATAAATAGCTCTGAGGACAAAGTTTTGCTTAAAGGAAAGCATATAGTTCAGATAGAGTAGGAAAAGTGTATACAATAAGAGAAAAAAAGAGAGGAATTCTAACATTTTGGAAATTGAAAGAGAATGAGATTCTTATGAAGGAGATTAAGAAGCACTAATTTTGGCAAGAATTGTTCACACACATTTTATTTCTTCTCCTCTTATTCACTCTGAAACTGGAAGAATGGTAACAAAAAATCTTAGTTCTGCCCTAAAGTTTTCATTTGATTTGTTCTTGCAAGTGATTTTTGTTGTTAAATTAAATGTCCACATTTATCTCCTAATTTTATTCGATTTCTCAGCAATTTTTTTATAGTGTTGGTCTCACCATTATTCCAGAAACATTATTTGCTTGCCTTTCACAATCCTACAGTCAGCTGGGAGCTCTTCCAGACTCGTTAGCTGCTTCTTTTGTCTCCTCTGTTGTACTCTTCCTGTTCCAAATCTCTTAATGTTGAAGTTTGTTCAGGCTTAGTTGTAGATCAGTATATCTTTGTATGCTCTACCTATAGTTTGTCATGGATTTGGAAAAAATACATACATACAAAGTGTATGATATGTAGACTCTCAAATTTGAACTTGAACCTAAACTTCTCAAGCATTTCAGCTCAATGTAACCAGCTATTTACTGGTTATCTCCACTTGGCTATCTAGTAGGTATCTACAATTTTATATATTTTATTATACATATGTCTTATTCTTCATATCTCCTTTTCTTTCACCTTATATCCAACACATAAATAATTATTTGTTCTTCCTGCAGAATGCATCTTAAATATGTCCACATTTTATATCTTGCCACCATTATTTTTAACCCTCCCCAAAAAATCACAGTTGCCTGGATGCCTATAATAGCCTCCTAATCTTCTAACCTTCAAGTTTGGTTTCTTTTGAGTTTGTTCTCAATTCAGTGGCTGGAGTAAATTTTTAAAATGCAAATCAAGTCAAATCACTATACTGCTTAAATAATTAATGATTTTCTTTAACTTAGGATAAATTAGAGGCCTTGCAAGGCTTTACATGATTTTGCTTTTTTTCCTTTTAAAGCCTTATCCCATACCTCTCTGACACTTAATGTTTTTCTCTATACTTTTTCATCTTCAGTGCTCACCTGCCTGAGATGCTCTACATCCTCCCTACCAATAGACTGTTCTTATGGTCAGCATCATGGACATCAGTTGCCAGCTTGTTAGAAATGCAGAATCTCAGCACGGAATGAACAATTCAGTTTGAAGGTAAAGAAGACAGAGATGATGCCAAGTTTATTGACTTAGGCAAACAGGTCCACACCTCCTTCCCTTTCTACACCTATTGTAGGCCTCAGAACAGATAAAACATCTTCAAGGAAGCCTTCTTTGATCCCCTAATAAAGTGATTAGACCGGTATCAAAGTCACCTGGAGGGCTTAGTAAAACACAAATTGCTGGTCCCCAGTCCCAGAATTTCTTCTTCAGCTGGGCTGGTGGGAACGGCTCAGAAATTGCATTTCTAACAAGTCTCCAGGTGATGCTGATGCTGCACGTCTGGGGGCCCGTACATTAAGAACTGGTGGTGCTCTCATAAGCAACTCTTAGCCTCTGCTGTGCAGTAGAGTCAACTGGAGGAGGATTGTTATTTTAACCCTAACATTTGGATTATTTACAGTTCTTGTCTAGTATGAATAATGTTACTATGAACATTTATGCACAAGTTTATGCATAAGCATATGTTCTCATTTTTCTTGGGTCTACATCTAAGAGCAGATTTGCTAGATGAACTGGTAACTCAAGGTTTAACTCTGAGGATCTGCCAAAATGTTTTCCAGTGTGGCTGCACTGTTATATGTTCATATCAGCAGTGTGTGAGTTTTCTAATCTCTCCATTTATGGCAACACCTGTTATTATCTGTCTTTATTATAGTCATCCTAGTGTGTGGGAAGTGGTATCTCATTGTGGATTTGATTTGCATTTTCCTGATGACTAGGTATTTTGAGCATTGTTTTATGTGCTTATTAGCCATTTGTATATATTATTTGGAGAAATGCCTGTTAAGATATTTCTCCTATTTAAAAATGATCAGTCCTTTTATTATTGAGTTGTAAGGGTTCTTTACATGATCTTGATAGAATTCCTTCATCAGATAAATAATTTACAAATACTTTATCCATTCAGTAGTTTTGCTTTAATTTTTTTTGATGGTGTTCACTGAAGCACAGAACTTTAAACTTTTGAAGTCCAGTTCACTTATGTATTTTCTATTTTTGCTTCTGTTTTAGTAAAGTATGTAAGAAGCTATTGGCAAATCCAAGGTCAGAAATTTTACCCTGATATTTTCTCTAATAGTTTTATAGCTTTTATACTTACATGTAGGCCTATGGTGTATTTTTAGAAAATTTTTATATTGGATATGAGGTAGGTAGGGGTCTAATTCTATACTTTTGCATGTTCAATTGTTAAAGCACCATTTGTTGAAATGATCATATTTCCCCCATTGAATTGTTTTGTCACTGTTGTTGAAACAAATTGTAAATGTGATGGTTTATTTCTAGATTTCCAATTGTATTCCATTGATTTATATAGTATCCTCATGCCAGAACCACTTTCTTAATTACTGTTGCTTTGTGGTAAGTTTTGAAGTCAGGAACTATAGGTCCTTAAATTTTATCTTTATTTTATTTTATTTTATTTTATTTTATTTTATTTTATTTTATTTTAAAACAGAGTCTTGCTTTGTCACCCAGGCTGGAGCGCAGTGCCACAATCTCTGCTCCTGCTGCAACCTCCTCTTCACAGGTTCAAGCAATTTTCATGTCTCAGCCTCCTGAGTAGCTGGCATTAGAGATGTGCACCACCACGCCTGGTTAATTTTTGTATTTTTAGAAGAGATGGGATTTCACCACGTTGCTCAGGCTGTATTTTTTTTTGTTTTGAGGATTATTTTGGTTCTTTCGGCCTCCTTGAATCTCTATATGAATTTTAGAATCACTGTATTAATTTCTTCAGAGAATTCAGCCAAACTTCTGACTTCTTAGATGTCAGTGATTCTGTAGATTAATTTGGGAAGTATTGCTATATTAACAATATTAAGTCATTTGATCCATGTACATGGGATGTTATATCAGTTTGCTAGGGCTGTCATATCAAAGTATCACAAATTGGGTGGTTTGAGCAACAATGATTTATAGTCTTATAATTTTGGAGGCTAGAAGTCTAAGCTTAAAGTACCATCAGGGTCGTGCTCCTCTGAAGGTGCTGAGGAAGAATCTGTTCCAGGTCTCTCTCCTGCTAGTTCCTTCAATTGTACCAGCATAACTCCATTCTTCACATAGCATTCCTCTGTGTATATGTATGTGTCCAAATTTTCCCTTTTTGTAAGGATAAAGTCATATTGGATTAACTGCAAACAACTGCCTGATCCCATCTACATCAATAATATCCTCAAAAACCCTATTTCCAATTAGGTACATGTATTGAAGTACCGAGAGTTAAGACTTCAGCATATCAGTGGGGTGGGGGGGACACGGTAACCTATAGCATACCTTTCCTTTTGTTTAGAGCCTCTTTAATTTGTTTCAACAATGTTTTATAGTTTTCAGAGAATATATTCTTTACTTGTTTTGTTTTTATTTTTAATAGACTTTATTATTTGAGCACTTTAATGTTTATAGGAAAATTGAATAGAAAATAGAGTTCTGTATACACCCTTAATGTCTCCTCTCCCCAGTTCATTATTAACATCTTCCATTAATGTGGTAAACTTTTTATAATTGATGAGCTAATATTGATATATTATTACTACCTAAGCACATAGTTTACATTGGGATTTGCTCTATGTTGTACATTCTGTTGATTTTGACAAATACATAATGACATGTATTCACCATTATTGTATTATACAGAATAATTTTACTGCTCTAACAACTTCCTCTGCTTCGATTGTTCATCTCTTTTTCCTCCACCTTATCCCCAAACCTCTACAACCCCCTGATGTTTTTACTGCCTTCATAGCCTTTTCCAGAATGTTACATAATTTGAATAATACAGTATGTAGTCTTTACAGATTGGCATCTTTCACTTACATTTAAGGTTCTTCCATGTCTTTATGTGGCTTTGTCCATTCCTATTGCCAGTTTGTGTATCCATTCACCCACTAAAGGACATCTTGGTTGCTGCTAAGTTTTGGCAATTATGAACAAAGCTGCCAGAAACATTTCTGTGAAGGATTTTGTGTGGAGTAGAAGTGGTAACAGCAGATACCCTTGTCTTGTTCCCATCTTAGGAAGGAAAATTTTAGTCTTACCACTATTAAGCGGGATGTTAGTTGTGGAATTTTTATAGATGCCCTTTATCAGATTGAGGAAGTTACCTTCTGTTCCTAGTTTTAGTGATTTTTTCCCACTAATCATGAAAACATGATTAGTGGAATTTTGTCTAATGTTTTTACTGTGTCTATTGACATAATCATATGGTTTCTGTTTTTTGTTCTATTAATATGATATATTTTATTAAATGATGTTTGGATGTAAACCAAGCTTACATACATGGAACAAATCCCACTTGATCATGGTGTATAATCAACTTTTTGTTCTCTGGATTTTATTTGCTAGTATCTAATTGAGGATATTTGTATTGATATTCATAAAATATATTGGGCTGTAGTATTTTTTCTTGTGATATCTTTATCTAGTTTTGTTATCAATGCAATCCTGTCTTAATTGAATGAGTTAGAGAGTGTTTATTTCTCTTCTATTTTTTGGAAACAATATTTATTCTTTAATATTTGATAGAACCCACCAGTGAAGCTATGTATGCCTGGACTTTTCTTTGTAAGTAGTTTTTTGTAATTGATTTAACCTCTTGCCTTATTATAGGTCTATTTGGATTTTCTCCTTAATTATTGATTTTAGTAATTTGTGTCTTTTTTCTTGATCAGTCCAACTAAAATTTTGTCAATATCTAATCATTATAAATAAAAAGTTTATGGATTCATTAATTTTCTCTGCAACTTTTCTGTTCTCTGTTTCATCAATTTCTGCTCTAATATTTATAATTTCCTTTCTTCTGGTTGGTGAAGCTTTGATTTTTCTCTTCTTTTTTCTGATGAGTAAGCTGAAAATTTAGATTATTAATTTGAGCTATTACTTCTTTTTAATATAGGAGTTTACAGCTATAAATATCACTTTATACATTGTATTAACTTCATTTTATTGGGGTTTTCTTGTAAGAAATGAGTCATGTTTTCCTAACTGCTTTCAAGATTCTCCTGCAGTCCCAGCACTTTGGATTTTCTCTTTGTCTTTGTCTTTCCAACATTTTTACTATGATGTGCCTGTGTGGATATCTCTGCATTTATACTGTTTGGAGTTTGTTGTGCCTCTTAAATTTGTAGATTAATGTTTTTCATCAAATTCTGTAAGTGTTAAGATATTATTACTTTTTCTTTTTCTTTTTTTTTTTTTTTTTTGAGACAGAGTCTCGCTCTGTCATCCAGGCTGGAGAGCTGTGGCGGGATCTCGGCTCACCGCAAGTTCCACCTCCGGGGTTAACGCCATTCTCCTGCCTCAGCCTCCTGAGTAGCTGGGACTACAGGTGCCCGCCACCACGCCCGGCTAATTTTTTTTTGTATTTTTAGTAGAGACAGGGTTTAACCGTGTTAGCCAGTAAGGTCTCGATCTCCTGACCTCGTCATCCGCCCGCCTCGGCCTCCCAAAGTGCCGGTGTTACAGGCGTGAGCCACCGCGCCCGGCCTCAGGTATTATTACTTTGAATACTTTATTGCTTCTAAATCTCCACTCTTATTACTTCTGTTATACATATATTGATTTGTTTAGTGAGTACCACATTTTTCTGAGCGTGTGTTAATATTTCTTCTTTTTCCTCTTTTTTTCTTTGAGTATAATGTCTCTGTATTATGTTTACAATTTTCTGTATGATATGTGTAATTTTTCTGTTAAAGCATCTCTAACATAAAACTTATTAAAAATACAATTAGAAGTGGTTTTCCAAAATATTTGTACCAATTTAACACAATCACATGCTATAATACAACCCTTTGCTATAAGTCATCTCCAACGTGTGGTATTGATATTTGCTTAAGCAATGAGTGTAAACTAGCATCTTATTGCTTACTTAATTTGCATTTCTCTATTTTCTCTATTATAAATGAGATTGAATATTTCTAAACAGATTGTTTTATAATTAACGTTTCTTTTGTAAAATACCTGTTTTTTTCATATTTTTAAAAAATGTTGTTTGGCTTATAAAATTTCACTTTGTATACTGAATATAAATTCTGTGCTGCTCATATGAGTTGCAAATGTCTTTTCTCAATTTGTGTTTTGTTTCTTCATTATTCCTTTCTGTATCTTAAATCTCTCATCTGGGTTCACTTTATTATATCTTGCAATATATCATTTAGTTGTTTCTTGTTTTTTGATTTTTATAATGCAAATCTTTTGGCATATTTCTATTTATTTCTTTATTTTTTTCTCTCTTTTTAAGGAGTTTGTTCTCTCTTTACTGAAGATGTTACTCCCCTATCTTCTAGATTCCATTATTGCTGTTGAGAAATCTGGTATTAACCTATTATGTTGTTAATGTTTTTATTGATTCTCATTCTTAGTAGTAGTTTTGATTATAGATCATATTTTACTACGTGTAATCGATAGAGAACACCATAACCTTAAATTGGTAGTAGATTGGAAAGTATCTGCTTCCTGACAGAATTTTAGTCTGTTTCTGATGATGACCAGAAATGCTACTGACAAGTTTAATCTTTTTCATGGTCTTTAGAATAATGTGAAAGATTTAGCTTCAACTTCTTCACATTCCTGGAAGATCTATTTTTTAGTATTCAGATCTCTGATTGCTGATATCTTAAGGAAGACCATTTTATGTTTATATTTTCCTTGCCTTGTATCACTGCTACATTTGTTGCTGTTTTTTTAAGCTTCAGAAATTTCCTTAACATTCTAGTGAAACCAGTAGTGCATGACACTTATTGTGTGTTGTAGTTCATGCAGAGGCTTAGTTCTATCTGACATAACATGATTTAAAAGCCATACTTCTAAATCTGAAATGTTACAAGGAAAATTCTGTGCAAAGACAAGAGGTAAGAGTTGTTTAACATTTTTATAATAAATAAAGTTAAAATAAATTATCCCTTATTATAGATTAGAAAAAGAAATCTGGTAAGATTTCCTATTCTATTTCAGATGTTCTGATACATTCTTGCTCCTGAATTTCATTCTCAGAGTGCCATAAAAATTATTTGCTTTTGTTGATACGGTCCCCTTCAGATAAGGAAAATAAAATTGCCAATATATTAACTTCAAATTTGTGAAAATGTAACCATTCCCTCTGAGCAACCATTTAAAGTGTTGTTTCAGGTGTGTTGGTTGACCAAATGTCTGAAATCCCTTCCCTGAAGGAAGGGATTGTTTAATTTTTTCCTTTGAATCATCACAATATTTTGGTTTGGTATGGAAGTCAATGAATTGGAAAGAATAAGAATGAATAAGGGGAGAAGTTCTGTAATGAAAGTAGTAGATGAATGATAACGTGTTTGTTGGAATTATGGAACATGTTGCTCTGGGAAAGAATAACATGCTTGGACCAAAAAGGTTCTGGGGAACTGAGTATATACCACTCATCTAATGTAACTCTTTCCCCAACTTCTATTTGAATATACATGTTAACATATATATGATATAAATTAAGATACCTACACACAGACACACACATAAAAACTTTCAGGTTTGTTTTGAAAGCTCTTCATATACCTATACAAGGATGAACATTTTTCTCCTATGAGTATCATTTAATATATGCTATTGTATGAGCATATAATTACATTAAACTGACTCTTTTATGACTCTTTATTTTAACGTAAATGCTTCAGTTAAAGATATGCATAATTTCTATATATGTTTCAAAAAATTAAGGATTGAAGAATAAATCTTTTGAAGTAAAAGTTTACATGTTAACAATAATTCAACCAGAAACAAGTGGAATTCCAGATACATAAATTAAAAGATCCTTAACAGAACAGTTTTGTTTTTCCATTTCTATATAAAGAAGTTTGTTTTACAAGCAAAGTAACGAATGGCTTAAAACAATCTTCTTGTTGCTAGGCTCTCAGATACCTAAACAGACCTTATACTTTTTAGGTTTAAACCTAACGAACTGAAATATTATAAAGATACATAGTAAAATAAGAAGGTGAATCATCTCAAAAATTAGAATTTTACTTTCCTAGTAAATGTCCTTGATATTGTGTACAATAAATATTGATTTCTTTTTTTTTTTACTTTCTCCCGTTTTAATCCTTCTCTTAAGTAAAACAAACTCTCTATGCTAATTAATCTTTTAAAAAATACAACACTTCTTAAAACATGTTCTTAGAATATAACTTATTTCCTAATTGTTATAAATAAACTATTTCATTTTGAAGTGTTCTAAAATTATTTATATCAGGTAATAAATGTGAGTTTGATGATTTGTTGGATTATAAAATGTCAAGTATAATATAAAAATAAATTGAAGAACTTGATTCAAATGTTAGAGAAATCTTACTAAGTAGTACAGATACAGTGGTAAATAATATTGAGAAATGAGCTTAGAACTATACTTTCAGAAGACCCAAGTGACTTTCCAGTTTCTATTCTTCAATGGCAAGGATATTTGCTACAAGTCACATTCCCTTTGAAAACTTCTTTGTTTCCCACTCATATAACAGATTCCTTTGTGGTGCAAAACATTTTGAAACATGAGGGCCTGATACATGTGTGTATGTGTGTAGTTTCTAAGTGGGGTTGGGGATTGTTGGGGACTGTTATTGAACTATGTTATATTAAAAGGTAGGATTAAATATCTTATTGTAGATTTTGTTTTATTTTATATGCTGTGTGTATGTGTGTTAGATGAGGGGATTCAGCTTGAATAAAATAGTGCCGTGATCATGATGCAAATAAACATATTAAGAAGATAGTGTAAAAACAAATGGGAGTTGGGCTTGGATAAATGTACTTAAGTAAATGGAGGGTCCATCCATTTTCTCTTCAAGCCTTGATCTATGATTTCTTTTTCTCCTTAAAACTCTGTCAAAAGTCAAGATTAAATTCTACTGGAAATGTTAAGCAGATTATGAAAAACCAAAAGTACAAATGCTATAAAACCTATATGAAATAAAACTACAAAATCAACTGGGAAAATTATGGAAAACTTAGCAAGAAACACTTAATACTAAACAGTATATATATGCTCAACAAATCAAAATGAAAGAGATCTCAAGAATACCCATATATTAATAGTATTTTATCTATTCATGTCAAAATAATACATTAGATGTTTAATATACATTCATTTTGATACATCTGAAATGAAAATATTTAATTATGCAGCATCTCAGTAATATCAATAATGAAATATTTTCCCCTCAAAATTCAAGATTTTTCTCTTAGATTATAGATGTAGAAAACTTCAGGAAAAAGTTGTGACTTTTCTACTATAAATAATAATTTGTTATTTTATTTAATAAAAATATATTACACATGATATTGATAAGTAATCAAAGAATAGGAATTTTACTAATTCTTACAAAAGTACAATAAATAAACATAAATAGCTGGAATATTGATGTTTGATTCTACCTTGTTTTTTCATTTATCTTCATTTTAAAAAGTTGTATTTCTATTAACAGAATATTTGTAATAACATCTATCAGTTGCCTCTGTTTAGTGGCATGTGTTCTGATTTAGTTGCTTCTGATATGTGCAGTCTTCTTGCACTTTTACATGTGCCTGTGTGTGAATGTGTAGGAGAACAATTATTAAGTTACTAAAAATAATGAATGTTTATAAAAGATCTGATTGTGTATGTTTATTTGTAACCAGAGCAGTTTTTAATATTGTAAGTACATGTTTAATTGATAATGTAAAATAAGGAAAGTGGGCAAATTATAAGTGTGCAGGGCAATACATTTTTACAAATGAAACACCCCCATGTAACCAGAACCACGTTCATGAACTAGAACATGATCAATGTGCCTACTTCCTTCTGGTTACTACCGCCTCTCCAAAAACAAGCACACCCCCACCTTCTAACTCTATAGATGAATTTTGCCTGCTTTTACATTTCATGTAAACACAATTATGTAATATATACATTATTATGTCTTTCTCAGCATTATGCCTGTGAAACCTTATCCCTGTCATTGCTCATAGTTGTAGCTGATTACATTTTGTGTTGTGTAGTATCCATTATGTAAATTATACTGCAATTTATTTTTCCATTCTTCTGATGTGAATATTTAGGTTATTCCCACTTTTATGTTATTATGAATATGCTGTTATAAACACATGCATATGTACTTTAGAGAACACATGTAAGTCATTCTGTTACACATATACTTCAACGATTGTTATTTTTCTACTAGATTTTTTTCAGGTGATAATCATATGATTATGGTGTGATTATCACCTGAAAAAAATAAATTATTCTGATTCTTTCTAAGATTTATGCCTTCTGATATACTTATGGTCTATACAAACTAAATAAAATGCAGATTTAATTCGGGTTGTTTCCATCAATCTTAGCATTATTGACATTTTTGATAGCATATCTATTGATTGTGGGGGTCATCTGTCCTATACATGGTAGGCTAGTTAGCAGATCTCTGGCCTCTACCTATGAGATGTCCCTATGAGTAGCAACTTTCTCACACACACAGTCATGATCAAAATTGTTACCAGAAGTGCCAAATGATCTGGGCAAGGCGGGAGAAATCATCCTCCATTAGGAGTCACTGGGATGAAATTTCCAGAAAAAATTAATAAGTAATAGTGATGTATGTATTACAGAAGAGAAATTATGTGGTTTGATTCTCAAGAAAGTTCATAAACAAATTCTTAGAAAATTTTTTATTATACAGGCAAATGTGATTATGAACTTCTCATTTTCAAAAATAATCAATTCCAAAAGAACAATGTTTAGTTACTCTAGATTTCAAAATCCCTTGTCATCAACTGTTACTGTCTTCTGTTCTCTTCACAAATATCACAAATTCCTATTTTATTAGGTAATTTCAATACCGACAATTCTATTACCTGCTACTGGGGTTAAGTGATACAAAATAAATTCGTATTCCTGGATCTATCATTTACTAATTTTATGATCAAAAGTGAGCCGGTTAGTCTCTGCAGTCCTCAGTTCTTCCAGCTGCAGAACATTTTTGCCACTAGCATGTAGAATTATGAGAGCTAAGTGAAATTCTGTATGTAAGGTATCAGGATAAGAAAAACAACACTAATGAATTTATTAGGTAATAGAATGAAATATAATTTTAACAATGACATCGATGATGAGCTTTAATTCATTTATCAACTTGCAGAAAAGCTCTGCTGTGTTAGTAAATTGGCCTGTGATGAATACATTTGTCAGGAGGGTGAGAAATAGCCTCTTAGGGTAGTGAGTTAAGAGTGATCCACTAGAGAAAAGAGATGAAACCTTAAAAGAAAATAACAAGTTGTGGGGGCCAGGTAAGGAGTTAATTGACTTAATAATAGTGAAATGTAGTAAATAATTCAGAAGTAACAGATTTTTAATATTCATTTCCTTTTATTTTTAATATAAAAGTGTAAGTTAATTTAATTTTAATGATAGCTGTGTTTGACAACTGCATCACAAAATTCTTGAAAATTTAATGATCGGCTCTTGTCTCTTGTGAGTGGTTACTGTGGAAACACATGAGTTGTGTGTGTGTGTGTGTGTGTGTGTGTGTGTGTGTGTGTTTCACTTCAAAACTGGTTATTACAAATCAAAGTTATTTGTAACAAATGTCTGACCACAAAATGTCTCTGGATTATCAAAACATCTAAAAACCCAAGTTTAAGACTTGTATTTATTATTCGAGAACAATAAAAATAATGAGGATGATTTCTTCTCAGAATTGTCTGTTTAAGCTTATCTACTGGAGTGGTCCATGAACACAAAATGTATCTATTCAATAAGCATCTAGAAGTAATCATTCTATCTATTGTACACTTCATTTGATTTATTATATCAATATGACTTTTAATTATAGAGGTTTTTTTCTTATGGCATATTATGCATAATACTGGAATTCAGGAAAGAAATTAATTGATGTATATGAACATGATTTTTTCATTATCAAACTGGGACTTTATTAACTTTAGTAATGTATAATATATATATCTAAGAACAATGTTATAACACAACACATAGACAAGTTTAAATATATCTCAAGTGAAGGAATGCAAGCATGACATTTTAAAAACACTTTTCCATATCGAATATAAAAAGAAAGAAAATAAAGCATACCATTACCAGTAAGTCATTCAGTCATACAACTAATATTTAATGAGCAATTACAACGTGGTCATTTAATTATTCTACATATGTATGAAATAGACTACATTCCTGTACTCAAAGAGATTTTATTCTAGGGATAAAAACAGACAATGAGTAAATGAAAAAAAAATCACATGTAATTCTAGGTCAGACTTTGAGACAAATTAAGTAAGTGCTATGAAAATAAAATAATGCATGATAAGAAGATTGCAAGTGGAATGCAAAAAGTATTTTAAGCAAAGGGATAAGGAGAAGACTCTTGAAAAAAAAATGACTTTGTATTGGGGACTAAATTAAATAAAGAATTGAGTCATGCAAATATCTGGGGAAAGAGAACTCCAGACAGACAAAATGGAAAGGTCAAAGAACCTGAAAGGGAGAAAGAGTTCAGGGAACAGAAAGAAGTGAGTAAAGCCGGAGCACTTTAAACTGGAGGAAGAGTGGTGGATGGAAGAGATACCAGGTGCAAAATCACAGCCTGAAGCTGTCATTACTTCAGCACTGTTAGAATATATCCCACTATTAAGCCACGAATGAGACTATGACCCCAATCATCCACTTATAAAAACATAGAACATAAAAGAACTTTAAAATAAGGTTGTGGTTAATATTAATAATATAAATATAATGTAATATAAATGAACAGGAATGGAAATAATGTTATTACTATTAAATTAAGTTGTATCCTGTTGCTGAATATGTCATGTTTTAAACCAGCCTAAAACAGAAGTAAATCATAATGCATGCCTTTCTCGCCCCTCTTTTTCTTTTGAAAATGGATGGAGCCTTCTCTTCATTTTCAGTGGTAAATTAATCCTTAACAATAGTCAGATTACCATTTAGGACAAATCTGATTCAGGATCCGGAATGAGGAAAAGAGGTCACCTTAATTAAACACATTGCTTTGCCTAATCTAAAAAATTTTCTTTTTAATCTGGGGTCTGCTAACAAGGAAGCACGGATTGAGCAAAATAGTGGTTGAGTGGACAAACAATAAATCTGCCATTTTATATTATTTAATTTACTTAAATTGATAAGTCTTTCATTCAGTTGCAAAAATAAGTTTATGAACCAATAAGCAAAAATGAATGAGGCACCAAATATATGATTGCTTACTGAATTCTAAAATTAACTGTTACTAAAGGTTGAGTTGAAAGTAATGAATTAATACTTTTTGAAATTATACCTTATTATATCTATTTTGCTTTTAATCATCCCTTTTATTCATCTGTATCTAAATCATTTAGCACAATCTTTCAGTGTCTTTCCATTATATTCAAACCTGAAATCTAGTACCATTAAAAAATGTTATGTAATCTTGTTGTATGATTAGGAATTGATTCCTTTAGCTACCCAATTTCTCACAATGAATAAATCAATCGGTTTTTACATTTAGTACCATTCACCAATATTTAAAACATCCTCAATAATTGTTTGGGTGCCGTTTCAAGAATTTTAGGTAAACTGTAAACCATCTCCTCATCTCCACAAATAACTATATATGCTTACAAATTATGCATACATTTTTTGGAATGAACACTCACTCACTTTGTATGAAACCCATTTAACTATGCTATAAGTCCATGGACCTCAGGATAAGAATCTTAATGTAAATTAATATTTGAAAAAAAATCTCCTTCATATTCAATTCAATCAGCTAATTTTAATTAGCTGGATCCCAAAATGATATAGTTCTATCAAA
This sequence comes from Papio anubis, assembly GCF_008728515.1. Classification (NCBI taxonomy): domain Eukaryota; kingdom Metazoa; phylum Chordata; class Mammalia; order Primates; family Cercopithecidae; genus Papio; species Papio anubis. The sequence goes on along the minus strand of NC_044979.1, from coordinate 85,166,418 downwards.
AAATCACATATCAAATACTTTTGTGGATAAGGCTGTCAATTCCTAAGACCAGATTACACACAATCTCAGATTAAGATTCTTTTTCAACACATGGAGTGCTACTGTTTTAATAATTTAGTTTTTTGCAAGTACTTGAAAAGTGGTAATCTTTAATGGCAAATCAGTTCTATTTATATTAATTCCTGCATCCATGCCCTACTGAAGTTAGTTGGCTTTTGTTTTCAGCCAGAATAAGTAATTCATCTCATATATTTTTATGAAAATATATAACTCTGTCTTCCTCACATCTAGTATTTAAATTATGGTCCTTACCATAACAAGAAGTATGATCTGTATACTTTGAGAATTCAATGATACATTTACATTCTCTCCTATCAAAGTCTTATTTCAGATCTAAGCTATTTGAGAGAGACAGTCTAATAAATTATTAAAAATCAGTAAATATCATGCTGTATATTCATAAAATAAAATACTTGGAATCTCATCTCTCTGTCCAAAGCTACATACCTAAACTGAAATAAAGTTTATCAATGTAAATAGTTTTTATAGACTAATAATACAAGAAATGTTAGATTTTGAATGGTGATGTTGGGTTCTTGATAAAATGTGGTCGTAGACAAATGTGCCTTACAGAGAATTTCAGAAATATGTTTGTCTTTCTGTCTACAGATTTGTTTATACATTTTATCAGATAGGAAAAATAATGTAACTGAAATTTTCTTTATTTATTTTAGTTAAGAAGAAAACTCAGTCCCTAATTATGTGCTTATCTATTATCAGTCCATCTCAAACGCCTAAACATGTTTACTCTCCAGCTCTTCTTCCTTGCTCTGTATTCTGTTTAATCTCTTAGACACCACCTTTAAAATTATATTAGGAGCCATTTCAGCATCAGTAGGCAATATATGCACATTTTTAAAGCACCTTAATTGTGTGTTCTGAGGACTAAGGGACCACATACAGAATATCCATAGTTTTCTAGATTCCTCTTTGCATATGGGCACACATACAGATGTGTACCTGCTTAAATACTTGTGTATTTGTATGCACATATTCATATAAAATTGACCCTTAAACAATATGTGGGTTAGGGGGACCCATCCCCAGCACAATAAAAAATTTACATATACCTTTTGACTCCCCAAAACGTTGACTGTTGGCTGAAGCCTTAATAAACAGTCAGCTAATACATGTTTTGTTGTATTATATACTGCATTTACAACAAAGTAAGCTAGAGAAGAGAAAATATTAAGAAAATCATTAAAGAAGAGGAAGTATATTCACTATTCATTAAGTGAAAATGGATCATCATAAAGGTCATCATCCTGTTGTCTTCACAAGGAGTAGGGTGAAGAGGAGGAGGAAGTATATGGTTGTTTTTGCTGTCTCAGGGGTAGCAGAGGCAGAAGAAAGTCGCATATGAGTGGACCCACAAAGTTTAACGCTGTGTTTTTCAAGGGCTAACTGTATATTAGACCAAGGAAAAGGAAGAAACCACAAAAACAGTAGGGAAAAAAAAAAGTCAAGAAACACATACATATTTCTCATTGTGTGTCAGATGCTAAGATTACTTACTTTAATATTAGCAATGATGCTTTGAAGCTGGTATTAATCATCTTCCTATTTTACAAATTATACACATACACACAGACTATATATAATAATGTTATTTAAAAAAATAAACTTGGAGTCTCCATTAATATGTACCTGTGAATGTGATTGTTCACTGATTGGAGCTGATTTGCCCATATTATGCTGAAAATATGCAATGTATCTGGATTCTTGTAAATATAGATATACAGGATTGTCTCCTTTCCTTGAAAGGAGAGCATCTTTTTATAGGGCAGTCTTCATGTAACCTTTATATTTAATCAGAATTTAAATACACTTAAAACAACCAAGCTATATTTAGAAACATGAAAACTTGTTTTATTTAAATTCTATTAGTAATATATTAATTGATTAATACATTGATAGTATATACATTGTAAAAACCATGAAGACATGTATTACATAGACAATAAAAACATTAAAAATATAGCATAATTATAAATTTAACAAAAGGTGTGTGTGTGTGTGTGTGTAGTGAATGGACATAATCAGATCAATAGCTGGTTTTATAACATTGAAGCAGGAAGTCATTACAAGGAGATATTTAATCATTTATATCATGTGAGAAACAAAGACGGGGCAGGGACCACCCTGATATAAATTAAAGGCTAGTCCCTTCCAAGTGCCACCACTGCAATGATTTAAGTATTCTCTGCTCTTTTGTAACACTGCTCAAGGTTCACATTCCTAGAAAGGCAAGTTTTATTGGCCTGGAAACTTGGAGGCCTGATAAACAGCACAGCAGGATGACATGGGAATGGGAGAGTAATCATTTACCAAAGGAAAGTCTAAGTCTGCTGCCAAAAGAAGGTGGGGGTGAAAGATGCTGAGCCAGCAAAGAGGCCTGCCCTGTGTTTCCCTGCAACACAGAGCTATGACCACTTCCATTCCTTTTTTTCTTCCTTTCCTACTTCTTTTTGAAAATATATGAAAAATCATTATAGACAAATCAAAGCAAGGCATTTAAGACATTTGAGGATTGGTAAAGAAATAGAAAGTGTACTTTAGAGGTATTTGTCTGCCACTTTATGAGTTCCTCCTATTGTGTCCTTCAGAAGGTTCCAAAACCTGTCTTTAATTACTCTCTAAAAATGGGGACAGTGTACAAGGAAATTACGTACCTCCTATGTAATTTTGCAAAAAGTAATGACCCCATGCTCAATTTTAGCCTCGTTTTCACTTTGCTTCTGAAATAGGAGTTTCTCTTCATTCAAATGTAATACTTCTACTTGTGATTTTGATCCAATTTAATCTATTTTTACAAAGACAAGTTCTCCATCACTTTTCAGCATTCTTGTTTGTACAGTCCAATCTCTATCTAGTGACCTCACTTCCTGAAAATACATTAGAGTTTACCTGTATAAACCATGTTAAAAACCTGCAGAAGCTCCTTATCGCTGAAACTCATGGCTCTGAAAAATCACACATCTTAGTTTCTTCTTTCTGAGACTCATTGTCAACATCCTCTGTTTAGCCACCCATTCATTACTTGCTGCCTGGATTAGCATTTCCCAAACTGAGTTCTATAGTCTTGCTACTCAAAATGTAGTCGATGGACAAGCAATGTGGGCATCACCAGAGAAGTTTTTGGAAATGTAAAATGCCTAAACATTTAGAATTTGAATTTACACTTCAACAAGGATCTAGGGTGACTTGTTTTGAGAAGCACTTTTCTACAAAATATTAGTTCCATGAGATTTTTGGGGGGAAATGGGGAGAAAGAGAGAGTGAGAAATGAGAGAAAAGGAGAGAAAAGAGAAGAGGAAAGAAGAGGAGAAGATGAGAAAACAAGTTACTTGCTTCTCGGGTATCCACAATATAATTAGTCTGTTTAAAACTAATACAAAATCTTACCATACAGAAATAGTATTCTGCATGTATATACATTGAAGATCTTGTAAAGATCATCATATACATAGTAACTATTTTATATTTACTCATGTCCTCGTTTTCTATAAAATTACTGCTGCTGTTTATGGTTACTATGATCTGACTGAAAATAACTAATGGAAAGGTTTATTTGCATGCATTTGGTAGAAAATGCATATATAGTTTCATTTGTTTTATGTAAATGTCTTTTTTTGTCAAAAATTCTCTGATGGGATATTTTAATTCAAAAAAAAAAAAAAACCTTTTGGGTAGGCATTCTAGTCATTCATGCCTGTTATTAAGCCTTGATGAAACTCTTGTAATTCAATCAAAACTCAAAGAGTTCATCTTGCTGTTGCTATAAAAGAAACGTTTTTCCCCTTGATAAATAACTCAGTGTGACACACCTACCTCTTTTACAATAAACACTGTCTTTTTTGTTAGTTATTCCCTTTAAAAACAGCCACAATTCACAGATCGATAAGCCTACCAAAGCCACTTTAAATTGGAAAACCATTTGCAGTCTCATTAGAGCACATAAAGAGACAGGCCCCAGCACCACGATTTGTCAGCTGATATTCTCAGAAAGAAGCAGGCACTTGAATGTTTTCCTGTACAATAATACTCAAATTAGCTCTAAGGCTTCTCTCAATGTTAGTACATAATGTGCTTTCAGAACCAGGAGTCTCTAAATGTGACATTAGGCTGTAAGTAGAATTATGACTGCAAAGAAATTCAGTTATGTTGGTTTACTTGCATTGGTTTCAGTCACTGATAAAAATGCATTAAATTTAAAAAGTTGGACAGATGTCAAAGGACAGATCAATAACCACATGGAGTTTTAAATCAAGTTAGGGGATTGATAGAAATAGACATTCTTTATTATAATAATTTGACTTTGTTTCTCACCTGCTTCAGTATTAATTCTGAAATATACCCTAATTTGCATTTTAATTTTACATGATAAATTTTATTATGTTAGGTAGAATATTATTTTAGAGTTATAAACAAAGCAAAGATTGGTGGAATGTATGTATAAAGATCACTTTTCCTTGTTAAAATTAGTATTTGATGATTTCTTATTGCTTGTCTCTTCTCTAGTTTGATGTCTACTTTGCACATTCAGAAAGTAATAGCTTAACCCTAAAATGATTAAAAATAAATAAATGAAAACCAAGTTTTAATTCAATGAGATTATAGTATGCCAAGTAGTCTGGTACTCACAGAATTGATAATCTAGCATATTTTCACATAATTGCTTGCTTTTCTCTATATCACACTTTTAATTCATATTACAAACACTTATTTAGAACATCAACACACAAATACATAATGTTTCTGTTGAAACTTTTCAAAAAGAGATATTTCTCTCCTGTGAGCAACTTATTACATAAGTAATTTTGGATATTAGTGAAATCAAGAGGGAAACATAATCTAAATTATTTCTCTGCTGATCAAATAAATGGAAGTTGAAATTATTCATGAGGTTGAAGCACTGAAATCTTGTTTATTGAATCCAGAGATGACAAGTTATTCAAATGCTCATTTTTTTCTGAGGAAATTGATCTTCTGCAGAAATAAGACAATAAAAGAGTATTCAGGACCATAGTATATTGCTGTGCTATGGAAAAAAATTATTACTGACAGATCGTCATTTTTCTACAGACTCAATAGGTGGATTTCAGAGAGGGACATATTGGGATATCATATAGTCAGGAACACAAGCTTTCATAGTTTTTGGCTTATGTACCATAATTGATTTAAAAGAGCAATTTTTTAAATAATTTTTTTTGTAATTTTCAGATATCAACCAAACAGAGGAACTTCTAGGGCTGTTGAAAATTAGATATTTTAAATATCTTAAATATTAATCATAATGGAAGAGCAGCAAAACAATAGACACAAACTAGGAAAGTTGTATTCCGTAGAAGCTTGGTAAACTTATTAGGTTCCTAAAATTTAAATTCATGTATTAATAAGACCTTAGTTGCTTTTTTATCTTTTTATACATTAGTTTTGGAAATTGCATAGGTTAACAAACATTTAAATTCTGAGGACTGCAGAGAGGAATAAGACATAATTTCTAACCTGAAGGAACTTTTGGAGTGATGCAATTAGCGCAACAATATTTGTTTGAAGACAGAGGCAGAAGAGAGATACAAATGTCAATTAAAAATGCATTCTATTCGTTCAATACATAGAGTACTCATATATGATATGCAAAGCACTATGCTAAGAGTAAGAATTTAACTGGGGGCACAGGGAGAATTTTTATAGGCCCATCAGATTTAAGAGAGGAACTGAAGGATTGATAGATCCAATTTGCAGTTACAGAGAAGGAACAGGACATGTCCTCCAGTGATACAAAATGGTTGTGATATAGTGAGCATTATGGGAAAGTTTAAATATGTTCTGTTGATAGAAAATAATCGAATAGAAAAAATTAGTGAAGCTTTAGTAGTAGATTAACAGGGAAACAAAGATTTATTGTAAGGGAGGGAAATGCTGGTGGTTAGTTCCTCTCAGTGCCAGGTTCATCATTTTTATAATATGCTCTGTTACAACAAAGGTGTGAGTTTGCAAATCCATCTCTAAGATTCCTTTACCATCTGAGAGGTAATAGTGAGAGACTGAAAGGACAGAGGAACAGATAGGAGACGATTCTTACCCCCAAGTTGTTTCAGCTTCAGCAGATAGTAGCAGCTCCAGTGCCATTTGATATTACTGGACCGACCAAATAGCACTTTCCAAGGTGGCCCAAGACCACCCATAAAGTTCCTATCACTCACTCCCTCTTTTTCCCCCCCAGCCTCCCACTAGGTACCAACACCAGTTGCCTGGAAGCCCTTTGGTGGTCAACAGATTAGCTTTGATAAACTCCTAGTTTCTGGTGACCCTTATGATACTTTCGTTCTCAAGCCTAAGGTGTTATAGCTACTTCTTTTAGATCCTATATAGTTTTGCATTTTTAATACCTGAGGAACCAATTATTTACATTAAGTGACTTATGTTTGAAATTCCTAGTATTATGTCTATGTGTTGAATGTGCCTTACCTGATATGGAAAGCATTGAGATATTTTGCCCATAGGGATGGCATAAAGTGAGGTACTTTTAAAAGTGTAATTTTGTGGTTTGCAGTATTAACATAATATACAATAATCTGGCTAATGATGTTCATTAGGAAGAATTATTAGTAGTTTGGGTGAAGATAGACAGTCTTTATTTTTTCTAAGATGGCTGAGTAGAAGCATTTCCATCATGCTTCAACCGCTTAAAAGAACCAAAACAGTGTGCAGTCAATCACACTTTCCATACACTATCAAAGAGCATACATGGGAGTTCAACAGAAAAGCAAAGGGAAGATTTGAAATCTAGGATGAAGAAGGAAAATAGGTAGCCTGAGTGTCTGGGACTGGCTGGGAATCAGGAGTAAATCCCTACCACAGGAGAGAGTGAGTGAGTGCCTTTCTGCAGTCCATCTTCCCATGTAGGATTTGTACAGTCCAGAACATGGGAGAGCACCTTGACCCTCCCAAGCTATGAGCCTAACTTGGGTAGCAGCTGGGAGACTGTGAGGAGAAACTTCTCCAATCTAGGCAGCTGTTTTGGAGTGTCATTTTCAATCCTAGCTCTTAGGAGTCTGTCCATGGTCCTGGGAACCAGCAGTGTTGATTGCAGCTGTTGGAGAAACTCAGGTGGTACTTGCAAAACCAGGGCTTGAGCAGGGGATGGACTCCTGCAGCCATTTCTGAGAAGTGAGTGTGGAGTGGGTTCCAGAAACTGGCAATGAAACCAGATATGCCCACCCGCCACTTACCCTCCCCCACCCTGCTCCCTGGGACCTGAACAGGAGAAGAGTTGCCACTGAGGCTTAGTCTTGAGCCTGGTGGTGTATTTTATAATCCAGGACTTAGCTGCAGAATAGGTGCAAACTTCTGGGAGTGACTGGGTGGCAGATTGTCTGCCACAGCCGTGGCCTGAGAGGAATCCATGCTGGGACTGGATCATAAGAGGAATGCAAGTTCCACTCCCTCCAGCCAAAGCTGTGGCTGCAAGGACTGTCCCACCCTCTGCATGCCAAGACCTCAGCACAGCAATGGTCACTTCACACCCAAGCATTTTCACCAAAGGTCTGAGGACTACCCCACTCCCCCTATCTAGATACCAAAACCAGACAAGGACACAACAAAAATAAAACCCTACGAACCAGTATTTCAGATCAATATAGATACAAATATGCTTTAAAAGTACTAGCAAACTGAATCTAACAGCACATCAGAAAGTTAATACACTATAATCAAGTAGGTTTAATACCAGTGATGCAAGATGGTTTAACCTATATACAAATTAATAACTGTGATACAACACATAAACAGAATTAAGGACAGAATCATATGATCATCTCAATAGACAAAGAAAAAGCATTCCATAAAATTCAACATTCCTTCATGATAAAAATACTCAACAAACCAGGCGTAGAAGAAACATCCCTCAAAATACTGAACATTATATACAACAAACCCACAACCAACATCATACTGAACAGGAAAAGTTGAAATCATTCCCTCTAAGAACTGAAACAAGGCAAGGATGCCCATTCTCACCACTCCTGTTTAACATACTACTGGAAGTCCTAGCCAGAGCAATTAGACAAGAGAAAGAAATACAAGGCATACAAATTGGAAAAGAGGAAGAGAAACTATCCCTGTTTACTGATGCCATAACATCATATCTACAAAAACCTAAACGCTCCACCAAAGAACTTTTATATTGATAAATGAATTCAGTAAAATTTCAAAATAAAAATCAACTTACAAAAATCAGTAGCACTTTTATATAATAATGACCTAGCTGAAAACAAATTCAAAAACGCAATCCCATTTACAATAGCTATAAAAAATTAAATACTTAGGAATATATTCAAACAAAGAATAAAAGGTCTCAACAAGAAAAAATACAAAACACTGATCAAAAGAATTATAGATTACACCACCAAATAGAAAAATATACCATGCTTATGAATTGGAAAAAATAATATCATTAAAATGACCACACTGTCCAAAGCAGTGTACAAATTTAATGCAATCCCTATCAAAATGTGAATTTCATTTTCATAGAATTAAAAAAAAAATCCTAAAATTCACGTGGAACCAAAAAGTCACAAAATAACAAATCAATACTGAGAAAAAAAGAACAAATTTGGCGGAATCACGTGACCTGACCTCAGATTATGCTATAAGGCTATAGTAACAAAAACAGCATGGTACTGGTGTGAAAATAGACACATAGATCAATGGAACAGAATAGAGAAACCAGAAATAAAGCCACATATTCTCAGCCAAGTGATCTTTGATGAAGCTGATAAGAACATACATTGGGGAAAGGACACAGTTTTCAATAAATGATGCTGGAAAAATTAGATCGCTGTAAGCAAAAGCACAAAACTGAACCCCTATCTCTCACCATATACAAAAATAAACTCAAGATGTATTAAAAACTTAAATGTAAGACCATAAACTACAATAATACTAGAAGAAAACTTAGGGAAAATTCTTCTGGACATTAGTCTAGGCAAAGAAGACCTCAAAATTATGGGCAACAACAAAAATAGATAAATGGGACTTAAGTAAATTAAACAGCTTCTACACAGCAAAAGGAAATAATCAACAGAGTGAACAGACAGCCTGCAGAATGGAGGAAAATATTTGCTAACTGCATTCTACAAGGGTCTAATATCCAGAATATACAAAGAACTCAAATAACAACAACAAAACAAATAATATTATTAAAAATTAGGCAAATGAGATGAATAGACATTTTCCAAAAGAAAGCATACAAATGGCCAACAGGTATATGAAAAAATGCTCAACATCACTAACCACCAGAGAAATGCAAATTAAAACCACAATCTTACTCTGATCAGAATGGCTACTATTAACACATCAAAAAATAACAGATGTTGATGAGGATGCGGAGATAATGGAACATTTATACACTGTTGATGGGAAGTACATTAGTACAACCTCTATGTAAACAGTGTGGAGAATTCTCAACTAACTAAAAATTGAATTCCCAGTTGACTCAACAATCCCACTACTGGTTAGCTACCCAAAGGAAATAATATCATTTTACTAAAAAGATACCTGCACTCATATGTTTATCACAGCATTATTCACAAGAGCAAAGCTATGGAATCAACCTATGTGTTTATCAATGGATGACTGTATAAAGAAATGTGATGTATATACACAATGCAGTACCAGAGTGTATAAAGAAAATGTGATTTTGTGTGTGTGTGTATATATATGCACACACAATGCAGTACTTTTCAGCCATAAAAAAGAATGAAATTATGTCCTTTGCAGGAACAAGCCATTATCTTAAGTCAGACTCAGAAAGATAAATATTGCGTGTTCTCATTTCTAAGTTAGAGCTAGATAATATGTACACATGGATGTCGATTGTGGAATAATAGATAATGGAGATTCAGGTGGATGAGGGAGTAGGAAAGGGATGGATGATGAGAAATTACTTAACCGGTACAATATACATTATTCTGGTGATGTATATCCTAAAAACCCTAACTTCACCCCCATACAATCTACACATGTAAAAAAAGTATTGTACTTGTCCCCCATAAATTTATGCAAATAAAAATATTAAAATAAATAAAAATGAACATACACACAAAAAGAAACAGTGTGATTCTGTTTTGACAAGAGGTCACTGATGACATTCTTAAAAGCAATTTCTCTGCCAAATTGAACACAGATTGCAGATAACGGTAGGATGAGGCACTGAAGAAGTTAATCTAGCATGTGTATATCACTAATTAGAGAAGAAGTATTTATTTGTGAAAGAACAGAGAAATTCTATAACATAAAAAATATGTGTGATAAGAGATTATTTTTAAGTGAACAGAGGAAAGAAGATACATATTTGTTCATTATTTTGAGAAACCAACTCAAGTGAATTTCTGAGAAAATTTTAGTAAAATCAGTGTATCAGTAGGATAACTAGGTATTTAGATGGTTAAAGTTTTTTGAATATTTGAAAATTCCTTGTGTCTCCATGATTGCAACTAAATAGATTTCTATAAACTCATGCACTAAGATGCAAGCTCTACAAGTTCAGGGCTGTATGTTCACATCTGCTCATTAAATATCTGTTGAAAGAATCTGTATTTTAGCATATTTATCTTAACGCTTATAAATATAATGTTAAATATATTCTGTTTTCAAGTTGAAAAGACTTCTATTTAATTAGATTTTTCAAATTCACAGACTATTTCATTAGTTACACTTGTCATGTCATCTAGATGTAGCACTATGAAGGATATATTTGTAGTAACTATCTTGCCTTTTTATAGACTTGCTCAGAATTTACTATAAATTGCCTCCAAGATACTAGCCAATAACGTAATTCTTGTAAATTGAATCTTTACTGAGATCTCAAAATCAGAAATTTTAGAGCAGATTTTACATATAAATATTTAGGAAAAGAGAAGATGCAAATGTAAGTCAGCTGCTACTTTATGTACAACTTGTTATCATGTTTTGAAATATTCTTTTGATGATCCTGAGTTTGTTTTTCATTCTCTGATATTTTTCTATGAACACAGATATTGTAGCTTAAGAGAAAATGGGGAAATGGTAACTGAAAAAGGTGTATTTTTTCTTCATAAAAAGCAGAAAACAGTACACCTTTCTTAAAAGTATATATAATTAAACTTTTATTTTAATATCTTTTGACCATGACTTCTGTGTTTAATACTGCCAGATTTGTGTAGGAGTTTGCTTTGAATTTTTTATAGTTTTAAAATGTTTCAATTAGGGAGCTGATATAAAGCAAAGCAAAGCAAAACAAAACCTACCTAGCATCCTCATAGATCAACATGGGCATTTTTTAAAAGATAAGGATAGTGTGTGGTAGAACAGATGTTTTGCCATACCCACTTTCAGAAAGCAAACAAACAAAAAAGTTAAATAAAATGTTTCAAACTTAAATCAGTGAACTGGAAATAAAATTAATTCTTAGTGGTTCAAACTAGGAAAGAGAGGAAACTCAAACTAAGGAAAAGAAGGAAGTCATACTTAAGGAGACCATTCTAATGAGCTACTGTCCTCCTTATCCCTTGATAAAATCAAACCCCACAAATTCTAAATCATCATTTATATAGATAAGTAAAAATATCTACCAGCCAACCCCTCCAACAAGAAACTCCGAGAAACATGGCCTGTCTTGAAAGTTGATGCTTGGTGTAGACAAATAATAATAGTAAACATCACTCCAGTGAATCTGTAATAATAAACATGCTTCTTCAAGAGTCTGCAGGCCAAATTTTCACTAACCTGGTATTTCAAATTATACTCAAATGAAAGGGTCACCCTTCCAACTGGATGGAAGCAAATGCAAATCTTCTGTAGGGAACCACATTCAGCAAAGCATCAAAGGATTTCCATGGTAAATTTTAAAGGAAAATGAACAGATTGCTGAAATGTACAAAACACAAAAAAAGAAAGCAGGCACTACCAACAATAGCCAGAAGAAATAATTAATACCAGATTCATCTTCAGAGATACTAAATATTGGGTATATCAGAAATAAAATACAAAATACTTATGTTAAATATATTTAAAGAAATAAAAATGATGGTTGAGAATATGAGACAGCAGCACAAGGCATAAAAATTGACCAATTAAATTTGTAAAAGCAAACCAAAAACATAAAAAAAGTTGAAATATGGGACTTCTGGTTCCATGACGATAAAGAAGCATATTCTTCACAGATCCTCCCACTGACCACTAAAAAAAAAACTAAACATACTGCAAAACAATGAGAAAAAATAGGAAGATTCCGAAAGGTGGAAAAAAAGTAGGCGAGCTGTCTAGGAACTGCAGGACTTGAAAAATGAAACATTCAAATATTCAATCAAAAATGACTCATTATATATCAAGTGCAAGGGAAATCACAAATTGAATGAGAAAAGAAAGTCAACAGATGCCAATATGAAAATGAATCAAATGGTGTGGTTGTCTGACAAGAATTTCAAAGCAGCCATAATAATTTGCTTCCTAAATCAGTGATAAGGTCTCTTAAAACAAGTGAAAAAAATGCATGAAATGTAATCCATCACAGAAACAGTTTAAAGAAAAATCATATGATTATACTAATAGATGCAAGAAAAAAGTGTTTGGTAAAAATCAATTCATGATAAAAACTCCCTGCAAACTAGGATTATAGGATTTTTCTTTCAATTTGGTAAAGAAAATCTACAAAAACCTACAGTTAACCTCATACTCAATGGTGAAAAGCTGAATGTTCAAGATCAGACAAGGATTTCTATTCTCTCTACTCTTATTCAACACAATATCAGAACTTTTCTACCCACTGTGGTAAACCAAAGAAATAAAGATGTGCATATTGGAAGTGGGGGTAACCCAACTATTCCTATTTGCAAATGACATGAATGTCCACATAGAAAATCACATCAAAACTAAAAAACTAAACCAAACAATACCTTGGAACAATAAGTGTATTTTACAAGGTTATAGGATGTAAGACCAAAATATAAAATAACTTGCATTTGTATACACTAATTATGAACATATGACAACTGAAATAAAAACACAATACGATTTACAATTGCTCTAAAGAAGATGAAATATTCGGGTATGAATCTCACCAAAGATGTATAGAATATATATGCTGAAACTTAAAAATTTTTGATGCAATAAATCAAAGAAGACCTAAATAAGACATGCCATCTTCATGAATTAGACAACTCAACATAATAAAATCTATCAATATTTCATTAATTGACCTAAAAGTTTAATCCCTTTCCTATAAAAATTCAAGCAAAGCCTTGTATCTGGAATACATTTTAAAAATCTCCAAACTCTACAGTAAAAATCAGGCAATCTGCCTAAAAATATGCACAAAAGACATGAACAGATATTCATCAAAGAAGATATACTGATGACAATTGCCATTCAATGGTTTTACTCTTCAGCGTTAATCCCAGAGAAGTAAAGCATATGTTCACACAAAAACTTTTTCATTGATGATCACAGTAGATTTCTTTGTAATGGGCAAAAACTGGAAGAAACTTAGGTATCCTTCAGTGGACGAATAGTTGAGCAGACTTTGGGGCAAACTGTATCATCAGATACTAGTGGGCAATCAAAATGAAAACATTATTAATACATACAAAAACTTGAGAGAATCTACAGAGAATTATGGTGAGTGCAAAAAGCCAATCATTATAAGTTACCTATTGTATGATTCTATTTATATAATGAATTTAAAAAGACAACATTTGAGAAATAGAGAAAACATTTGTGGTTTCCAGGTTGGAGACAGGGGGAAGAGAGAAACTGTGCAGCAGGGAGGTTGATGTGATTATCGAAAGGAAACTTGAGGAATCACTGTAAGTCTATTAAATGTAATAAAATTGTAAAGTTTCCCATGAGAGGAACTGCGTAAAGGGTACAGTGGTGTTTCTGTATTATATCTTATAACTGCATGTGACTCTACAATAATCATAATAGAAAGTTTAATTTTAAAAATATGCTGTGGCAAATTACACAAAATTCAATGATTACTATTAAAACAATCTAGAAATTAAAAAATATTAGAAACCTTTGATGGATGAATTTTTATTAGATTAACCCTAGCTGAAGAGGGCACTAGTGAACTATAAGATAGATCTGACCAAATTGTCAAGAATGCAACTCAGAGAGGAAAAATATGAGAGTTTCAGGATTGTAGAATGAGAAAGAGTCTAATGATTATCTGATTGAAACTCCAAAAGGAGAGAAGAACAAAAGTAGCACAGGGAAAATCTCTGAAGATATAATACCTGAGAACTTTTTATAACTTTGGAAAGATTCAGGAACTCCATAAACTAAAATGAGAAATAAGTATCATAGTGAAATTAGAAAATACCAAAGAAAATAGAATTTGCCTTCTAGGAAATCACAATTTGACTGACAGCTGAATCAATAGCAGTATTAGAACCCATATGACAGTGGAATAAAAGCTTCAAACTGCCTAGAGAAAATACCTGTTTAGAACTGCATACTCAGCAAAAATATTTTTAAGAACTATGGAAAAATAAATACAATTATATAACAGGAACAGAAATCCACAAAACCAAAAAACTAAACAGTTGGAATGAGGACATGAGGACAGTGTCATTAGAGCTCAGTTACAGATAGTAACCAAGACAGACCTGCCTTCAGGTCATATTCAGAAACTTTATTGTGAGAATAGGACAAAGCTTTTTTTTTTTTTTTTTTTTTTTTTTTTTTGAGATGGAGTCTCACTCTGTCTCCCAGATTGGAGTGCAGCGTGGCACGAACTTGACTCACTGCAACCTCCGCCTCCCGGGTTCAAGTGATTCTCCTGCCTCAGCCTCCCGAGTAGCTGGGATTACAGGCATACACCACCACACCTGGCTAATTTTTGTACCATTAGTAGAAACAATTTTGTACTTTTAGTAGAGACAACATTTTCATCATGTTGACCAGGCTGGTCTTGAACTCCTG
Organism: Papio anubis; assembly: GCF_008728515.1. Classification (NCBI taxonomy): domain Eukaryota; kingdom Metazoa; phylum Chordata; class Mammalia; order Primates; family Cercopithecidae; genus Papio; species Papio anubis. The sequence continues at coordinate 85,151,388 of NC_044979.1, read as the reverse complement.
ACCTCAGGTGATTCGCCCACCTAGGCCTCCAAAAGTGCTGGAATTACAGGCATGAGCCACCATGCCCAGCCAGGACAAAGCTTTTGTATACAGGAGTTTAAAAAGATTTTGATGGCTGCTCCATGGAGAATGCATTAGAAAAATGCAAGAATGAATGCCAGATATCAAAAGGGATGAATACAATGTTTCAAGGAGGAAATAATGATGGCTTGAACTACAATACAGAAAAGAAAAAGGAGTATGTATTTGAGATTATGAATTTCAAAGAATTTTAGATAAATTGTCTTCTAACTTGCATATTCTACAAATAAAGAAACAGCTTTGAGTGGAAAAGTGACTTGCTTAAAAATCATAAAACCATACAATCTCATTTATATGTGGAATCAACAAAAGACAATCTCATAAAAATAAGTAGAAAGGGTCTCGTAGATATCTGACTGGAGCTCCAAAAGGAGAAAAAACAAAAGTACAATAGGGAAATCACTCTAGATATAGCACCCGTGAACTTTCTATAACTTTGGAAAGACTCAGGAAGTCCATAAACTAAAAGCAAAAATAAATATTATAGTGAAATTAGAAAATACCAAAGAAAATATAAATTGCCTTCTAAAAAAATCACAATTTGACTGACAGCTGACTGAATAGCAATATCAGAACCCATAGGAGAGTGGAATAAAAGCTTCAAACAGTGTACCAAAAATACCTGTTTATAATTGGATACCCAGGAATTCTAGAAGAATGGTTACCAGAGGCGGTGGCAGAAAAGAAGGAATGGAGAAAGGGGAGATATTAATCAAAGAATACAAAGTTTCAGTTAAACTGCAGGAATATATTTTAGTGCTCTATTGACTGCATAGTGATCACAGTAACAATATGTTGTCTATTTCAAAACTGCTAAAAGAATATATTCTTTAATGTTCTCATCACAAAAAACGATGAGTTGGTAAAATGATGGGTATGGTTTTTAGCTTGACTCTATCTTCAATTTACACATAGCTCGAAACATAATATTGCATCTCATAAATATACTCAATTATTATTGGTCAATTTAATAAGAGTTTTAAAATCACACAACTATTTAGTAGCAGAGAGAGGATAAAAATTCAGGTAACAATAATATCCTCGCTAACAACTTAGGATATTCTTGGCTACATCATGCTGAAATGAAGCAAGGATATATGCTTCTGCCTCCTGTGTTCTAAACCCTGCTGGTATTCTAAATCACTTCTGTAAAGAATTTCCCACCTTCTCTTTCTCTCTCTCTTGCCATACCCACCCTCTTTGACTGATGGCACTAGCTAGAACAATGTAGTATGACAATATTTATTTTTATGAAGAGCCATACTATTCCCCTAGTAAGTCTGATACACACACACACACACACACAATGGATACACTTATATATGTAGACATATATATATACATAGTCTTCATGTTGTACTGGAGACAGTGGGAGTATAGAGGTACATTGCACCTCATCCCTGCAATCTATTAAATTAATCACCTACTCTCCCTTCCCTTTCTAACTATCATTGCTTTGGTTTAGCCTTTTTAATTCTCTGCTTCAGTCATAGAAACAGTTTGTAATTGCTCTTCCATCTTGCTTTTCTTTCCATTTTTTTTTCTACATTGATATTTATAAACATAATTCCACCTCTACTAAACATCATAGTGCATATCATTCAGGAAAGACACTCTTTGTGCAAGTCACCATTTTAGCATCTCTTCTGAAAAATGCACTTATTGTAGTTTTTTTTTTTTTTTTTTTTGGTAAAGATTTTTAAAGTTCTGATTGAACAATAAATAAGATAGTTTGCAACATACCTCCTAATCAGAACACAGTGGATTGGGAAGATACTGAGGTTAAGAAAAGCTTTTCTATACTGCTACCAAAATGACTGTTACAAAATGTAAATTTAATCACATTGTATCTTGCTAAAATTTCTTTGAAAGACATCCACAGTATTTAGGGTAAGTTTCAAATTCCTTAGTGTGGTTGTCAAAATAATCTATGGTTTAAGTCTTGCCTTCCACTCTTGGGCCCACAAAACGCATTAGTCCAAGTTTTCCTGATTTCTGCCATATTGATATTTTGGGCCAATTATTTTGAGGAACTTTCCTGTGTATTATAGGATGGTTAACAGAGTCCCTGGCCTTTACTCACTTTATGTCACTAGAACTGCCCGCACCCTAGTCATGACAATCAAAAACATTTGCAGACATTGCAAATGTTTCCTGGGGAGCACCTGAGGTTCTCCTTGGTGGAAAACCACTGTGATATACAAACAACTTACATTTTTCACATAGGTTGTTATTTTCTAATTATGTTTGGTTTGGTATAGACATCACTTTTTAAGAATTAATACCCTTTATTTTTTAGGAGAATATTACCTTTGCAGAGAAATTAAGCAAGTAGTTCAGAATTCGTATATACCCGTCTCCTTCCCCATTTTGCCAGCACACATCTTGCATTAGTGTCCTACATCTCTTATAATTAATGACCCAATATTGGTACAATGTTATTTCGTGCATCCACAATTACAGTTTCATGTAGAATAGTTTTGACACCCTAAAAATCTCACCTACTCACCGCTTCCCCTCTCCGTCCAAAACCTCTGGAAATCACTGATTATTTTCCTATCTCTCTAGTTTTGCCTTTTCGAAAATGTCAGATGGGAGGAGGTGAGGACTGAAAAACTACTTATTGGGTACTATGCTCATTACCCAGGTGACAAAATAATCTGTACACGAACTCTTCACAACACACAATTTACCTATGTAACAAATCTGCACATGTATCCCTGAAAGTGAGAATGGAAAATCTAAAGTGGGAATGAAAAAAAATTTTATTTAAAAAGAAAATGTAATTTAGTGTGGGAGCCTTTTCACGCTTACTCAGAAAAATACATGTAAGTTTATTTATGTCTTTCCTTGGCTTCATAGCTCATTTCCCTTTATCACCAAATAATATTTCATTTTAGAGACGTACCATAGTTTACTTATCTTTTCGTCTGTTGAAAAACATCTTGGTTGCTTTCAGATTTTTGCAATTATGTATAAAGCTGCTATAAACATTCCTGTGAAGGGTTTTGTGTGGACATAAGTTTTCAACTCAGTTGGATATATACTTAGGAGTGTTATTGCTGGATCATATGATAAGACTATGTTTAGCTTTTTAAGAAACTGCCAAACTGTCTTCCAAAGTCACATTTACATTTTGTATTCCCACTAGCAATGAATGAAGTTCTTGCTGTTCTACTTCCTCACCAGCATTGCGTATTGGAGAATTTTTGAATTATAGACATTCTAATAACCATATCATGGCATCTTATTGTTCTTATAATTTGCAATTACCTAATAACATATGATGTTTTATATATTTTCATGTGTTTATTTGCCATCTGTATACCTTCTTTCATGAGGTGTCATTCACATATTTTTCCCATTTTTAAATTGTTTCCTTATTCTTGAGTTTTAAGAGTTCCTTGTATATTTTTAATAAAATTGCTTTGTTATGCACATGTACCCTACAACTTAAAGTATAATAATAATAAATAAATTTAAAAAATAAAATAAAATAAAATAAAAAATAAAATTGCTTTACCAGATATGTAATTTTCAAATATTGTCTTTGAGGCTGTAGCATGTCTTTTTATTCTCTTAACAATATCTTTTGCACCTAAGTTTTATATTTAATGTCCAAATTATCATTTTTCTTTTCTTGCATGGATTTCATTTTTGGCAGTGTATCTACAATCTCATCAGGAAACACAAGGTTACCTAGATTTTCTATGTTATCCTCTACATGTTAGTATTCATTAGTCTGTTTTATGTTGCTATAAATTAATACCTGAGACAGGGTAATTTATATAGGAAAGAGGTTTATTTTGGCTCATAGTGTGCAGACTGTACAAGAAGCATAGTGCTGGCATGTACTTCTGGTGAAGGCCTCAAGAAACTTACAATCATGGTGGAGGGGGAGCAAACATGTCACATGGCGAGGAAGGGAGCAAGAGAGAGGGGAGGAGGTGCCAGGCTCTTCTAAACAACCAGCTCACATGTGAACTAATAGAGTAAGACCTCATTCATCATGAAGGGGATGGCACCAAGCCATTCATGAGGGATACACCCAATGACCCTAACACTTTCCACTATGCTCTACCTCCAACATTGGGGATCACATTTTAACATATTTGGAGGGGACAAATATCCAAGCGATATCAATGATTTATAGTTTTGTGTCCTACATTTATTTCTATAATCTGTTTTTATTTTATTTTTTTTTTTTCTGGTGAAACTTGTAAGGTCTCTGTATAGGTTTCTACATGTATGTATGTATACATTTGCATATGGATATCTAATTTTTCCAGCAGCACTTGTTGAAAAGACTATTTATTCTCCATCGAATTTCCTTCATTCTTTTCTCAAATATCAGTTAACTATATTTCTGTGGGTGTATTTCTTGGCTCCCTGTTGTATTCCATAGATCTAATTTTGCTATTTTTTGTCAATAACCTGCTGCCCTGATTACAGTAGCTGTATAGTAAATATTGAAGTTGGGTGGTGTCAGTCCTCCGGCTTTGTTTTTCTTCAGTATTGAGTCACCTATTTCTGGGTCTTTTTTTTTTTTTTTTCTTTTTTGTGAGGTGGAGTCTCGCTCTGTCACCCAGGCTGGAGTGCAGTGGCATGATCTCAGCTCACTAGAGCCTCCACCTCCTGGGTTCAAACGATTCTCCTGCCTCAGCCTCTTGAGTAGCTGGGATTACAGGCACCCACCACCATGCCTGGCTAATTTTTTGTACTTTTAGTAGAGGCGGGGTTTCACTGTGTTGGCCAGGCTGGTTTCGAACTCCTGACTTCGTGATCCGCTCGCTTTGGCCTCCCAAAGTGCTGGGATTACACGCATGAGCCACCGTGCCCAGCACCATATAAATTTAAGAATAATTTTGTTAATATCTGAAAATAACTTGCTGAAATTTTGATTGGAATTGCATTGATTCTATAGATCAAGTTGGCATATAGATCAATATTGACATAAAAAAATTGAATATTCCTACTATGGATATGAAACATCTTTCTATTTATTTAGATCTCCTTTGATTTTTTTAGAACTTTGTAGATTTTGTCATATACATCCTGTATATATTTTGTTAAATTTGTACTTAAGAATTTTACTTTACTATTTCACTAATCTTAGAGTAAATTGTATCGTGTTTTAAAATTCAAATTCCAATGGTTCATTGTCAGTGTATACAAAGGCAATTTAATTTTACATATTATCTTTGTATCCTGCAACCTTGCTACATTTGTTTATTAGTTCCAGGAAGCTTTTCCTTTGTTTGTTTCATTTTTGTTGTATTTTTTGTACTTTTACACAACCATGTCTCCTGTAAGAGTTTTGTTTTTCACTTCCCAGTATGAATGCCTTTTATTTTGTTTTCTTATCTACTATGTTACCTAGAGCTTTTAGTACAATTTTGAGTAGGAGTGGTAAGAGGAGACATGTTTTTATTGTTTTGGATTTTAGAAATAAGCCCTTATTTTCTCATCATTAAGTATGATGTTAGCTATAGATTTATTGTAGATATTCTTTATCAAATAGGGGAATTTCTCTCTTGTTGGCAACTGAGATTTTTCATGAAGAATGGGTGTTGAATTCTGGCAAATGCTTTTTCTGCATCAATTAATATGATAATATAATTTTTCTTCTTTAGCTTGTTGATGGGATTTATAAAATTACTGATTTTCAAATGTTCAACTAGCCTTGCATTCCTGGAATAAATCTCACTTGGTAGTGGTGTACAGTTCTTTCCATACGTTGTTGGATTAAATTTGCTAATATTTGGTTGAGGATCATTTATGATATATAATTATCTGCAGTTTTTCATTCTTATAAAGGTCAGATTTGGATATGAGGGTAATGTTAGTTTCATAGAATGAGTGGGGAAGTGGTCTTTCTGCTTGTATTTTTTGCGACAGATTTTAGAGAATTGGTATTATTTCTTTCGTAAATGTTACAATTCAGTATTGAAACTGTCTGGGAATGGTGTTTCTGCTTTAAAAGGTTATTCATTGTCCATTTAATTTCTTCAGTAAATATAAGCCTATTTGGATTATCTGTTCCTACTTACGTGAGTTTTGATAGATCATGTCTTTCAAGGAATCGGTCCGTTTTAACTAAATTATAACATTTGCAAGAATAGAGTTGTGTATAGCATTTCTTTATTATCTTTTTATTGTAAATGGGATCAGTAGTGATGATCTCTATTTCACTACAGATGCTAGTGATTTGCATCTTCTCTTTCTCTCTCTTGTTAGTGGCCTGGCTAGAAGTTCACTAATTTTATTGCTCTAAGATCCAACTTTTGCTTTCATTGATTTTTTTTTCTATTGATTTCATGTTTTCCATTTTTATCTCTGCTCTTTTATTATTTGTTTCTTCTGATTGTTTTACATTTATATAGCTTTACTTTCTCTAGTCCTAAGATGGAAGCATCAATTGTTGATTTTAGATCTCTCTTCTTTTATAATGTATGAATCAGTGCTACAAACTTACCCTCTTAGCCTGCTTTTGTTGTGTTCCACATATCTTGACATAAGTATTGTTTTCCTACTCATTTAGTTTAAAATATTTTAAAATTTCTTCTGAGACATTTTATTTGACTCATGTTATTTAAAAACGCTGTTTAATTTCTAAATATTTTATTATTTTCTAGCTATCTTTCTGTTACTGATTTCTGTGTAGTTCCATTTGAGAGCATACGTTGGTTGACTTATAACCTCTTAAATTTGTTAAGGTGTGTTTTATGGCCCAGAATGTGGTCTATCTTAGTGAATGCCCCATGGGAACATGAAAATAATGTCTATTCTGTTGTTGTTGGACAAAATCTTTTGTAAATGTCAATCAGATACAGTTGATTGATGATGATATTCAGTTCAATTGTATCCTTACAGATTTTCTGCCTGTTGGAGCTGTCAATAGCAGTTATAGAGGTGTTGAACTCTCCAACTATAATAATGAATTTTCTATTTCTCTTTCTATTGCTATCATTTTTTGCCTTATGTTCTTTGATGCTCTGTTTTTAGGTGCACACACAAAAGAACAGTTATGCCTTCTCAGGGAATTGTCCACTTTATCCTTACATAATGCCTCTTTTTATCCCTTATAATTTTTCTTGCTCTAAAATAGACTTTGTCTGAAATTAATACAGTTAATCCAGCTTTACTTTGATTATTATTAGCATGGTTTATCTTTCTCCATCCCTTTAATATATTGGTTGAATCTGTTTTACATATCTTCTGTCAAGTTTTTATTGTATGTATTTAGATCAATCATATTAAAAATGACTATTTATATAATGGGATTGGCATGTAGCTTGATTGTAACTGCTTCTTACACACTGCACTTGTTATTTAAAAAAAAACTTTCCCTCTTTCACAGCTTTCACTTCTTTTAATTGACTATTTCATATGATTATATTATTTTCTTCTATTAATTATACTTCTTTGAAAATGTTAGGGGTTACCTCAGAGTTTGCAATATATATTGGCAACTAATCAGCGTCCACTTTGAAGTACAGTATACTGTTTCAAAGATGGTACATGAATGTACCAAATAATAGCATAGTGCCTATTTTTCACTTTTATTCTGTATAACATTGTTGTCATCCATCTTACTTATCGATAAATTATAATCACTCCATACATTATTCTTATGAATAGTTATCTATTAGATTAAGAATAAGAAAAGCAAAACATTTTATTTTACCTCCATTCATGCCTTCTCTGATACTCTTTCTTTGATAAATTCAAATTTCTGAACTGTATATTTTTATTCTCTCTGAGGAACTTGTTTTAACATGTCCTGCAAGACAGTGTTACAGGTGACAGATTCCCTGTTTCTCTTTTGTTTGTTGTTTGTTTTTTCTGAGACAGTCTTCATTTATTCTTCCCCTTTGAAGGATAATTTAACTGGATATAGAATCCTAGGTTGGTGGGGTTTTTTCTTTCCACACTTTAAATACTTCACTCAACTTTCTTCTTGTTTGCGTTGTTTCTGATCAGAGGTCCAATGTAATTCTTATTCTTATTCTTCTATAGGCAAAGCATTTATTTTCTCTGACATTTGTCAAGATTTTCTCTTTGTCTTTGTTTTTCTGCAGTTTGAATATAATATGCCTGGGAATATGTCCTGCTTAGTGTTCTCTGAGCTTCTTGGATCTGTGGTTTAGCGTCTGCCATTAATTTTGGAAGAGAGCTGTTATAACATCAACAAATTTTTCTTGTTCTTTCTTCCTTTTTTTTTATGGCAATAGGGTCACATTCGGTGACTAAGGCTGGAGTGCAGGGGCTTGATAATAGCTCACTGGAGCCTCGAACTCCTGGGCTCAATTGATTCTCCCATCCCAGCCTCCCGAGTAGCTGGGTGAGACTAGAGGCATGTGTCACCAAGCCTGGCTAATTCTATTTGCTGTATATGCCAGGCTGGTCTCAAACTCCTTAGCTCTAACAATTCTCCCAACGTGGTCTCCACAAATTCTGGAATCACAGGTGTGAGCCACCATGCCTGGCCTCTTGTTCTTTCTTATTTCTTCTCTTTCAGATGATGCTTATGTTTGTAATTGTCCCATAATTCTTGGTTAGTCTGTTATACTTTTTAAATTATTTTCCTCTTTGTATTTTATTTCAGAAAACCTTCTTTTCCTCCTATCTTCAAGCTCATTGATTCTCTTCTCAGTTCTGTCCAGTATACTGATGAGGTCATCTTAAATATTCTCCATTTCTATTGCAGTGTTGGTATTGTTTTGTTTTTTAATTTCTAGCATTTCCTTTTGATTCTTTGTTAGAGCAGTCTTCTCTCTGTTTACATTAATTGTCTGTTCTTGAATGTTGTCTACTTTCTCTGTTAGATCCTTTAACATATTAATCCTAGCTTTTTTAAAATTCCCTACTTAGTAATTTTAAAAATCCATGTCATATCTGAGTCTAGTTCTGATGCTTACTTTGTCTCTTCCGACTTTGTTTTTTTCTTGCTTCCAGTATGCTTTACAATTTTTTGTTGAAAGCTGGACATGCTGTATTTGGTAACTGAGGTAACTTAGCCTTTGATGTGATCATTTATGTTAATGTGGCTAGGAGTGAGGGTTGTGCTTGATATTTGCTATATTGTACGTGCTAAAGGACTTAGTTTCTTCTAGTTTCTTTTTCTTTCCTTTTGTTATTGGGTTTCCCAAAGAACTTCTTCTTAATTAGAGTCTGTATCTTGTAGCTCTTTCAGTGGTAAGCCCTGTTGATGAAGTTCTAAGTATTTGGGAGTGTAGTTTTCTATAATCTCATGATTAAATCTCAGTTTTCTTAGTGGGTCTGATTCCTTTGGCAGAGACCTGAGATCCATATATCAGCCTTTCTTTTCCTTCCCCTTATGTGAAACAAGAAGGGATGATGGAGCTGAACTTTTTAATTGATATTTTTCCAGGTCAGAGAAGGCTCTGGCAAAGTATTTCTCTTGAGAGCAATTCTTCATTATAAATACTATGGACTTATTTCAAAATCATTAATTTCCCCTGTGATATTTTAAAACAATTACTTTTTCCCTTCCTCTCCCTAAAGTATGAGGGAAAGTAATTTTTCTCCAATTTTCACCATGAGAACCTAGTAGGGCTACATTTAATTATTAATACCAGTTACTTGCTCAAATGTTTTCTTCTAGGTAAGCTGATCTCAGCTGTGATTCTCTATGTTTGCTTGCCGCTTTGATTTTGTGGGTAGTAGTTTACTCTGTGAATTCCATTTGTTGATTAACTTAAGAAAAGTTATTGATTAGCTTGTTTAGCTTTTTCTTGATGTGTGCATGAGAGTGATGACTTCCATGCCCTTTATATGTTGGAGTGAGTGGAAAGTACAAGTCAAAAGATTTTACCATTATTTTTTATCTACAAAGTCATCCTTGAAAATTCTCCCCAAATGTCAGCTACCCTAGGAAAACCTTCCATGTCATTTTCTTCTCATTTTAATTTAGTTTGCCTGCTTCTTTGCTCTTCCATACCTACTTTTCCTATTGTTATCACTCTCCTCTGAAATATTAGAATTGTTTCTTGGATTTCACCTAAAGGTCCTTAACGTCAGAGAAATATGTGGCATTTGTGTTTGTATTTACAGTGATTAGCACAATATCTAGCACGTAGGACACAATTTTCTTACTCAAAGATAATAAATATTATGATGATTAGGATACATAACCTCAAGAAATTACATGTTTTAGTGGGAGCAACAGGAGCATTCACAGAAATTTTCTAGAAAATGTAAAAAGTGCCATAATGGTGAAAACAGAATAACTGCTCAGTATGCATGTGCAAAGGGAGTCAACAGGAGGGGAAAAATCATATATTTTCCAGAGGAGAAGAGAACAGAGCTGAATGTGACATAAGGGGTTATTGTGTGCCAAACAAAGCAAGGAAAGGTCACAGCATCACCAATGTTTCAGGGCAGAGAAGACATCTTGAGTAAGGGTATAAAGGTGAATGACAGGACAGTAGTATGAAGACTCACTGATCTACAATGCTGGAACATTATGAATGAGGCTGGTAAAGCTAAGAAGAGTGCCAACCAGTACCACATGTCTTGATGAAATGGAAGGAAATGACATCTTCTATGAGAAAGGTTGAACAAAGTGGGGCACTTGAAGAGAACCACAAAATCTGAAAGACATGGGGGAGAATAATTATCTTTGACAAGTGAAATAAGGAACATTCATTTAAAATAATGAGGGACAACTTAAAGGAACAGAGAAGTATTTTCTGTACAAGGCAATATGAAAGATGGTCTGTCTGTAGGTAAGAGGTAGACGTATGGGACACTCATATGTGTGGGAAACTCTGCACCCTACAAGAGAAATGGAGCCTGGAGCCACAATTGACATCATAAAATGACATAAGTGATAAAACCTATGATGACAGATTTCCACTACAATATTTAGCCTTGACATTGGCATCCGCTTAGTCCTACTTTGTTGAAGCTAAGGAAAGAAATATTGATGAATTTTGTGGCTCAATCTACATAACACTAAATACTTTTTATTTTAACTCCTTTAAAACCGGTCTGGCTTCTCATGTAAGCTATTAACAGCCTCCTGCGTGATCCTCCAAGTACTTGTCTCATTTTGTTCCAGCACATTCTACCTATTACCATCGGATGAATTGCCCCAACCAGTCCCCCAGTGAACTCATTCCTCTGAGGCACACTCTAAATGTTTCATTGTTGCTTGATCTAACTGCTAATGTTCTTATTGCAGGAAAGTTAAATAAATTCTGCTTACTTGATGCAAAATTATAATATTCAACAAATATGAAGTAGTTGACTGACTAAAAGAAACCACCGTAGGACTAGACTTAGAAACATTAGGAAATAGGCCTATTTGGAGATCTAGATATGCAACATATGAGGATGTTTCTTGAATTTATCACCTCCAACAGCTTTGAATGCTTTGGAAAGCTTAAATTTCCAGACAGAGAATCCATTTCATCTCATATATGTCCACTTGGCCTTGGAAACAAAGTTGCCTTTATTTATATTCCAATAAAATTTCATTCAAAGAAAAATCAAAATTTGTTACCAGAAGAAGGGCACTGGACACTGAGTAGAAGCAAACAAACTAAAACAAGTACAAAACAACCAGAACTCAGATGTGTTTTGAACATAGTCCAAACATTTTAGATATTAGCCAGACTCCTTTTTTCTTGCATCTGCATACTGTTTTATTGACAGATAATATTCTAACATGTTATTATGTAAATGAAGTTAGAAACTCTATAACATAGAATGGTCCATTAATTTTACTAATTGCCTTCATTTTTATTTGCACATCTTTGGTCTCCCATCTGAGATCAAATGAAACAGTGTTGTTGCAGTTTTGCTGTCCTGGATCATAGTACCCGGATGCTTTCCCTATGGCTAAGGCACTTGTGAAAACCACAGGTGGACACATACACTTTTTCAGGTGATATAGATTTGAAAAAGCCAGTCTGTTTTTTAAAGGGAAACACAGAAAAAGAAGAGATCTATCAACAGTTCCTGAATTTGTTAATTCAATTTACACTTGGGTAGTTAATAAATCATTAAACTTCAGTGACAAAGCTCCAGGCATTGAACTAGTGTTGGAGCTATAGTGGGAGAAAAAACTCTGAGAATCTTGGTACTTAAAGAGCTTATATGTTAATGATATTGAAAAATGTTTAAAATAATAAATATACTGTATAATTAATTATCCTAAGCCCAATGAAAAAAAATGAGAAAATATAAATAGTTATACTACAACACCAAACTATGAAATAACTTAAGATCAACTATTTAAAATATTTTCAGCATTTGGACAGATCCTTACACAACTACGCTTATTGATACAGTGATAATTTTGGTAGTGCTTCTAATTCTATTACTTTTTTCAAAGAATTAAAGATAAGCAAATAAAATGTGGCCATTCTGTCAATGAGTTCATACTGTAATTGGAAATCACTATAAAAAATTGATAACTATAACAACATAACTTGTCTTACTACATGTATACATTGTAAGGTCAATATATATATAAAGATTAATGTATTAATGACTGTATACAGTTATTTCTTACTTTGGCATAAAGTATATGATACATACTATACATTGCATTAAATATGCATATGCTTGAGATGGATTACAACATGAAAAAATGAAAGAAAGCTTGAATTTGGAGTTTAATTAGGTTATTAGATTATCACCCCCTCAGGTGATTTAAAGCTAATACAAAATATCAAAATTCCAAGCATTAGTGATATTCTATACTGATTAAACATAGATTAATCGACTACCTGTTGTATTGCCCTCACCATTCAAATTTCAAATATTGAATTTATTTGTCTCTTTAAAGTGGAGAGGCGATATAGCAGAGGTGTTAAGAATAGGAACTTTGGAGCCAGATTAGAGAGATTCAGTGCTTTTGTCATTCCCACAGACTGTATATCTTTGGATAAATTAGTTAAGTTCTTTGTACTTCTGTTCGTTCATCTGAAAATTGAAAGTAATAAGAGTATCTGCTTCATAAGATAGTTATAATAGTTAAATAAGATGTTACTTCTTGATTATATATCGTAGACTAAATCCTAACATAAAAGTATTTTTTTCTCACTAAAATGAACAATTTTGGTGGACAAAAAGGAAAACAAAAAGTTTCCATAAAGGTGTATGTCTTCTAGTCTCCTAGTATATAGGGTTCCTTCCTTCCTTCCTTCCTTCCTTCCTTCCTTCCTTCCTTTCCTTCCTCCCTTCCTTCCTTTCCTTTCCTTCCTTCCCCTTTTCTTTTCCTTTCCTTTCCTTTCCTTTCCTTTCCTTTCCTTTCCTTTCCTTTCCTTTTCTTTCCTTTGCTTTCCTTTCTTTTCTTTTCGTTTTGTTTCTTTTCTCTTTTCTTTTCTTTTCTTTCTCACTGTGTCACCCAGGCTGAAGTAAAATGATGCAATCTTGGCTCACTGCAACCTCCACCTCCCGGGTTCAAGCGATTCTCCAGCCTTAGCCTCCTGAGTAGCTAGGGACTACACTAGTCACTAGTCCCAAGTAGTTGGGACTACAGGCATGAACCACCATGCCCAACTAAGTTTTTGTATTTTTAGTGGAGACAAGGTTTCACCATATTGGCCAGGCTGGTCTTGAACTCCTGACCTCAAGGGATCCACCTGACTCAGCCTCCCAAAGTGCTGGGATTACAAGTGTGAGCCACCGTGCCCAGCTAATACATGGTTTTGATTATTTAAAGCATCATTAAGACATAATGTCCCAAGATTATCCCAATGGAACATAATTTTCCCCTCCTAATTTTGATGTCAGTTTCTATTGATTTAAAAATACATATTATATGCTAATGTTTTATTAAAAAAACTATTCAACCTCCAAAGCCATTATTAGATAAATCACCCAGGACAAATATGGTTTCTGAATTCAGGTCATCCCAATTGAGGCATAAAGTGACTCATTTTTAAATATATATTTAATCCTTGTTTCAATTATGCAATGTATTCTGATTTTGCAATCTGACATGTGATAAAGGCCATTTGCAGATTTAAATTTTTATACTAGCCAAAAACCTCAATTTTAAACATTGGGCTAGGTATAACGATTTTAAACATGTTAAATGAAAAACAATTTTATTTACATTTCTATGAATTATTAAAGTGCTTCTTAACAACACCCTAAAAAGACCTATGAAGCTAAATCTCAATAGTGCTTGCATAATATTGATATTCATAAGAGTAAAGAGGCTATTAAAAGCATATAAGAATGATTAGTAAAAGGCAACATTGCACAAAACACCCCCTCTTTCAGCATGTCTTTCTTTATGCTGAGTTTTTTTTGAGAATCTGACATTTTAAAACATGGTTAAAATATAAAGACATTATTCACTGTAGGATGAAACCAATTGGCTTTAATAGACATAGCTGTGTGAGCTGCACAGTACATACATGATTAAGTTTTTCTTCTTCAATTCTTCAAGTTGGATGCAGGGAATGTACAATAGAAAGTCATCACTAAAAACATAAGAGTTCAATTTTAAGGACATTTAATTGAGGCTTAGAATGAGCCTTTCTATTTTACAAATACATTTTATTATTTTAATATCCGTATTTATCTTCCAGCCAGTCATAGACTGAGAAGGTTAATTGAAGAAATGCATCCTCACTCTTTCAAACTAACTTCAAGGACAAATACCACACAGATGGCTGATTTACAACAGTGAAGATAATGATAATGAATTTTGTTATTAAGTTTCCACAATTATATAGCATCTGTTTTTTCAACAAAGTGCTTTGTTAAAGTCACCCCAAAACCAGTCTATATGTATATGCATTTTGATGCATACTGTGTGAGGCTATCATTACTGTTACAAATTTTTCCACTCTTCCTTTAAAGTTATCTGTCTATATAGAAGTTACAGAAATGTAATATTTCATTTAATAAAAAATAACTTTAAGGTTAAATCACATATAAGGTATAGAAAGCTATTCAAACCCTCCCCAACTCTGCCAAAAAAATCTGCTTTTATCTTAAGGCATTCTTCTCTAAATTGTAAACAATATAATTGTAAACAGATTTAATCATTCAGATGGCTTAAAGCTAATGTATTTATTTGCTTGCAATTTATAGCATGGTGTTTTAAAGATTTAGCTATTAGATGAAGGTTATCTGTTTTCTTTCAAAACTGACATTTAAAATGATTATTTTATTCAAGTCCATATCAATGCAACTGAAAATCTTTTGTGTGCCTTCTGTGTGCAGGGCTCTGTGTAAATATGAATATAATTTGGCCTGTAAGTCTAATGTAGAGACACATAAATTACCTCCAGAGTATTAGGAAGAATGATGGGATATTGTTCAAGGGTTAGAGTGGGTATAGAAGAACTAGTTAAATAGACGTATGTAGTTTCTCAAAAAATAAAATAAAATAAAAAATCACAACAATATGTATGCCTTCTCTTTTTTTAAACCATTGTTCTAAACAATAAAGTGAGGTCATGCAATATAAAACATGGACATTTTCAGGAACACTGTGTAGATGACCATTGCTAAATCAATCATAGTTTACTCCACATCCATCACTGAGACAGCCAAATAAATGGCTGGGCTATATTACAGCCTGCTAATTTTCCACATAAAATTTCAGTTGGACAGTTACAATTTCTCTGTCATAGAATTTCTATGCTGTACTTTAAATCGTGTTTTGCTGCATTTTCTGTGATTCCTTAATTATGCGTCCAGCTTAGGACTTCACACATTGTGGGTGCCTCAGAAAGTTTGACTGAATATCTTCTTCACTAATTCATATTATGTATCATTGCTCAGACCACTTTATAATACCAGGTACCTTCACTGAAGCAGAGGAAGAATTCGCTTTCTGATTTAAAAAATTGCCTACTAGGTCAACAATAAGCTTGTTGCCCCTAAGAATCATTCAGATTCTGCCATCACCATTCAATTACATTTTATGTATAAAGAAATAAGAATAATTTGAAAGTCATATACTTAAATATTAACTTCAGAAATTATGGTTTCAATGAAGATAGGGTACACAGTTACGAAAACCATTACACCTGTGCACGTGTGTGTATTCATGCACGTATACATGTAAGTGCACACGCAGAACACTACCAGGCACTGTGCTATGTGCTTCACACATGACACGTTATTTGATTCTCTCAACCACTCTGTGGGGTAGGTCCTATAGGCATCCTCATTTTATAGGTGAGGAAACTAAGGTGTAGAAAAAATTATTTTCCCAAGGTCATAGAGCCAGTAATTGACCTAGCTGGGAATTGAAGCAGGTCTGTTTTGTGACAATGCCAGGAAGTCCAGTGGAAAGACCTGTAAATGGCCTGCCCAGAAATAAGTGACGGTGATCTACTTTGTTAGTTTCCTCTCCTGTAAAAGAGGATAATTGGACCCAAAGAGATCCGAAGGCCTATCAAATCCCATATTTTATGATCATTATTCTTTTCAAGGGGAGCGCAATATCATGTCTTTTCTGAATCTCTCCTAGCCTTCCAGTTTATGTCCCACTGATTCATTGATTTAAAACCAGTGGAAAAGTTCCCATATGACACTTTGCTAAATTTAGGAAGTAGCTCTCCTCTCATCATTAAAGCCAAAGTTGGTGAGGATTTAAATTATTGAGCAATTTAATTTTTTTGAAAGATAAAATACTCATATAAAAAATTAAAGTGAGAATACCTTTATTTATGGGATTGTATATTCTTTAAAAGACAAAGCTATATCCTATTGAACTATGTTTCTTTTCCCAATGCTTTGCAGATAATAGATGTTTAATAAATGTTTGTTAAATAAAATTAACATGACAAAGTAATTTTTAAGCACCAGTTTACATAAAGTGCTGTGATTAAAGATGGATTTCTGGAGGCCGAGTACAGTGGCTCATACCTGTAATCCCAGCACTTTGGGAGACCGAGGTGGGTGGATCACAAGGTCAGGAGTTCGAGACCAGCCTGGCCAACAAGGTGAAACCCTGTCTCCACTAAAATACAAAAATTAGCTGGGCATGGTGGCATGCGCTTGTAATCCCAGTTATTTGGGAGACTGAGGCATGAGAATCGCTAGAACCCGGGAGGCAGAGGTTGCGGTGAGCTGAGATCATGCCATTGCACTCCAGCCTGGGTGACAGTGTGAGACTCCATCTCAAAAAAACAAAACAAAAACAAAAATGATAGATTTCTATCTAATTTCAATAACTTCTGATACTTTACAATTTAAGCTCTATCTCTCATCATTTATTTTGTTTGTTTAAGAATTACTTTATTAAGAGTGATGAAAGGTAAATGAAAGTTGTCTTGCTTGTAATCCTTGATATATGACTAACATTTTAGGAGCAAGCACACATAAATGTGTAACAATCTGTTTTTTTAAGGCTCTAGTCCAGTAATCACAAGACTAGGTAGGGATATAGAAGTCAAAGGGGAGTAGAGAGCTGTGCATTTCTTAGGGATTAAATAGGACCTTGAAAATGGTCAGGAAATTAGATTCTAGATAACTTTATTGATTGAATCTGTATAGTAGAAAATTCATTTTGGAGGAATCTTAAGGATAGGCATTATTGTGCAGTTTTGTGGAGCCTGTGAGTGATAGACATGAAAGGACACTTGGAAACCCTGAGAAGTGCATCACATCCTTAAAGTGCCAGTTATTTAGCAGCAGAAAAAAAGACGAAAAGAATTCAAACACCCTTATTTCCAGCTCACTTATCTTCCCAATGCCCTGCACTCATAGATTAATTCATTCACTCACTTATTCCAAAGTTATTTTACTGTGCACATACCACTTTCTAAGCAGTTTAATAGATGCTAGAGACACATGGATGAACTAAGCAAACATAGCTTGCTTCTACTGTTGTACAGTTTGCAAACTTTTGGGTTCTCTTCAGTAAAAGAGTGTCATTAAAGTACAGAATTTAATTTGGGAATACTTGTTTTGATGATGAAGGAGATGTAGATGAAAATTAATATGATTCCTTTCTATGTATTTTCACAAACTGATGATTATGTTGACAAATGAGTGTTCATAGAGCAAGTTCATTTTTCTCTTACTTATTTTTTAGATTGATGAATGATGAACAGATTCCCATGAAGTTTCTGATAATATAGTGATGGGAGCAGAGAGGCATCTTGGAGAAATGGGCACAGTGTTGTAAGGGAGTGATTTGTAAGTTTTCCCACAAAGTGGAAAATCTTGAGTTATGAGTCAGGAATAAAATTCAGTCATCAATCCTTAACTGAAAATTTTCTTCCTCTGTTACCAAATCTTGTAGTTTTAAGAGAGTGTTTTTTTTTTTTGTTTTTTTTTTTTTTTTTTTTTTTTTTTTTAAGGTGGATCTTAGTAATGCTATAAGCTGTGGGAGAAAAAAAAAAAAAAAAAAAAAAAAAAACAACTAACAAGATAGATGCTAAATACTCATTACCAATTATTTTAACATGTTGTGGCTCTTCCATCTCTACCCAGACCAGATGTTTAGACTCCTTATTTAGAATGAAGATAGCTAATAAATTATGTCTCTCAATAATGTTTAAAGTGTTAGTGCTCTTCCTAAATATTATTTAATTTCAAAATAGGAGTAAAGGTAAAAACAAAAAACAATAACCAAAAAATCAAAAAGAAAACCCTGCTAATCTATAAATGGTAAGATCCTGCTAGTTCTAGTAAGGAATGAATGTGTGGAGCAGGGTAAGTTTAAATTTGTACCATTTGTGGATAAAGTTGGCCTTTTGTATCAAAATGTATTTCTATGTGCTAGAGACTTCTTTTGCCTACTTCCTTACACTGCAGTGTACACAGGTATAAAACAGGTACTCTTTAGACTTAATAATATTAAGTGTGTGATATAATAATTATTTAATGGACAGACAACAAATGAAGAGAAAAAATAACAGCTATTTGGCATCATGTTTAATTAGAATTTTGACGTTAAAAAATTCTGGATACTCTTTGCATTTAAGGTATTATATGATTTTTTTTTAAAAAAAATTAGGCTCTGACAAAATCTGTTAAAATTGAAGTTAGACTGGCTTTGGCAAATTGATATTTATTGGATAATTAATAAATGCTTTGCTCATTAACTGGTCTTTGTTTAGCTAAAGGCAGTAATTTTCTAATATAAACACATCAGGAAAAGATATATTATTTAATCCTTTTGGGTTCTTTTCTTCCTTCTGGGTCTTTTCTTATACTTTCTTTTTTTCTGTGTTCCCCTATGTTTAATTTAACCCTGATTACACAAGCCCTAACAACTGGGAAAAAATATGGCCAATATGAAAAGTACTCAGAGGCAGAAATAATTAAAGGTGTGCATTACAAATGAAATCAAAAGGAATTAAGTTTATTTTTAGCTCAGACAACTGGAGGCTGAAAGTGGATTAAAAGTACTATTCAATTAAGCGGAGTGTGTGTGTATGTATTTAGAAGGGGTTGTTCGTGATTACTCAATCTACAGAATAAGAAAGAGAAGACAGATTATTACTACAGCAAATGTTACTAGTAATTAAGAAGTATTCTATTCTTTGGGGGATTTGAGAACGTCTTCCATTTCTTAGTTCTGCTGAATGTCATATTTTTTATGAGAATATGTTGGAGATTAATGAGAGCAGCCAATAAGGAGAGCAAATGAAAGTTAACAGAAAACAGAAACAAGTTGGTTTTACCAGAGTCTGTAGCTGAAGAAGAGATGTTAATGCATTGAAATAACTGAGAATATTATATAGGTAAGTTAAGAGCAACCAAGGGACTTCTCTGTCAAGATACCCTGTGTGTAAGTTGGCAAGCATATTGCTTAATAACTGTCTGGTTTGTACACAGTCCACAAAAATTTTTATTATTGACTGACTTACATTTTTCTTACCCTAATACACTATTTTACACACATGGCTCAAAATTGTTAATTTTATCTGTGCCCTGATTGGTTACACATACATAGAGTTTCCCTCAATATTTAACCGCCTTTCTACTTCATCCATCCTCCAGTCACCTGCTCCAAGGTTACCAAGCCAGAATGCAGCAAGAACGTCTGCAGCTGCTACAATTGGTAGAAGTGGGTTAGGCAGATGGTTGCTGAACAATGACCCATCAAGGACTATAGTTGTAGAAAGGAGAGGGGAGACAGGTATCATATTTCCTGCCTGAGATGTATACTGAGTGGTAGTAATTGCAGTGAATCCAGCTCACTGTCTCAACAGCCACTCACCTGCACCGTCTCCTCCCCTGTTATAACTGGACCAGCAGTTAAACAGCTGTATAGCCTTGTCTCCCTGTCTCGTTTTCCCCTGAGCTCCATCAGCAAGAGTAGCAACAGCAGCTGGAGAAGCGGCAGCCAGAGATAGGCAGGGCTGGTTCTCGCAGCCGCGCAAATCGCCTCCTCCTCAACACACACACACACACACACACACACACACACACACACACACAGCACAGACTTCCGATATCAACGCGTCTTGACATAAATCAAGGACTAAGAGAGACTAAAGAAGAGCGTTAGTCATGGACAACAGGTATTTCATCTCTGACAAATTGTTTCCTTCAGCTGCTTACTGATTTGGATGATAAAATAATCATTTGTGATAGCTAGCTTGAGTGGGAGACTGGAGGACTGGGGGGTGGCCGCGATAGAGGAGCGGGGATGAAGTGGGAGGAGTGAGAGGTGGGGAAGGGGGACGCCAAAGATGACTTTCAGGCTCCGGAAACCTACGTCTTTCAGCCTCCGCTGTTTTTGAGTTGCAAATGATCAGAGAAGGGTGAACTGCAGGCAGCCTGTGTTGCTGCCTGGAAGTAGATTTCCATCTTTCAGACACTAGTTCCAATGGGCCGGGTGTTCTGGAAGGGGGTGGCAGTGGAGAGGAGGATGCTGTGAGCAGAGTTCTTGAAGCTCCACTCCTCTGGGGAAGCCGAGCTGTGTGGGAGCCTTCTTACTGTGCGGGAAGCGTGTGAATTGGAAAGGATCCTGAGAGCTGGCTAGTCCCAGTTCCTCTCCGGAAAAGCAGTGGCTCTCGCTTCAGAGATGCGCCCAGCTTTCGCCTGCATCACACTGCAGTAAGTTAAACTGGACATGGTTGGCAAATTGAGTGGCTTCTGGGTATGTGGTGCGGGGGAAGGGAAGCTGAGAAGAAATGGGGAGGAAAGTTAGAGAAGCATAGCTTTGAATTCTCCGTGAAATGTTAAATCGGTTCGTCTCCCTGACTCCTGTCCTAGTTATGCTATAGTAGGGGTGCTCTGTGATTTGCAGGCGGATGCCGCTTGTGTATTAGCTATGCAGAAAGTGCCCTGTCCATTGTGATTTTAGGCAACACAACTGGTAAATGTTTTCTAAATTTAATTCCAAGAGTGGTCTCCTCAAAGTTACCAATGAGATAGCAGCTTGTCTTTTCAAAAGGTAATTCATAAAGAGGTTGGCTTAGACTTTCAAATGCCCTAGTTAATTGTTACAAGTTCCAGTCCAGATTTATTCCTAATCTGTGAACTAAACAAGCAAGCAAGCAAACAAAAGTCTTTGATTTACCTTATTACATTAAAATAAAATGTGAAGTAGGTCTCTAGATAACTGCTAGGCAACAGCCTAGGCCACACTGATGATATGATAAACATTCAAATACTATTTAGTGAGTGTCACATGGAGGGTTCCCTCAATTTCTTCCTGCTGTAATAATCTCCTCCACTTGCTGAACAGTTTCTTTCTTGTGATTTCAAAGTGGAGGTTTTTACATAGATGGCTCTATACTTAGAAACCAAGCAGCATTGTGTTCACTGGCAGAAAACGAAGGCTTAAAACTTTTAAAAAACAACTTCAACTGGTTGCTCAAATTGCAGATAACCAACTCTTCTAAAAACAGGTCAGCAAGGACCAGTCCATTGTAAAGCAAATGACCGAATAAACATGAATGCAAGCAGAATACTGAAGGTCTTTTCTAGAAAAGAGATCAGAAATAATTAATCTAAAAATGTTGGGGTACCTAACCAGGTCCTGACGCATTCACCAGATTTTTATAGTGGTTGTGAGTGGTGGGGAATCCCTCAAGCAGAAAGGAGATATTACACAAAAAAGTTAGACTTAGTTAGATGATCATTGGAGAAAACACTGTATTAGTACATTTTTCTCCAATAAAAATTATTGACAAAACAGAAATTACCTAAAAGAGAATGTAGGATTTTAATCTGGATACGTCCATAGGCTAGCATAAATTCCACAGGATAAGAAGGCTTCAAATTTTATGAAATAACAATTGTGAAAAGCAAAGTAATTCTAAAATAATCTGTCCTTAGAAAAATAGGTAACTAAGGACTACTCTTATCCTATAATTTCAGTTTTCAATTGTGCTACTTTTTCTCTAATCCCCCAAATTTCATGCTTTTACCAAAAATAAAACATGTCAAGAATGTCTTTGGAATTGTGTTGGCTAATTTTCTACTCATCATGAGGATCTCTAGGTATAAAGGCTTACTTAATATTTTTTGGCATTGTTGGAAAACCCAATTTGTTATACGTGATCCATTCCACACACATACATAGTAGCCCTGTGCATAAAGTCTACATGTGACTTTGTGAATCACTGAGTAAAATATAATTCAGGAAATATATTTGCTACAATAGTGCATACATGAGGGTGATTAAATTTTTTTGACACCAATGAGAAAGAGAACGAAAAAGTCTATATGAAGAATAGAAGAATATGGTTGGAAGAAATTTGCAAGCAGTTCCCTAACACTCTAGAGTCAACTATTATTAACTGAAACCTGTATGTAGCTAAAGAGAAGGAAAATTAGGTTAAGATCACTGATGAAAATTTGACAAAATTTTTTAAAATATAGAAACTTATGTAGTTGGAGTTGAGTGGTGGCAATGCCTTTGCTTCATGCTTTCTTGTCCTACTGGTAAGCAAAGCTCCTGTTTTGACTGAGAAGAAGATTATCAAAATCACTTGTATAATAAAACAATTATTTAAATTGTTTTAACAATTTAAGTTAAAACCATTGGTAAGTTTTGCTGGGATAGTATCTGAACTAGTATCCTATGACTGATGCTTTTTCTTGCACACTATTGAAAGAAGGGAGAGTCGTAGCCAGACAAGCCAGATGAAGATAGCTGCTGATCACGAAATCTAATTCTGTCTACTAATAATGACTGTGATGTGATGGATAGACTTGAAATGACATTTTAAGATGATCCTCTCCTGGATGCCACTTCTAGCTGCCTTCAGGAACAGAGCTGTATTTATATATGCACAATACTGTTGCAGTATCCTCTAAAGAGTAATACCTCTAACTGGGAAGCACTTGCCCAGAGCAAACTCTAGGAATAATTGTGAGGAAGCCTATTCCTATTGCCCCTCTCCCAGCAATAGCATTTTCTTTCTCTTGTAAAACACCAATGCAAATTCTGACCAAGTGAGTCACGTATGGTATGTCCCAATACCACAGTCAATATCTTGGGTATTTACTATAAAGTAGGTTCAACTACTTGATAGCCCTGGATTATTTCCTCATATGCTTTGTTCATCACACAATGAATGAGTAGTGGACGGTTATTTTGAGTGTGGCATTTGCACATACTGGGTCAAGAGCTTTACATATGCCTTCTCATTTATGGTATAACAGCTACAGGAGGGAGATGGCATTTTCTCCCCTTTAGAAAAAACTCAAACTCAGAGGGAATAAACAAATTTCTGAAAGCAACATATTTAGTGAATGCTGGGTTAGAATTAACCACTCAGTGTGACTAACTCTAATTCTTAATTGCTTTACTTCTTAAAAAAAAATTAAAATTGTACTCCATTATGGATCGGGGTGGGGTTGAGCATATTGTTTTGTGGATGCCGTGGGTGGGTAGTGCTTGAGTGGTCTTCTTTCTCTGATGATACCCAACCTTGGATCCACCTAAACTGAAATCCACCTGCATTGACCCCAGATCCAAACTTGGCACACTCACCATTCCAATTTCAGGCTCTGCTCTGGCTACACAAACTCTGAAAATGAACATGGGGACATTGCCAGGAAGGAAGATAATGCAGTTAATATGGGAAGAGAAAAGTTGGAAGATCTAAACACAGACAGGTATAAAAAGAAAATAAGGGAATCATATAGTGGAAGGCTGGTCCAAAAATATGTCCACATTCTTTGTCCTGAGGGACACTAAATAACAAACTCTTTGGACTGTGTGTGGGGTAGAGATCTTTAGTCACAGATAAAGTGCAGACTCAAAACATCTCTTTAAATAGTTGTAAGGTCTTATTACAAAAATTAGATTATGCTTGTCATCAGATAATCTCCTTTATATACTCCTTTTAAAAGTGGAAAAACAATGATTCAAAGAAAAGTGGGGGAGAAAGGCCAGATGCTGACTGAAGAGGTAAAAGAGTAATTGGAAATATCACTGGTTCTTGCATAATCACTTTCTGAAAACGTGCCAGGAAGCAAAAGGCCATCTTTAACTGGTGAGGATAAAAACAAAATGGTTCATTTAGGTAAAATGTGAAGTGTTACAGAGACTAACATGATTACTGTCACTTGTCTTCTTATCACAGAAGACAAACACTAACAAAGAATAAAGTGAAAATGTTATGGGCGTAGAGCCAAACAATATTTTAAGATTGGTCTTTCTCAGCATGCTAAATTTAAACAGCCGAAATTCTTTTTTAAGGATTTTCTGAGTCAACAATTTGAAATGAAGGATTTGCCTTTTAACAGGGAATTTGTATTGCATTGTGAATTTGAAACACAATGTCCTCAGTCAGTTATTTTTGATTGGCAATATGCCGATCACTATAGATGCAAGGAGCACAAAAGCTGTTACCTCCAAAATCAGAGAAGAAATGGACACGCTTCATAAACTAACTTGATGCTCCTGAGTTATTGTCAGATGTGTACGTGGTGACAGGGCTTTGCAAATACATTCACATTGTTGGCCCTGATTCATTCTCTTGTTATTTGTGACACTTCAGGTTAGGATTGGGAATAGAGTTCGTTTTCAGGGTTGATTTTTGAATGTGGTGCTAAAATCAGCTCTCTTGCCCATTGGCTCTCTTCTTCTTCTAAAAATATTGATAGTAACTTTCATTGAGTGCTTACTACATGGCATTTGCCTTTATAAATATCTTGGATATTTAATCTTGATCATACCCTTTTGGGATAATTTTATTATTATCCTCATTCCCATTTTATAAAAGAACAAACTGAAGGACAACAGGGTTAAGTGACTTGTCACAGTTACAAACTGGTAGGAATAGAGCCAGGGTTTGAACTCAGGCAGTCTAGCTCTGGAGACCACTCTTCTAACCAAAAGGCTCTAAATTCACTATTAACTACCACTGGCTTATTATAACCCTCCACAGTTCACACAATGTTGCACCTTCTTTGTCTCTGCTTACATATGCCTCTTTGTAATTTACTTTTGGACACCCAAACTCCTCTGCCCTCTCTGCACGCTAATGTGTTTCATTTGATAATGTGTCTTTGTCCTTTAATCTCCTACTCTAGTATCATGACACTTTGAGGTATCTAGTTGGTTTCTGCCACGGACCCAACAGTTTTTCTATGTGGTTCCACTGAAACTTGTGCTTGCCTTTATTATTGAATATGCCACGGAGAATTGAAATAATCTGTTTTCTACATTGAGGAAGGGGTTCAAACTTATTTATCTTTGAAAGTTTAGTGCTTAACACAGTGTCTAATATAATATTGGAGCTTAATAAACACTTCTTTTAATAACTGTATTATTATAGGCTCTAATTCTATCCACTGAAGGAATAGGTAGTCCCACTTCTACAATATTTAGCCTTTGCCCCCTGCCCACCAAAGACAAGAGAATTAGCTTTCAAATAAAAACTATGATGTCTGATAGCAAGTGTGTATTTTAATAAGTAGAAGTCATGATTAGCATAAAATTACTCAGAACACATTTATTACCTTCTATGGTATTATATATTTAGAATACATGGGGCAATATTTTGGAATATGACAGATAAAATATTTATTTCCAGATCACAAAATCAAAATTTTTACTGGTACATATTTTCTGGTTTCAGGTTATTAACATATCTTCAGAGGGGGAAAAAACCCAAATAGTAGAATAAGTGGCTCATCAAAGATATTTTGCTCTTATGGGACAATAATGTGAAGTTGTGAAAAGGTGATTTTTAATTGTTTCTTAAACTCTTATTTCCCTTGAGGAAAAACACACTGATTTTAATTCAGTCATAGCTCGTAAATTGTGAATCATATCTGCAAGTAGACATTCAAGACTTCACTACCACTAGAGAAAAGTGATGGTTGATGGTGGGAAAATCAATCCAGAAACCCCGTCCTACAAATTATCAGGTTATGTGATCATTCAAATTCTATTTTTAAATGTTTTTATACATTTATTTCATTTACTATTCTAATATTGTATCTATGTGAACTGTATAACACATAGGGCTTTCCAAATACATTTCTTTTTTTAAAGTACCATCTTAGGTCAAACTATTCTATTTTAGTCTTCTTTCTAATCCACATGAATCAGTTATCGAATAATCAGGGGAAGGGCAGATGGGATGAGAATTGCATAGCTATTTAAAATGTCTTTAGAGTTCCATCAATAGAGTAATCTCGGAATGAGTTTCCCCCAGTGAGGCAGCTGGGCTGTGCTTTATAATACACATTTTTTTTTAGAATCCCAAGTTGTGTATTGTGTTTTGATTGTTCATAATGAGATGGAATTGTGAATAAGGGTATGGAGAAGTCAACTCCATTTATAATTTCTCAGTGTGAAAAGAAGCTTTGTTGAGTTTCATCATTTTCTTAGGTTTGACTTGAAACTTAGTTTCTGCATTCAAACTGTCTGGATGTAAAATCCTTACTTTTTGGATGAATTTAAGGAAGTAACTTAAATTCTATGCTTTAGACTTCTCCTTGTAAAACAGTGATAATGAAAATGCAATCCATTTCATAGAATTAAATGATTTAATCATGGATGTAAGGGGCTTAAACAGAATACACATAATAAACACTAAAAAGTATTAGCTATTATTTCCAACTTACTTGGAATATTGTCTCAGAGAAAAAATATCAGTAGTAAAGAAAATGTTCTAAATAAAATCTAAATCTAAAAATATTTCTTAGTTTTATATTAATAAAATATTGAGGCAACAAAATTTATTAAATATTATTATAAACACTTTGTAAGATTTCATTACTTACCATTGTGCCCCAAATGTTCTTATTAAACTATAAAAAGTGGTAACTATTAACATACATAAGTTAACCCACACACATAAACTACCCAGAAGAATAGCTGGCATGCAATTAGTTCTCAGAAATTTTAACTCCCTTTCTCTTACCTAAAATGATGATGAAAGGTCTTTCATTCTTTCTTCTCTGATCTTCTTAAAACATAGTTATAGCTGGCCGGGCGCGGTGGCTCAAGCCTGTAATCCCAGCACTTTGGGAGGCCGAGACGGGTGGATCACGAGGTCAGGAGATCGAGACCATCCTGGCTAACACGGTGAAACCCCATCTCTACTAAAAAAATACAAAAAAAAAAAAAAAAAAAAAACCATAGTTATGGCTATCATCATTTAATATACAAAAAGATATTCTGTTTTGCTCTATATTGACTACTCCGCTATTTGTACCTAAGCATGTTTGGGAAACATGACCTCTGATGTGAGGAAACCTATTAGTTTCTAGATCAAACTCCCTTTGGATTATATGAACTGGAAAGGAGGAAGAAACAGAGGTGCTATAGAAAAACATAACAAGATCCTTGACCTGAAAACAAAACTTCAGGCAGAAAAGATGAGTTTGTAGTTTATTCAGTAACTTATTTTGCTGAGACAGAAAATATAAGGAAGTGTTTCTTGTTTGGCTCTTAACCAAGGAATCTGTTTGTTGGTTCCTTAATGAAAAGAAATAAGGGCTGGGGAATTCTCACTTGTCTTGCCTTTCCTAGTGTGTATGATGGAGATTGTCAGTAATACTCAGCTAGTTCTGGGAAGTCTAAGATTCATATAGAGATATGAAAACTATGCCGTAGGAGACAGAAGTACTTACTTATACCACAGCCCTGTATCCTATTCATCCTTCAGTCATTGATGGGCTACTCTGTCAAGCATTCTGCCAGGATCGGTGAAAGAAGAGGAATGGGTGGAAAAGTTCTCACAGTACTAAAGAGTTACACTTTGGTGGAAGACAGATGTGAATAGACCTAAACAAGGAAACAAGTGCATACTTTGTTGTGGTGATAGTGCTGTGAAAGGAACAAAGAGCTGTTGTTGAGATGAGCAAAAGATTCTATTTACACAATAGGAATAATATAATTAATAGGAGAACAAGCTGGTTTCAGGAGGCATAAGAACCACTCCTGCCCCACCCGCAAACCCCCATTATGCCTTGTTTTCATTGTAGACCTTGTCTGTCTTGTGGACAGTGAGTGTAAGAGGTGAAAGTGAGTAGAAGAGGCTTAAACACCTGAAATAATTTTTAAGACCAAAACAGATGAACTCATAGTGAATCAGAATTTTAGAATTATTAAACAAAACATTTTCATTCTGTCAAAAACATAACTCCCACATTGCTTTTCCTTACCTGTATATTATAGGATTATTCAGCTTTGGACAGCTTTTAAAGATTAGAAAAATGCAAGTATTTAATGTTGCTTAGTAACTTCTCTTGCCTGTCATTTTGGGTTGCACATAAACAACTTGTAACTTCCCCACACTTGTCCCAAATAGAAAAAGAGCACAACAAGCTGATGAGTCATTTTGCTATCATGTTGTTCTTAATGAGAATTCTGATTACTAGAAGGGGTGCTCTATTGTTATATAATGTTGTTTGTCATGATATATATTAAAAGTTCCTATTTGGCAAATAGAGATTTCTTCTTTGTTACACATTGAAGATAACATAGCATAAAAGCCATTTAGGGGAAGACTGTCGTTTTACATTCTGATTTTGAATGTACTCTATCCAAACTACTAGACAACATGTTCTGAAAGTAAAGTGATAAGGATTTTGAGCTTGAAGTGGAAATTTTGTTTCAGAGCTATTAATGCTTTTTTTGTTCAAGCTACCTGCATAACTGCATGGTGGTACATTTGGTGCTTAGGCAATTATATCAGCAAAAAGATAATATCAAAAGTGAAAGAGCACTTTCAGTAAACAAAACAAAACAATGACTTGAATGTGGCTGTAATTATATTGCTATTCTTTATGGCTAGGCAATGTGAATTAGTGACTTTGTAGAAAACAAAACACAAAAAGAATATGTTAGATTTGATGTATTTGTCAATATATAGCAGTGCCATGTTGATAAAAAATTTTTCTCCACTAAGAAGTTTCAAAGTTATATTAAAGAAATTAGAGCCTGTATCTTGTCATCATGGAGCATCTGGATCAAAGAGAAGGTGCCATCCTCTCTGGTTCTTTAATATGTGTTTTGCTGATCCTCATGAGTTAAAATTCAAACTACGTTAAGAGATAAAGAAAGACTGTTTGAGGAATGCTAATACATATGTTAAAAGAGGAAAGGAGAAAGACATCTTCCTTATTTAAATATTAAATAAAGTTGAACAGTTTTTTATTTTAAGAACTTCTTATAGTCCTTCACATGTGAATCAGCATCTCTAAAACAGAATTTAGTATAAACTTCCCTGGCCTTATTTAACCACAGAATCCATCCTTCTGGGAGCATCTATTAATATATATTTGAAAACCCTGGAGCACATTTTAGGAAGTACTGGTCTATTGGCATTTAAATGTTCACTTAAAAGTTTTGAGCACCTACCAGACATCAGAGTAGTAGATTCTGGAAGAAAATTATGAATAGAACCTGATTTTGACATTATGGAGATCCTATACTGGGAGTTGGAGGAAGACACATGTATAAATTATAATACCATGGGCTATGTGCAGTTGTAGAAGTAGGCGCATGTTGCTATAGGAGATGGGGAGAACAAGAGACTCAGGAATTAATCACAGATAATTTAGAATTTGAGTTAGATCTTGAAGGAAGAATAGAAATTTACTCAAGAAGGGAAAGTAAAAGCAATTCCTAAGATATATCTAGAAATCATTATTCTTTTATCCTCTTACAAAAACTGGTATTTCTTTCATTTATTCAAGCATAATTCTAGATTGAACAGTTGGCTATGTGATTAAAGAGATAACGGCAACGAACTAGGAAAGAGATATAAAAATTTGGTGGTATAGATGGGGAATGAAGTCTTGGCATCGCTACAAATCCCTGGGAAGAGAACGTAGAATGAAAAAGGAGATAATTTTAGGAACAAATCTTGACATATCCTAATACTTTTAAAGTGCACTGGAATAGATGAGTTTGCAAAGAATGAAAATGAATTGTCATGGAGGAGGAAAACAGCAACAGAAACCTGGCACATTCTAAAGACCAGGAAAAAAAACGTCTTATAAGAATGACAAAGTAATCATCACTGTTGGATGTTGCTGAGAGGTTAATTGAGATGAGAAGTAAAACATACCCATTGGATTTGAACACTGGAAGATCACTGGTGATTACAGCTAAACATGTATTGCTGGAGTGATGAGGGGTGAAACCCAGACAAAAACTTGTTGAGTGAGTAGGAGTTCAGGAAATGGAGACAGAGTGACTCATTCAAAGAGTTAATCTATGAAGGTTTAGAGAAAGGTAGAGCTGTTTCTGGAGAATAATAGAAGTTTGAAAGAGCTTTTACTTTTCTGAATTGGGAACTTTTGATTATGTTTAAACATCTATGAAAAGTAGGGTGTGAATAGAAATATGGGGGGGATCAACATACACTAGGGCCTGTAAGGTGTGGGGTGGGGGGAGGGAGAGCATCAGGAAGAATAGCTAATGTATGCTGGGTTGAATACCTAGGTGATTGGATGATCTGTGCAACAAACTACCATGGCACACATTTACCTATGTGACAAACCTGCACATCCTGCACATGTACCCTGAACATATATATATATGTATGTATATATGTATATTTATGTATACACATATATACATATACGTATATATACATATATACACATATATGCATATGCATATATATACATATATACACACACGTATATACACATATATATGTATATATACACACACACACATATATATAGGATGTTGGTTGACTTTGACTAGAAGGTACACTGCCTATAAAGAAAAAGCAGAGAAAAGAAAGAATATATCAATTTGAACAGGTATTTAGGTTTTATAGCCGTAAGTTAGATATTTTTTTTAATTTAAATTTTCTCTGTAGAGTTTGAACAAGGTGGAGAAAATTTGAAGTTTATGGATAAAATTAGACAGATCTTGGACCAGAGTCATGTATTGTGATCTAGGTTGTTTTGTGGGGGCAGGTACGGGTGGATATTTGACAAGATGATCATGAATTTATAATGATAACAATTTACCTTAATGTATAACTTTATTCATATTTATTTTTATATGTGTGTGTGTATATATACATATATATATGTTTTTCATTTTGCCTTGACTTACATTACCACCATCTACCCCTCAGTGACATCTATTATCTTCCTTATTACTCTTTCTGATTTAGAAGTCTGTATGGTAATGTTCCTTTATTTATATCTCTTGTCATCATTAGGATTGGTTAAAGTACATAGGTAAGGTAAGTCAATTATCCTTGGCAGAAATCCCTTAATCACCTTACCTTCATTGACATTCCACATCTTTCCATATTATCCACCGGGCATTGCCTCCATTCTGGATCTTGGTATTACCTGGAACTTCTCCACTTTGAAATCATGAGATACTCTAAATGATCACATTGCTCTCTCTTCCTCCCACCAATATCCAGTAGCTTGACCCACCTCATTTTCTTCCATGACTTTTTTCTCATTCTCCCTCCCCTTACTGTCCAAACAATACCTAGTATACAACACAAATAGCTCTATTGCACAAATCTTTATTTCCCTGTATTACTCTTTTCCTTCCTTTTTCTATCTGGCAAAATCCTTACCCTTTCTCAGTTGAGCAATCTGGCGTTGCATTTTCAACTGGGTTATTGAATGCTATTGAAAATCACAAAACTATGAAAACTGGTGTCATAATAAGTCTATGATCTCTCACCTCAGTCTGACCCTGGTAATTCTTCTAAATGTCCACGTTTTATTTTCTTTTCACTGTCCACAGCAGTTTTCTTATAGAGCCCTGCTGCCCATGTACTTCGTATTTTCTTATGAAAAGAGAGATAAGCAGTTTGACTTCTTCTTTGTGTCATTTATTTTTATTTTGGGTACTGGCATTTAGATATTTGAATTAAATTTGGATTTTAATTTAAAAATCATTAATATCCACAACGACTTTAACCCTACTTCTCTCTACTCACCACCTTCTCTGCATCCCTTACTTTTAGGCAAAGCTTCATAGCATGGTCCTTCTTTATCTCTTCAACAATGTCTATTGTCACCTTGTTCTCTTCCAATCTAATGTTCCTTTGACATTAAGCTGCTTATTCATTCCTTCAGTGCTGCTTTTCCACTTTACTTGCACTCCTATTGTGTCTCTGGTTCTCTGGTTTTTTTTTGTTTGTTTGTTTGTTTTTGTTTTGTTTTGTTTTGTTTTCCAGTGGTTTGAACATTGCCTGGCACAAAACAGGTACCTAAAAAGCACTGAATAAATAAGTGAACTCTAATAATGCATCTTTCTTGATTGGGGATGATGAGTTATCTCATAAAGCATCTCTCTGGGTCAATAGTGTTTTTTATTGTTTTGTCTACTTTATTAAAGAGGTAAGTGACTATCTTCTTCATTCTCTGAAATGCACTACATTGTAGTACAGAGTTTGGTACTATTCGTGGTTTCGGGCATCTACTTGGTGCTTTGGAATGTATTCCCTGTGGATAATGTGGGAGTACTGGTACATCCTCTTGGTCCATTTATCAGTATGGTTTGTATTGATGCTGAACAAGTACCTGTACATTAGCATATTTTCCCCTCTTTTATATTTAACAGTAATACCTATGTTTTCTCATTCTGGAGATAATATTCAATAATGCTATTATATTTGAAAGAATGAAATTATTTTTAATTTGACTAAGTGTAGTCATTGGAACTTTATTCAATTTCAGAAGCATAAGTTAGATTTAGGGATTTTTTTTTCTTTTTTTCATTTGTGGCATTCTGTGAATTGGTCATTGGTATTCAGATTGTGAGCCTGGATATAAAGAGGAGGGATAAATGTTATTTTCAGTGTCTGACAAGAACAAGCATGGAGGCTTCGAGGTCTTACAGGAAGTAAACAGAAGGCTAAGAGGTCACACACATGGGAAGAATAAATGATTAGCTGGTGTATTTTCCCCAGTGCTATGTCGCTTTCTCAGAGCCTCATTTAAATGACAATATGCCCATGGTAACAGAAAGAAAACATTTTTCTCAGACATATCCCATATTTACTATGTGAACTGTGGAGAAATGCTTATTAAAGATTTTTGTCATAGTTTCCAGGTTCAATTCAGGAGTGGGTGGTCACTTGTGCTAGGACTTTGTTTCTTACAGCCCTATCCTCACATCATTCTTTCCATGGAAGCAAATATTATCTAATGAGATAAGTGAAGGCATTTTAGGGGAAAAGCATGATTTATAGCAAACTGTAGCTTCAAATGGATTTATCCATAGTAGTATACTAGTCTATTTTGCAAGTGTACATTTCTCATCTATCAAAAATCATGTTATTTAGCTTCAGAAATCATAAAATGAGATTGTCCCTGGAATAACTTTTAAATATCTGGCTTTTCTTGCTTATGTAATTTTACGTAAGCTATATAAATAGGGTTAGCTGCGACCTAAAAAAAGTATACTCAGTCATTTTGTCTGAAACACAATATAGCATGTGCCCTCATTAATTTTATCTATGGGATTTTTAATGGTATAACTTCGCAAGTTAATGAAAACGGTATGGAATGAAAACACTCTCAGGCTGAGGAATATCATTAGATTTTATAATTAGGTAAATTCTGACAAGTTGCTGCATTTTTAAATGCATACTTGTTTTACTTTTCCTCTTTTTCATTGGTTTTAGACATCACCCAAAGGGGTTAATATATTTCTGTATTATATTTATCGCAGGCAAAACAGAAAAATAATTGAAAAACTTATTTGACTTTGAAGAAATACTTCCTTGACAGGTCTGAGTTAAAAATTATGTCTGCTTCTATCAAGTCAAAGTCGTCCCTATCTTATGCTGTTCAGATTCCAATTCCATACTTTTTGTTTTTGTCGGTTTGGAGTGGAATTTTATGTCTTTGTTTTAGGACTCTTTTCCTTTCCATTTCAACTTTAGATTGCTTAGAGATTGAGTATAAACTATTAATCGATCCCTATGAAACTTGTTTTTTCTTTTACAATGGGAAAAACTTTGGTGGTCTGTTACTACCCAAAGATTATTTATTCTTTGCTAGCTGGATACGCAACTCCAGTTTCCCAAACCAAGCACTGTTTTGTGAGATGAGCTTCCTCTCCCATCTCCCATCTCCTTTTCAAGTGGATTTTTCAGTGGGCCATAACCAGGCCTACCACACTGGAAGTTTAGATGGTCTAAGAAAGCACTAAGAAATAAAATGCAGAACTGTTTATCTGAAATGCGACAAGAAGCTCCCCAAAAGGGGCTAGCCCTTTAGTCCTGACACAACCTCCCATTCAGATGATTATAAGAGATCAAATTCCCATATTTTGCACTTTGCTGACTGAGAGGATTGCTCCCTCTGCATGGAATGCTGGTAGAGCTGAACTTTGGATATGCCCTTGTGTGGAATAAAACCAAGCCTCAGGGAGCATCTATTCACTTGTATTCTTAATCTTGTGTTTATTCTTCACAAGGATAATTTGCTGGTATGATAGTAAATCAAAGTGAATGCTAAACATAGCTGAGTCATGGTCCTCATTCTTGCCAATGCTAGAACCTGAACAGCCTTTTTGTTCTGACCAGCTTAGAGTCTTTTGTGGACTGGTTCCTACACTTCTAACTGCTTTTAAAATAATGTAATTAACATTTCCTGGCTGCTACAATCCATGGTGTTACTCTTCCACCCAGAATCAAACATCCAGATGCAAGCTATATAGTCTAGCTAAGTGTTTTCAAAATCATTAAACTTAGAAAATTATGACAGGCCAGGAAATATTAGGCTAATCAAATAATTATGTACTTATACTTCCCAATTTCAATATTTAAATAAGAAGCTTCAAACACTACCTAAATGTAGCCACCTTTGAAACTTAATTTCACAACGATATTCTACCCTGACAGTTTTCAGATATATAACCTTCTTTACACAAAGATGAAAGTGAAGGAATAGAACCAAGGGAAATTTTGAAGAATTAACAAATATTCTCTTTTAGATTGCTCAGTCTTTTATTGGTATTCCAGTTTCACTTTGCTTTTAAATCTGCCAGTGACGTTTTATTTTCCTTATACTAGCAAATAAATAAGGGGGGTATCATTTATATTTTCGCTATAAAGCCTGAAATGCAAAATGAAATGTAATGTATTCTAAGCAATGATTGATCTTCACAAGTTTCAGATGTACGGCTCCTTATTCACACAAAGAGGAAAATGAAGAGGGACAATACTTTAGGATTTAAGATGCTCATAAGGAAGAGGACTCTTTAAGTATGGGTGAGAGGGGTATGGCTATGTTTGCATAGGAAATTTCAACACTGGTGTATGGAATGAAAAGAGCCCATGTGTTTAGAATAGTATCTACCATATCATGCCTACCTTTGGAGCCTCTGTCTCTGTGTTTCCCACTACTTCCTTAGCCAGTTACCATCTGCTATCAGCATGCACCATACTTAAATTGGCCTTAAAATGATTTGATAACTTCCTAATTATTAAATACATTTTCCTTTTACCAGTTCCTGTCATTCTCACATTTCCTGTTTTTAATAGATTTACACCTTGTTGCAACTCTGTCCTCCTTTGTCATTGTTAAGATTGCACTATTCTGATACTATTTCTACTTATTCAATCAGTCAAAAATCATTTAATAATTCCCATTCAACAGGTATTGGGAAAACAATGGTAATTAAACACATAAGAAGTTTCTGTCTCCATTGAGTTTTCAGTGTAGTGACAGTGATTGATATTATCTGTGATGTAATTTCACAAATATATTTTGAGCAGCTACTTGATGCCAGGTGCTGTTCTAGACACTGGAAATGCAGTTTTAAAGTAGCATATTTTAAAATTTACATTTTCTTGGAGGAGATAGCAAGTAAAAATTAAATATGTGATACAATTTTATATATATGTCATGAAGAAAATAAGTCAGGGCAAGAGGAACAAGAGTGATGGAGAGTGGGTGCTATTTTAAATAGTGTGCTATTTTAGATTTATTTTTAAAATGTGTTCCATTGTTCTATTGACATAATATATTTGAAATGTCTCTAAGATTTCCAAGTGATGATGTTAAGTAGACAGTGTGTATATGAGGCTGAAATTAAGGGGAGTTGTTGGAGACAAAAATCTGGGAGTTGTTTGTAGACCTGTAACCAGAAGAGACCCCCTAGGGACTGAGTGTACATGGAGAAGAAGGTCCAATGCTAAGCCTTGGAGTAAACCAATTTTTTGCATTAGAGAAGTACAGAAATCTGCAAAGTAATTAAGAAGGAACAGGAAGAGAAAGCCAAGAGAATACATTGCCCCTGGTGCCAAGAAAGGAAATGTTTCAAGAAGAAAGAGCTGTGTCAATTGCTACTGAGAAGATCAGCAAGATGATTGCGGATCAACTACAGGATTGGGAAAGATAGATCTTTGCTGGCCTTTTAAAGGGAAATTTCAGTGGTGTGCTGGAGTAAAAGCCTGATTAAGCCAGGTAAACTGTGAATTGTTGGTGTTAAAGTGGAGAGAAAACATATAATAACCACACAATTAAATAGTAAATCACATTAGAAATGTTCTGAATAACACAGTATTATCTGTCCTAGTGAAGAAGATTGGAAAGGCTTTTTGAAGAAATAATTATAAACTGAGATTTGATAGATAATCGGTATTAACTAGATAATAAAAAGAATGCAGAAAAGCGTGTAAAAACACTTTATTGCAAGACTGACTTAAGAGCTAGAAGTCCATTTTGGCTGGAGTGGGTATGATACGAGATTAAGCAGGAGTCAGATGGCACAAGGCTGTTTTATCTTTAACCTTAGAGCATTGGAAATAATTGAGGATTTAAGGGAGGTGAGGATATGTGGACAGCATAATTTATGTTTTGATAGGATTACTCTAGCTGCAATGTGCTGGATGAACTGCACGTCGGCCAGATGGAAGGTGGTAGCCAGTCAGCCATTGTAGTAATAAAGGTGAGTGATTATTTTAGCCCGGATTACTGCAGTAATGGTGTCAACAGTGAGAAAGATAAATTGTAGTGATATTTATGACGTGAAATTGGCAGGGCTTGTGATAGTCTGAAATGAATATATGAGGAAATGATGTAGAAAAGTCAAGAATGACCTTTAGCCTTCTGGTATTTGCAACAGGGAAGCCAGTGCCTTGTACCAATTGAGAGAGAGTTCGAACAGAAGTCTTTGGTTTGCTGTTATTTTTGTGTCTCATGAATTCAGTTTAAACGTGTTGAATTTGAAGGACTTTTGAGCTATCCTCATCTACCTACTAGATTTTTCTGTCTATATATCTTGCTGTCACCTCAAGAATAGTACCAAAACTGAGTTTATCTACATCCTTCCAAACATTTCTTCCCATGTTCGGATCTCAGTCACCTTGAAATGGTCCCTCTTTCTAGTATCCTCCCAGCTTCCGTATTGGCTAATTCAAATTATATCTTTTAAACTTTTCTGTCTCTATTGCCTCTCACATTCGTCCTTTTCTTTCAATTTCTGCCCATACTAGACAATTACAAACTCCTACATTTCACTCGACTGTATTCTTAACTTGCTGTATGGTTTCTTCATTTCTAACCAATTCTTGCTTAATACTTGCATTCTATCCTCCTCCCTATCAATTTTCTTATACAGGGTTTTGATTTTACCATGTTCTTGCTCAAAATAATTCAGTAGATCCTTCCTTTATTTTTTGTAAGTCAGTCATAGATTCACCTTGGCCTGGCATTCAAGCAAAAAGAAAAAAAATCTGTAGATTCCCCTTAGCTTGCTACAATTGTTTAGTACGGTGATTAAGAAAGACTTGGTTTAAATCCTGGCTTTAGCACTTACTAGTTGTCTGATTTTGATTAAATAATTTAATCACAATGTTCAGTTTTTCAAATGGGATTAATAATAGCTACTCATTAAATTGCTGTTTTAAGGCCTAAATCTATGATATTATGGATTATCCAACATAATCCATAAATTATCTTGGCACAGTCCATGGTACAAAGTTAGCATGAATTGATGCAACTCCTATTATTAATCTATTAATAATAGAGTAATTTTAACCGTGCCCCATACATATATGTAGGCACATTTAACCACTTAATGAAGCACACCTTTTATTTGGTCTCTATGTGCCACTTTATACTCCTTGCATTCTCCTTCTTCTCTCACAGCAGTTGACCCTCCTCACAACGGTTTCTTCCTAATTTCTTCCATCTTTCCAGGAGCAGCTCTATTCTCCAAGAAATATTATTTTCTCTCCCAACCTTTTCTTCATCCACAACTTCAGGTTCTGTTATTCCACCTCTGTATGTATTTTGATGTTAATCTTGTTTGCCTCCTGTATGTCTGTAGCTTTCTTAGATCTTCTACTACATGGTTGTCCTTGAGTATAGGAAATTTATTTGTGTAGTGCCCATAGTTATAACAATATTTGAGAAAAGGTGATTGCAGTGTTAGGAGTCCCTTCAATTACATGTATATATTCTCTCCTTTCCTTCCTACACAGACTGATTTTGGCTCTACTCATCATTCAAGGA
Organism: Papio anubis; assembly: GCF_008728515.1. Lineage (NCBI taxonomy): Eukaryota > Metazoa > Chordata > Mammalia > Primates > Cercopithecidae > Papio > Papio anubis. Next base: position 85,112,457 of record NC_044979.1, on the reverse strand, counting down.
ACATCAAGTTACCTCGCTCAGATGTTTCTTAAATATAGGAGCTTTCAAGTCAGCAATCATCTAAACCAATCAAGGCTAATGCATTTTTATGTGCTCCCAGGAAGTCTAAGAGCATTTCAACTAAGCCCTTCTGTCAGTGATGGGCCTGCTTCTGTGTTCTAAGTCCTTAGTTTTTTGTTGTTTTTCATTTTCTCTGAGTTTTATGTAATTTAAAGAAAGCAGGCTTCAGAGAAATCATGAGGTTAATACTGTTTCACTCAGAGATCTCTAATCATTGGCTTCTTAACAAAAAGTGGCACGAAAGAGAATATTTAGTGTCTTTTCTGTTTCCTACCTAATTTCCTCTGGTCTAAGTTCTGACAATGGCCTTTGGAGCATGAGTTGCTGTTTTGTAGGATGTTCTAAAACATGAATCAGGATTGATTCTTATTTTATTCATTGCTATACTTGGCGGTAATTTACAGAGCCTGAGATGAGGGTTTATTTTTCCCCTCTGAAGGTTTCAGGGATGTTTTTGTCAGGATTTGGAAAATGTGCTCAAGGAGCAGAGTGATAAATTGAGTGCTGCCTCAGAAAAAGTCAGGCTGTCAGGGAACATATTTATCTCCACGTTTGGGAAGCAGGCAGGAGAAGTACAGATATTTTAAAAAGCTGTGTGAAAACCTTCTAAGGTAAGGGACAAGGTCAATCTGATATGGCTTTCTATCCATTTTATTTATAACTAAAGGCTGCCTGGACATAAAGAATGAACTGAAATTCACAATCATTCAAGGATGGACTTTTTTTCTCCTGTAATACTGAGGGAAAATGGATAGTTAAATGGTTCAGTTTCAATAATGGATATAGTATAAGAGAAATAAATAATTATATTAAAAATTCTTTCAGTGTTGCCTGGAACAAGGGTCTGATTGTATTTTTAAATAAAGTTTTATTGGAATATGGCTGAATTCTTTTGTTTACATATTTTGTAGGACTGTTTTTGCACTGCAACAACAGAGATCACTAGCTGCAACACAGACCTATTGGCCCACAAACTCTAAAATATTTTCTATCTGGTACTTTAAGAAAAAGTTAATTGACGCCAGGTCTAGAAGGACACTTTAAGATTCAAAGATGTTTATTCCTTTTGATTCACTTTGTTTTCTATAATGACATTAATACAGAGTTGGCTCTCATTGTGAAAACTGGCAGAATAGTGATGGAAGCAGGTATTTATTAATTGGTGGTGTTATTCTACCGATTCACTTGTTTGTTGGGTATAATTGGGTTTAGAACAGGGCTAAAAGTGAAAAGAAAATAAATTTATATGTACTTCATTCACTACAGCATTTGTTATGATCTTAGTTAGATGTGGCACATAATTAGGTATTATTTGCCGAGCTCCTGAATCCACTTCTGTGCACAAAATGCCAATTAAGGCTTTAAGTTCAGGTCTCTCCTTTTCATAAGAGGTTCCGAAAAAGGGACTCTCAAATTTCTTCAAAAGTATGAATAGTCACAGTGATTAATACAAAACCACATGGCTCTGAGTGTACACTCCAAGGAAAAATCTTGCAGCTATCTCAATCTCTTTATAACTAAGTATCATCTCTATATCTCTGTCTTCATCTCTATGTGTATATGTGTGTATTCTCCCATTTTCATATTTATTTTAAAAAGCTAGAAAATTTGATTTCATTCAATATATTATAGATCTACATATTTTGTGTTATAGTATGCATTTGTTTGTGGTTCACTGACATTCAGTGATACTCATTTAATCAAACATTACCACTGTGCTCCATCCCAAAGGTGAGCAAAATGGCTTGCTTCCTAATTTTATTGAGGCTCCATACTTCAGGGGAAGACAGACTCTTAAAACTTTGCAAACAAATATATAGATATATATTATATACATGTATACATATATGTATATATGTAACATTTATAAGTAAATTACAAATCTAAGTTAGGCAAAGACAAGAAAGGAGGAGGAGAAAATATATCCCAGAAAATATCTTTATACATTCATGATTATAACCAAGTACTCCACTGTAATAATGTTACCTTTTTTCTGGAAAGCATGCTTTCACATCATCAAAAATGACACAACTTTTCTATTCTTCTTAAATCTTCAGCCATTACCTTTCACCCTACTCTCAGATAGCCATATTCTGTATTTCATATAGAAATAGAAAATGAATAATATGTCAAAAGATACCTGCGTGCCTGTGTTTATTGCAGCACTATTTAAAATAGCAAAGATTCAACCTACGTGTCCATCAACCAGATGATAAGATAAAGAAAATGTGGCATATATACACAACGTAGTACTATTCAACCATAAAAAAGAATGAAATCATGTATTTTGCAGCAACGTAGATGGAACTGAAGGTTATTATCTTGAGCAAAACAAGCCAGACATGGAAAGGAATATATTGCATACTCTTACTCATAAGTGGTTGCTAAAAACTGTACACATGAATATAAACAGTGGAATGATAGACAATGGAGACTCAGAAGGGAGGAAGGATGGGAAGAGAATGAAGGATGATAAATTATGAATGGGTCAATGCATGTTGTTCTGGTGATTGATACACTAAAAGTTCTGACTTGACCACTACACAATCTATGCATGTAACAAAATTGCACTTGTACGCCAAAAATTTACTTAAATAAGAAAAAGAAAGTAGAAATTAAAACATTAAAACAAAAAAAAAATCAATACTACTTACTAATCTATAAATCTACCTCATCCCTACTCTTTCTACTCTTGCTATTGTGAGCAAAGAAGATATGGTCCTTGTGTGAAATTCAAGACTCTGGTATAAACTCTGACTGTCAAACAATGCCCTTTTGCGGACTACATCCTTCAAGTATGCATTCTCATTCCCTCCCTCTTTCTTTCTCTCTTATCCTCAATTTCTCTTTACCCTCACACTCCCAAATACATCCATATTTACTTTCTCATTTTTTTAACTCCAAACTTTCCTTCTCTCTATTAATCATCTTGAGACCATGAAAATCTCTTGCCTGGGAATCTTCTGTTGAAGTAGAATTTTTTTAAGTTCTGGATATTAGCCCTTTGTCAGATGAGTAGATTGCAAAAATTTTCTCCCATTCTGTAGGTTGCCTGTTCACTCTGATGGTAGTTTCCTTTGCTGTGCAGAAGCTCTTTAGTTTAATTAGATCCCATTTGTCAATTTTAGCTTTTGCTGCCGTTGCTTTTGGTGTTTTAGACATGAAGTCTTTGCCCATGCCTATGTCCTGAATGGTACTACCTAGGTTTTCCTCTAGGATTTTTATGGTATTAGGTCTAACATTTAAGTCTCTAATCCATCTTGAATTAATTTTCGTATAAGGAGTAAGGAAGGGATCCAGTTTCAGCTTTCTACTTATGGCTAGCCAATTTTCCCAGCACCATTTATTAAATAGGGAATCCTTTCCCCATTTCTTGTTTCTCTCAGGTTTGTCAAAGATCAGATGGCTGTAGATGTGTGGTATTATTTCTGAGGACTCTGTTCTGTTCCATTGGTCTATATCTCTGTTTTGGTACCAGTACCATGCTGTTTTGGTTACTATAGCCTTGTAGTATAGTTTGAAGTCAGGTAGCGTGATGCCTCCAGCTTTGTTCTTTTGACTTAGGATTGTCTTGGAGATGCGGGCTCTTTTTTGGTTCCATATGAACTTTAAAGCAGTTTTTTCCAATTCTGTGAAGAAACTCATTGGTAGCTTGATGGGGATGGCATTGAATCTATAAATTACCTTGGGCAGTATGGCCATTTTCACGATATTGATTCTTCCTATCCATGAGCATGGTATGTTCTTCCATTTGTTTGTGTCCTCTTTTATTTCACTGAGCAGTGGTTTGTAGTTCTCCTTGAAGAGGTCCTTTACATCCCTTGTAAGTTGGATTCCTAGGTATTTTATTCTCTTTGAAGCAATTGTGAATGGAAGTTCATTCACGATTTGGCTCTGTGTTTGTCTGTTATTGGTGTATAAGAATGCTTGTGATTTTTGCACATTAATTTTGTATCCTGAGACTTTGCTGAAGTTGCTTATCAGCTTAAGGAGATTTTGGGCTGAGACAATGGGGTTTTCTAAATATACAATCATGTCATCTGCAAACAGGGACAATTTGACTTCTTCTTTTCCTAACTGAATACCCCTGATTTCTTTCTCTTGCCTAATTGCCCTAGCCAGAACTTCCAACACTATGTTGAATAGGAGTGGTGAGAGAGGGCATCCCTGTCTTGTGCCAGTTTTCAAAGGGAATTTTTCCAGTTTTTGCCCATTCAGTATGATATTGGCTGTGGGTTTGTCATAAATAGCTCTTATGATTTTGAGGTATGTTCCATCAATACCGAATTTATTGAGCGTTTTTAGCATGAAGGGCTGTTGAATTTTGTCAAAAGCCTTTTCTGCATCTATTGAGATAATCATGTGGTTCTTGTCTTTGGTTCTGTTTATATGCTACAAAGAACTCAAACAAATTTACAAGAAAAAAACAAACAACCCCATCAAAAAGTGGGCAAAGGATATGAACAGACATTTCTCAAAAGAAGACATTCATACAGCCAACAGACATATGAAAAAATGCTCATCATCACTGGCCATCAGAGAAATGCAAATCAAAACCACAATGAGATACCATCTCACACCAGTTAGAATGGCGATCATTAAAAAGTCAGGAAACAACAGGTGCTGGAGGGGATGTGGAGAAATAGGAACACTTTTACACTGTTGGTGGGATTGTAAACTAGTTCAACCATTATGGAAAACAGTATGGCGATTCCTCAAGGATCTAGAACTAGATGTACCATATGACCCAGCCATCCCATTACTGGGGATATACCCAAAGGATTATAAATTATGCTGCTATAAAGACACATGCACACGTATGTTTATTGCAGCACTATTCACAATAGCAAAGACTTGGAATCAACCCAAATGTCCATCAGTGACAGATTGGATTAAGAAAATGTGGCACATATACACCATGGAATACTATGCAGCCATAAAAAAGGATGAGTTTGTGTCCTTTGTAGGGACATGGATGCAGCTGGAAACCATCATTCTTAGCAAACTATCACAAGAACAGAAAACCAAACACCGCATGTTCTCACTCATAGGTGGGAACTGAACAATGAGATCACTTGGACTCAGGAAGGGGAACATCACACACCGGGGCCTATCATGGGGAGGGGGGAGGGGGGAGGGATTGCATTGGGAGTTATACCTGATGTAAATGACGAGTTGATGGGTGCAGCAGACCAACATGGCACAAGTATACATATGTAACAAACCTGCACGTTATGCACATGTACCCTACAACTTAAAGTATAATAATAATAAATAAATTAAAAAAAAAAAAAAGAATTTTTTTAAGTTAAAAATATAACTTATATAAAAAATACAAAATGAGCTTATTTCAAATATGTTATTTGGCTCATTCATTAATAAAGGAACTAGTAAAATAGCAGGAATGATTCAAAAAAATTAAGAAATGTGAGATTTATAGAGTTGAACAGTTAAAGGAATGCAGAAATAAATTTGCCAAAGGTTACTGGAGTGGTTAATGGTGTACAAGGCAATATATACTAACCTTTGGGTTATGGTATAAAAGTCATTTGCACTTCTTTTGGATAAAAAAAATTTAAATTTTTCTGAAAGAAGAATCATTAGCATTTTACTCAATCTTCTACAGGTTAACAAAGTATGGCTCTTAAAGAGTTCAACATATTCAGGTCAATAGGAAATATGAAGTTGAAGAAAGGCACACAACCCTACAAAATCAGAAATCTCCACCACAGTGTTCCTGGTATAAAACAACCAGCATTCTACAAACATAATATCTAGCAATCTTTTTCTTTTTCTATTTCCTAATGCTAATAAATGTTTATGACTTCATTGTTCTGCATACACTCTTAATTCCCAATTTACTTTTGAGAAAATGGCAAGAATGTTCTTTTGGTAATTTTGTTACATAGAAATTTAAAATATCTTAGAAAATTTATCTTAATAAAAATCAAAAGCAAGTGACTTGTTGAGAGAAAATACTTGTCATAATAGGCATTTCCCTAGTGTTCAAGGATGTACTAAAATGCTTCAAAAAAGGTGACAGAACTACGGAAATAATTCAACAGAATAAGAGCAATCAATTTATAGTGGTGACTGTAATGGCCAAATATGTGAAAAGATGCTCAACTTCAATAATAGTCATAGAACTGAAATAATGATCACAATACCAACAATAACATTATAAGCCAAAGTTCTCTCATCAGACTGGCAAAATTTTAAAACATTTGGTAACATCTAGCCTGGCAATGGTATAAGGAAGTGGTTTCTTATAAGTTGTCATAACTGAAAATTACTGTAAAATATTAGAAATATATTTTATCATAACTTATTAAAATTCAAATTTCCTATAATCTTTGGCCTAACAGCCTCATTGTTATTTATTTATTCAATAAAATAGACACTTGAATAGAAAGACATATGACAAGGAATTTTTATTGCAGCATTGTTTACTGTAACATAAAACTGGAAACGAGCAATTAAACATAAATAGGAATATGTTTGAATTAGTAGCAACACATTATTCACTATATATTATGTAGTTATATAAGCAAATATAAATCTATACACTAAGTTTTAATGGTGATTAAATTAAAGTTACAAGCTTGGTATGAGACTCCTAGAGACAACGTTAGTTTTGCTACTTAAGCATTTTGTTAAAAAGAGCATTAATTTCATAATTATAGGAATGAATAATTATAAATTATTATATGTTATTATGTCTCAGCTTCCCTGCTCAGAGTCTTTTGAGGGGCTTCTTATGGCATGAGGATGCAATCCAAACCTCTTCCATTTGTAAGATCCTTGCAATTCAACTATGCTATTGTTCCAACTTGACCTTGAGTAACTCTAGCAATCGGTTGCTTCATCTAGAAACAATATACAACTTTTATTTGCTTTATTTTATTTATTTATTTATTTATTTATTTGAGATGGAGTCTCACTCTGTTGCCAAGGTTGGAGTGCAATGGCATGGTCTTGGCTCACAGCAACCTCCACCTCCCAGGTTCAAGTAATTCTGCCTCAGCCTCCCAAGTAGCTGGGATTACAGGTGTGTGCCACCACACCTGGCTAATTTTTCTATTTTTAGTAGAGACAGTGTTTCACCATGTTGGCCAGGCTGGTCTTGAACTCCTGACCTCGTGATCCGCCCACTTGGCCTCCCAAAATGCTGACCAACTTTTATTTTATTTTGAAAGAATGCAACTCTTTCTTACCTTAGAACCTGCCCTTTCCTGACTCACTCCCTCTGGCTGGACACACTTTTTCTATATTCTGTTACTTCGCTTTAAATATCACTTTCCTGAAATTACCACTTTGATCCTTCAACTGAAATTATTTCCCCCAGTTATAAATTCTCATAAGGATTCTTAGGGACACAATTTTTTAAATAGAAACCAAATTGACATCTTGTGAGGCTGAGAAATGCTAAGTAATAGGACGATTTTGAGTATGCTGGGCATGATGAACTAGAAATTAGATATAATTTTTTAAAACTAGAGTCTCATTATGAGAGAAAACAAGAATCAGACACACAATTGTCATTTATTAGTCATTTTGCACAGTTTCTGGATTATTTCACTTTAAGAGGATTTTAACTTGTCATACAAAAGTCTTAAGAGGAAAGATTCTTTCAGCATTGAGGTATTTTACCATGGAGAAGAATGAATGGCTTGTTGATTATTCTTCCCAACTAAAGGGATTGCTACTATGAATGTTTTTGTTGGGTCAAAGAAAGGGGTTTTACAAGTTTGTGTACTAACAGAAATATTTAGGATCATAGGGAGATACTTGGGGCTTCATAGCTTTAGGTCATTTCAGATATTTTTAAAGAGTTTCTGCCACTCAGGTCAGTACCTTCTAAAGACATAAATATTTACATAGAAAGCAAGTTTTACTTTAAGAGAGCCTGGCAAGATAACATATGAAATAGCCAAATAACTCAAAAAAAAAAAAAAAAAAAAAAGGCCAAGTGTTTTACATTTAAAGAGCAAACTCACATCTGAAGTGATAGAAACAGTCATTCAAATGATACAACTGACCCTGACCGCATTCATTTACTGAATGCAAAGCGTGGAAGTTTATCATATTAAATATTCTTTTAGATAGCCTGGGCTCCCTAACATAGACAAATCAGGAGTCTAAACAGAATATTCTGTACCTCAGGTCATGGATATTTTGAAATACATTAAAATAGATTATTTTTATTTGTCATTATTTGAGAAGAGCTACTTTACTTTAATCTGAGAATCGTTGTTTTGCTATACATTAGTTCTTTGCCAAAACAAATATATCAAGGATCTGAATGACATTTTGCTGTGTCTAGTAACAAGACCATGAGTATTTAATTTAGTATAACATAAAAGAATGTGTTTTTGAGCACCAGAACATAACAGTTTATAGAGCTATAAAATTCATTTTGGTAGTGATGTTTAATTAGATATTGATGACTTTTGATACGAAGTAGAATGGCCGGCATATCTTACAACCTACAGCCCATGTGCTAAAACATATGCAAGACTTGCAGTGGATTCAATAGAAGGAAAGCAAAATTAGTTTGTGAGATGTTTTAATAAATCATATGATATAAAGAATAAATATTTAAGTATTTGATTTTTTTTTTTTTTTTTTTTGAGACAGAGTCTCACTCTGTCGCCTAGACTGGAGTGCAGTGGCGTGATCTCAGCTCATTGTAAGCTCTGCCTCCCTGGTTCACGCGCCGTTCTTCTGCCTCAGCCTCCAGAGTAGCTGGGACTACAGGAGCCCACCACCACGCCCGGCTAATTTTGTGTGTGTGTGTATTTTTAATAGAGACGGGGTTTCACCAAGTTAGCCTGAATGGTTTTGATCTCCTGACCATATGATCTGCCCGCCTTGGCCTCCCAAAGTGCTGGGATTACAGACATGAGCCACCACTCTTTGATATTTTTAATACCCAAATAAAATTATAGTTTATAAGTGACTCTTCACCTACTTTGGAATTATGGAGTGAAATCTATAGTCACATAAGTGCTCTGACTGCTGACAATCTTTTAAAGCTATGATGCAGAAACATTAGAGCAATTGCAAAAGAGAAATATAAAGCAGTCAGTAAATATTTTACTCTACATTTCCGTTTAAGAATGCAGATAAAAGCAAAAGGTGAATGTAAAAACTATTGTTAACTTGTGAATTATTATTGCCATGAATATTTTCTTGTCAACTTGGTTTAAAGATTTATATGTGCAAGGGTAATACACAAATAATTTTTGTTGAACAGGCTCTATTTGTGTATGTACATATTTCACTGATAAGATACTGTTGGCTTTTTTTTTTTTTCTGTTTTGAGGCAATCCCAAAGTCACCATAAGTTCGATGAGTTAAAAGTGTCTATATTTGTCCTTCTATAAGAATTATTGTTACAAATAGAGATTCTTTATTTGAACAAATACATAAAAATTGGCACTAAAGATATAAACATTTATAACATGATAATCAGCCCCTCAAAGCTGGGAGTTTGATTTAATTTTTCTATATATGATTTTTCCTGATAGCAAGTCAGTATATTTTCATAATCTTCAAGGAACTATTGTTTGTGGAACTTAGCATTGTGAAGAATTATTTATTTCTTGGTAAAAGGTTAAAATTTGAAGTCAACTTGGTAAATAAACATTCCTTAAGCATTTATCACAAGCTCAGTTTTCTGCAGAACATTTGAAAACAAAGGTTATAAGTTATAAACCATTTACTTATGCAAACTTCACAGGGTGATGGAAATGCAATGCCAGAGGGGTCACCCAAAATAAAATTTTTTGTTTACTTTTCTTTTCTTTTCTTTCTTTTTTTTTTTTTTTTTTTTGAGACAGAGTTTCGTTCTTGTTGACCAGGCTGGAGTGCAATGGTGCTATCTCAGCTCACCGCAACCTCCTCCTGGGTTCAAGTGATTCTTCTGCCTCAGCCTCCCAAGTAGCTGGGATTACAGGCATGTGCCACCACACCTGGCTAATTTTTTATTTTCAGTACGGACAGGGTTTCTCCGTGTTGGTCAGGCTGGTCTTGAACTCCTGACCTCAGGTGATCCACCAGCCTCAGCCTCCCAAAGTGCTGGGATTACAGGCGTGAGCCACCGCACCTGGCCATAAAATTTTTCGAAAGGATATTTAAGTAACAATGAGACCAAAAATTTGGCCAGCTCTCAGAAATAATATAATAGGGAGTAAAACACATGTGAATTTTGAATTCTCTGAGATTAAAAAGAGCGACAACATGTGGTATATAGTTATAAAACTTCCTTAGCATCCCAGCATTGTTATATGAGAAAAAAGTTATTGATTAACTGTGGTCATATGAGTTCTTTTATGTATTTTCCACATATTTAGTGCTTCTTCGTAGCACTAAACACAGTTTTAGCACATAAAATGTGAAAAATATTGAAATCACAGGCATGTCTGATTTTTCTATTCTGTAAACAGAATTTGGAGGATATTACTAATCTGGTTTAGTAAATAACATATAAAAAAAGTAGTGTGGAATATAGGTTTTTATTTATAATTGATTCAACTGAATACAAATATTTACACTGAATGTATGATAATTTTGCTAGGCACAATGTACGTTTAACATATGTTGTCTAGTTAGTTGAGGAGGTATATAGAATTTTGAGTCTATGTCATTGATTGACAATATGTAGCATCACATGATTGAGTCTCAACATCAGTTGTACAGCTAACAAGTCCAGGAAAGCAACCAAGTTGTATGAGCTGAATTTGATGCTACTTATAAAAACAACAATATAAAACTTACACCATATCAGAACTGATAGTAAATAAGCAATAAAATCTAAGAAACCTAAGAAGTTTAGGAAAGTTGGTTGAGTGCTAGCTTGATCAGTAACTGAGGTGATGCTGCAAAGGCGAGCTCCAAAGTGAGGCATAGCCTGTGAGTGTTCTTGGCCCTGCCCAGGAAAGAATTCAAAGGCAAGCCAGAAGTAGAAGAAAACAGCTTTACTGAACAGGCAGTGCTATGTTTCTGGCCTTGTTACAGCTCTGTCCCTACTTCTGCAGAGCAGGGCTACCCCTTAGGCAGAGAGTAGCAGCTCAGTGCAATTTTGCAGTCATATTTATAACTTCTTCAATTACATGTAGATTACAGACCATTTATGCAGAAGTTTTTTAAAACGGGGTGGTAACTTTTGGGTCATTGTGTCATTGCCATAGAAAAAGGCAGTAACTCCCTGGTGTTGCCATGGTAATGGTAAACTGACATGGCACACTGGTGGGCATGTCTTATGGAAAGCTGCTTCCACCCCACCCTGTTTTAGCTAGTCCTCAATTTGATATGGTGTCCAAACCCTGCCTCTGGAGTGGAGTCCTGCCTCCTACCTTAAAGGCAAAAATGTAGATATGATAGTTATAAAGGTCTTATTTTTTACCTGAATGATGCTCAACCATGTAAGGAGATGATTTCCTTTTATCCCAAGGGTGTCCAATCTTTTGGCTCCTCTGGGTCACATTGGAAGAAGAATTGTCTTGGGCCACACATAAAATACAACTAACACTAACGATAGCTGATAAAGAACAACAACAACAACAAAATTGCAAATAAAATCTCATAATGTTTTAAGAAAGTTTACAAATTTGTGTTGGGCCACAATCAAAGCTGTCCTGGGCCACATGTGGCCCAAGGTGGGTTAGAAAAGCCTGTTTTATCCTAATCTGTTCACTGGGATTAAAATATCACACCCACACAAATATGCAATATATTCAACACGTACACACTTATTAATTCACATGAATTTCATAATGATCTTCATTGATAATTATTGAGCAACAAGATCAACAGTGGTCCTAACAGTTTTGCCTTATCTACTTTTACCAATAAATAAATAAGCAAAGGTGAAAGCAAAAGACGTTATATTATGCTTGACATGGGCATTCTTATTTCAAAATGTTGCAAATTGGTGTATTTCAGATTATAGTGTTTAATTACCTTTGTGGCTTAATTTTTTTAAAAAAGCATGGTGACTCCTAAAAAGTGAATGATTAAAGTACTCCCAGATTTTAAGTTATAAGCTGGTAGAAGGAGCAGAATTCTGTTTTTGAATTAAAGAAAATAGCATTTGGCAGTCAATGAGGATGTTAGAAACAGCCAGGTGGCAAATAAATATAGAGATATGAAACTTATTTTGTTTGTAATTAATAGAGACAGATTCATTTCTTCATAATCATTTATCTTACTATGATATTGATCAAACTGTATGATCAGTTATTGTTATTGTTTTTATTATTATTATTATTTTGGTGTGCTCCCTATGGCTTTCAGGGAAATTTATCTTAGCTCCATCACATCTATTTAATGGCACACCAAACTTCTCCCTAAACAATGGATATTTTTTTCTAAAAGAAGAAAAACCCCTTACCATGTAAAGGCCCTTGTGGGATTATGTAAAATATCTAGCTGTTTAATTCTTTTTTTTTTTTTTTTTTTTTTTCCTGTTTTTCCTTTACGCTAGCAAAATAAAAAAGAGTTTGGGAAGGGAAGATACTGTAAAGCTGTTTTTTTTCCCTGCTTCTTTTGGAAAAACAACTCAAATATTTATATGCAGGGGACTGTGTGATCTAAAACTTTATATTGTATCTACTAATAATCTGTGTGGGGGAATTGATTTTGAATAATGCCTAGATAGGGATACAATTAATTTTGTTGCGGTTCTTGCTTTTTTCAGTTGTAACTATAAAAAGCAATATTTCAGATGGCTTTAATCTTTTATAGCAATATTCCCCCACATCTTTTATTATTGTTTTTCCATACAGAGGAAACATATTATCTACCCCATTTATATATAGATATGTGTGTGTATATATATCCTTCTATATATAGAAAAAGAGAGAGAGAGAGAAAATTATATGGTATTACGTGCTTTGTAAAATATTGTAGTGTATTCTCTACATTCTCGTAGGATTTTTGTAGATACAAAAATCCTCACTATTTTCTTGTAGGATTTTTGTAGATACAAAAATTGTGATACTCATAGATTATGTTCATCTGATAATATTAATACAAATGAATGAAAACTATACATTAATGTTAGTGGACTAATCTGAAATGTTGAAAATGCATGCTGTTTCCAGTGCTAAGCTATCAACTAACTTGTCTCTCTAAAAATTGTATTTTTGTAAATGTATGTCTGCTTAAATTATCAATGAGTTCAAGTGTGGTTTAATAACTCCTAATTAAAGAAAAGTGAGTAAGGCAACCAAAGAGCCTGAAACATACTAGAGAATATCACGCTCTGATTTTTTCATGTGTTTTTAAAACAAGTTTCTCAGGGAAATGTTTGTTTATGTGTAAGTGGTACTGCTGGATAACTGAGTACATCCCTTCTTCATCTTCAACTAAAGAAACTTAACCTTTGTTTGATACATAGGTGTAGTGGTAGAATTTTATTTAAAGAGAGATTACTGTTACTAAAAATGTTTTAAAATCTTACTGCCTATTATTTGTTTCATTCTTAGTAATACAGCATTCTATTTTATGTTTTGATTAATAAGATTATTATTCCATGTTTTTTTATATTTAAAAAACCTTTATTCCTCTCTGCACATAGACTTATTTATTTATTATTCAGTCCTTCAAAAATTTACTTTCTTTTTTATACCAACTACTTATGTCATATTTTACAAAGAGGTTACCAATGTAAGACATAAGAGTCCTTACTAAATTCTAACTAATATATTTCTTTTTAGAAACTTAATACTTTTAAAATAATTTTCATTTAATTCAGACTGTTGGCAATCGTGAATCTATAATTTTGGACTGTAAGGGTAGCTTTGCTAGAAACAGTGGACTCAAAGTTAACTATAAATTGTTGTGTATGTACATACTATTGAAAAACATTTGCATACATATGTATGTATATATACAGTATATATAAATTTCCATAATAAGAAGCTAATGGAGATTAAGTTGGCAATATTTATCTTTATTCTTTTGATTTGAGTCTTTTCCCACCAAAATTATAGATGTATTGTTCAAAATAAAAAATCTAATGTTCTTGAATTTCTATAGTTTGTTAAACTTGAGTAAATTTCTAAATTTATAGCGGCCTTATTATCTTCCTGCCTTATATCTTTACTCTTACTGTGATCAGAATATAAAAAAATTAATTCATTATATGTTTTAAGACATTTTCAGTTACGGCACTATTAAGCAGGCTATTATCATGATTAAGAAAAAAATATGAAAATGTCTATTTGTCTTTTATACTTGAACAAGTAAAAATGGGCTAAACTGAGTATTTGATTGCAAGACCACAGAAAGTATAATAGAAAGGGGTGCTAGCACCATTGACCTTATGTCAAGAAAATTATTACCAGACAAGAACTTCCCAAAGATAAAAGTTATTCCTGATAAGTTTAATGAACATTCATGAAAATTCTATTTCTCAGCAAGGATGCTTTTTCATAACAAAATCTTTTAGGGTAGTTTGAATTTCCCATTACCTGAGTCAATTATTGTAGATTATTTTTGTTTTTGGTTACTTTTTAGAGCTTACACTTTGGCATCAGGGGAAAGGGATTACATTTTAATGTGTTAAGATTATCATTAAATATTTGTGTTCTTACTCTCTTGATTACCAAATAAAATGTTGAATTCTTAGCTCCTTTCGTATTGGCTCTGATTTTTAAATTAGAAAATCTTTTGGGCCGGGCGCGGTGGCTCAAGCCTGTAATCCCAGCACTTTGGGAGGCCGAGACGGGCGGATCACGAGGTCAGGAGATCGAGACCATCCTGGCTAACCCGGTGAAACCCCGTCTCTACTAAAAACTACAAAAAAAAACTAGCCGGGCGAGGTGGCGGGCGCCTGTAGTCCCAGCTACTCGGGAGGCTGAGGCAGGAGAATGGCGTGAACCCGGGAGGCGGGGCTTGCAGTGAGCTGAGATCTGGCCACTGCACTCCAGCCTGGGTGACAGAGCAAGACTCCGTCTCAAAAAAAAAAAAAAAAAAAAAAAATTAGAAAATCTTTTATATATTAAAACTGTATTACATATATTATATAATATATATTATAAATATAAATTCTATTATATAAATATATGTTATATAAATAATCAAATTTAGGATTTTAGGAAGCAGGTCTCCTTTCCCAGAAGCCAACAGTGAAGCTGAAAGAGTGTCCTTGAGTAAAGAAACCTTAGGCCACACAGTATCTAATGTCTGTGAGACAAGCTTCAATTTCAGAATTTTTGCAGCAACTTGGGTTCTTTAAACAGTGAGCATAATGGTGTCGCTGTGCTTTATAAACATTCACCAAAATACTACATTATTCGTTTAACCAAAATTTATCCAGTATCTACATTAAATCAGGAATTACGTTAAGCATAGAGAGTGCATATAACATAAGGCAGAAACTTAGCTGTGAAGTAACTTTCTGTAAATTCTGCAATTCTAGAGCAGGTGTTGACAAATAGTTTTCATCACATATGCCAACATCGGTCAACTGGTAGTGTTTGCCTATCGTGTGCTCTGTGGAGATCCTGAGTTTGCTGCCTCTGGAATCATCAGCAAAATGTTTTAATCATTTATTTATGATTGTTGCTAGTGGTAGCAGGTGTAGCGTATGTTTGTTATTCCTGTTCTACCACTCTTATTTAGAAATAACATTTCATTGGAGATTGGTATCATTTATAAGTACCATATTTATGCAATGAGAAATATGAACAGATTAATATATGACAGGTTCTTATTATATTAAACCCCAGAGATGACTTATGATGCTTGATCCTTCATCTTTGAAAAATTCATATTTATTTTTAGATCTAGTGAATCACCACTTTGCCCTTTGCTTCACAAATAACTTGCAGAGGTTAATGTTCTTGAGAATCCAAGTCCTGTGTCGAAGATCGCTTTATTTAGGGCAAAGTGCCATATAAATCATAGAAGTTTTAGCAAAAAACTTCAGAGAATACTTGTGTTTCAAACTTCTAAAGATTATTTAAAATAAAAGTATGAAAACTAAATGGATAAAATTGAAAATTCATTTTAATTATAATCCACTAATGTCTGTATGATGCCATCCATCACCACACCTCCCCATATATAGCAATCTGCATAATAAAAATGTTAATATTTTTATAAAATATAGACAGTGCCAGGCACTTAAAAAAGGCTTATAAAATGCTTATTAATGATTTGATAGACAAGTGAGCTTCGTGTTCCTAAAATATTTTCTCAGCATTGTGTTATGCATTTTATGAGAAACAAAAGACCTAATTCTTCTAAGTCAGTCTAAATTCCAGGTACCAGATACCAAATATCTAGGCATATTAACACCCCCAAACCAGACATCAACAGCTTCATAAGTACGTGAGAAACTGTACAGGATTGACTCTGAGGATAGTAAATTGGAGTAGGCTGGATCATGGCAACTAAAGACAATCTTTTTCAAGATGATTAGACTTTTTACTCTTTGACCAGCATCTCCCCTTTCCCATCACATTTTCTCAATCCCCACCAGCCTCTAGTAACAGGAGGAATGTGTTCTGGTGATCTATTGCACAGCATGGTGACTATAGTTAATAAAAATGTATTACATGTTTTGAAATTGCCAAAAGAATGGATTTTAAGTCTTCTCACTACAAAGAAATGATATATATACAAGGTGATGGATAAGCTAATTAGCCTGATGCAATCATTCCACAATGTATATAGGTACCAAAACATCACATTTTACCCCATAAATATATAGTTATTATTATTATTATTTATTTTTTTTTTTAAAGATAAAGTCTCACTCTGTTACCCAGGCTGGAGTGCAGTGGTGCTATCTCAGCTCACTGCAACCTCCCACTACTGGGTTCAAGCGATTCTTCCACCTCAGCTGCTTGAGTAGCTGAGATTACAGCTTCACGCCACCATGCCCATGTGTTTTTGTATTTTTAGTAGAGACGCGTTTTCACCATATTGGTCAGGCTGGTCTCGAACTCCTGTCCTCATGATCTGCCCACCTCAACCTCCTAAAGTGTTGGGATTATAGGCATGAGCCACTGCACCCGGCCAATTATTTGTTAATTTAAAGTTAAATATAATGTTAACAAAAGTTCGTACTTAAATCTTTGTCAGGATTTCCATAATTAGAGAAAATAGGAAAATAATTTTTCAGAAATGCTTGGGAAATTTTTCTGAGCAGAAGGCAAAGGTATTTTCTAAAGAATTAACTCATTAATTCATGTGTTTACTCATTTCATTTTATTCATGTATTCAATATCTATTGTTTGAGCACATAAAATACAGATTACAAGAAGCTACAAGGTAGGAGAAACAGGATAGCAGAGAGGGCACTTTATCTGAAGTATCTGTAGGTTACCTAGTTAAAGATCTCCAGTGAGTATATGGCTCTGTGGGCCTGGATGTTAAGTGAGAATGGTGGGCTGCAGATAAGTTTAGAAAAGTTTTTCATATAGGTGGCAATGGAATCCATAGATGCGAATAAGACCACTCAGGGAATAGCATGTAGAGCCAAGACACCCAAGATGGAACTCTGGGTCTCAATATTTAAAATGATGATAGACAAAAATGGATAAAGAAAAATTTTAAAGTAAGAGAGGTTGGAGAAGTCAGGAGAGAGTGTAATAAAAAAATCATGAGTAATAAAACATTATTTAATATTGTCTTCCAAATCATAAACTTGATCTGGTATAGCATGAGCATTAGTGAGTAATCTCTTATTTGTTTATTACTGTGTCATAACCCATCAATACTGACTGGATATGTGTAAATGTATGTAAATATAAAGCAAAATTAATTTAAATATATGAATATATATTGTGTATATAACTGTTGAAAAACATTAGTAACTGAAGTATAGAATAGAGAAGTGCCCATGTATAGTAATTATGTATAATATATTCTTCCCTGTTAATGATCTATTTTCACATAGTTCAATGAGAATAAACTCACAGAAAAGCTTCTGTTGAAGTACGATTCATTGTATTTCATTTTAAAAGTAAAGCATGTAATTGCTTGATATGAATTAATTTACTTTTTCAAGAATGAGCATTAATAAAAAATACTATGATAGCACATGACAATTTAAACACTTTCTAAAACTACAAAGAATGTTTCTTAATTGGAGGAGTGTATATTGATTGTAAAGTTTAATACAATGTGTCAGAAAAATTAAAGAAAACCTTTAAACTTTAAAATACACAAGAAATTACGGGCCCAGTTAAACCTTAACTCTATAATCCTGTCAAAATCTGACAAGATTTCAAAGTCTGCAAGGTAAACCCCAATGTGAAGTAAAAGGCAAGGCTAAAATCTAAATTGAATTTTGTTTTCTAAGAACTACAATAGGTTATTTTTAGTTTTCATTACTCATTTTGATGAAGAACAACTTTTTTAAATGTAATATTCCCTTTGGCAAGATGCCATTCCTTATCTGTATGGGCTTGGTTATTTTAGAGATTGCTATGCCAGGTCAGAAATGATAACATTTAGTCATGAAGAATTCTGACAATGTTTAGATTATAACATCTACAAGGACTGTCCTTAAAATTTGATAAAAATGTTCTATCTTTACCTCTAAGACAAACAGTGGTGAGGATTTCTTTCTCTAAGTGTCTTCATGGAGCTGTTTTATGTCTTGATCTTCCCTGAGGAATTTAAAATTTGCATCCGTGCAAGGAAGCAAAGAACTAACAGTTTACTGACATTGATTTAGTGCTTAAATATGCAACAGAATCTGTGCTAGATTCTGAAGTATTGTCTTTAATTTTACCTCAGCTTTTGAGGTAGGCATCACTTTCCCACATTATATTTAAGAGGGAAAATTTACCTTCTCTTCCACTTCTAAAGAGGAAGAGGCCGGGTGCGGTGGCTCAAGCCTGTAATCCCAGCACTTTGGGAGGCCGAGACGGGCGGATCACGAGGTCGGAGATCGAGACCATCCTGGCTAACACGGTGAAACCCCGTCTCTATTAACAAATACAAAAAACTAGCCGGGCGAGGTGGCGGGCGCCTGTAGTCCCAGCTACTTGAGAGGCTGAGGCAGGAGAATGGCGTAAACCCGGGAGGCGGAGCTTGCAGTGAGCTGAGATCCGGCCACTGCACTCTAGCCTGGGCAACAGAGGGAGACTCCGTCTCAAAAAAAAAAAAAAAAAAAAAGGAGGAATGGAAAGTGGATAATTGGAGAAATTGAGAAGGAGAAGAGCAATGCTCATTAAAGGTAAAATGATGGGGAGAGTCAAAGGGAAGAAGGTGAGAAGAAATTGGAATGAGGGGCAGAGCTAGAACTACTATTCCACATAGAAGGTCTGTGAAGTCCGAGGTCAGGAGTTCGAGACCAGCCTAGCCAACATGGTGAAACCCCATCTCTACTAAAGATACAAAAAATTAGCTGGGCATGGTGGCACATGCCTGTAATCCTAGCTACTCAGGAGGCTGGGGCAGGAGAATCGCTTGAACCCGGGAGGCGGAGATTGCAGTGAGCCGAGATCCTGCCACTGCACTCCAGCCTGGGTTATAGGGAGAGATGCCATCTTAAAAAGAAAGAGAAAAAGAAAAAAGAAAAAAGAAGGTCTGTGAAGTCTGACGCTAGAAAAATATGGCAAGAGGCAAGCGTAGGGCGCAGTGACAGAAGGGGCATTTTACTTTGAAAAATGTGTACCATAGCTGCTGCCTCTGTATTTTTCCACAAAAGCGTCCACAAAATTCACATTATTGTAAGTGAAAGACTGACCCTAGGAGGGCTCTTGGTTACATCAGAGTCAGAAGAAGAAGGTCCAGTTACATGGACATATGTTGATGATGAAATGGAGACGCAGAGGTGTTAATTAGGATTAAAAATTGGGATTCAATCCAGGCCAGTCTGACTTCAAATCTCAGTTGTTTTGTTCCTATATCTCTTTGCGTGAAATTTGAAATAAGCTATAAATCCAATGGGAAGCACCTCAAGAATGCTGCAGGATTCTTCGCTGAAGCTACCTTAATTAGTGCTAATGATGTTCGACTGGGACAGCTGATTTGATTGTTTTGGTAGATGACTCAGTTAAAATTAGACATAGGTTAAGGAGTCCATGCTAATTGTTTTTACATGCATATGCTAAGGAACGGTATTTTCTCTGCTTGGCTAGTATATTTATAAAGAGCATTCTCAAAGGAGTAAACAGAAGCTTAAATTAGTTTTATGATCTATTAAAAGAAAATGAAAATATGATTCATTAGGGATATTTATATGAGTTAATTATATTTATATTTTAATAATTTATACATATTTAGAGCTTTATAATTAGTTTTCACAAACAGTATGCAACAAATGAGGTTGAAAAAAGTTGTGCTCCAATATCAGGAAACACAAAATCAGTTTTTAAATGTAAGGAATAATACAATGGACAAAGATAGTCTTTCAACAAATGAACATCCACATTTAAAAAATATGGAACAAGTGAACATCCACATTTAAAAAAAAAACAAACAGAATCTAGACACAGACCTTACATTCTTCATAAAAATTAACTTGAAATTAATTATAGACCTAAATATCCAATGCAGTAGTACAGAAATCTTAGAAGATAAGAGAATACTTAGATGACCTTGAATATGATAATGACTTTTTAGATACAACACCAAAGGCAGAGTCCATGAAAAAAACTGATAAACTGAATTTCGTTCAAATTAAAAGAAAAACTTCTGTGAAAGACAATTTTCAGTGAATGAGAAGACAAGGCACAGACTGAGAGAAAATATTTGCAAAACATGTATCTCATAAAGGACTTTTATCCAAATTACAAAGAACTCTTAAAACTCAACAATATGAAAATGAATAACTCAATTAAAAATGGGCCAAAGACTTTAGCAGACACTTAGCCAAAGAAAATATACAGATGGCAAATAAGCATGTGAAAAGATGCTCTACCTCATATGTCATCAGGGAAATGCAAATTAAACAACAGTGAGATATTACTACACACCTATTAAAATGGCCAAAGTCTGGAACACTGACATCAAACACTAATGAGGATGGGGAGCAACTGGAACTCTCACTCATTGCTGGTAGGAAGTAAAATGGTATAGTCGCTTTGAGAAACAGTTTGGTGGTTTCTAACAAAATGAAACATATTCTTTCTGTATGATCCAATCATTAAGTGCCTTAGTATTTACCCAAAGGAGTTGAAGAATTGTTTCACAAAGATCTTCATATGAATGCTTTTAGCAGTTTCATTAATAAATGTCAAAACTTGAAAGCCACCAAAATGTCCTTCTAGGGTGGCAAGATAAATACATGATGATATATCCAGACAATGGAATATTATTCAGTGCTGAAAAGAAATTAGCTCTCAAGCCATGAAAAGACATAGAGGAAACTCAAATGGAAATTACTAAGTGAACAGCTATATATTATATGATTCCAAGTTTATATAACATTCTGCAAAAGGCAGAATTACAGAACAGTACAAAATATTAGTGTTTGCTAGGGGTTGGGGGGAAGAGGGATAAATAAGTGGAACAATACGCATTTTTAAAGCAATAAAACTAATCTATATAATGAAGAATACAAGTCATTACAGAATTTGTCCAAACCCATAGAATGTGCAAGAGAGATCCTAATATAAACTACGTACTTTGGGTGATTATGATGTCTCATTGTGAGCTCATCAGTTGCAACAAATGTACCACTCTGGTGGGGAATTTTAAGGAGTGGAGGCTATGGATTTATATGGACAGGGAGTACATGAAAAATCACTGTACCTTCCTCTTAGTTTTGCTATGAATCTAAAATTGCTCTTTTAAAAAAATTAAGTCTTTAAAAAATAAGTCTATGCTTCTCTTAGCCAGGACTCTTGTGTTGGAAGTAACCTTCCTCTATCCCACTTCTCATCTCCCTTCTATTATTATCTGTATTTTTGTATTCATCTCCGTGTCTTTGCTTATACAGTGAAATGCCTTATTTTCTACCTTAATTCATGGAAGTTATATTTTCAGTGGTCTCTTTAGGTTTTACTTTTTCTTGAGTACATTTCAAATTATTCTGAGCCATACAAAGTCCTCTGTCCCTCAGAGGACTCTCTCATTTTAGCTTAACTGTATTCATGGTCTTCTTTTTACTCAGCACATGCTCTTGGAGTAGTTATCTCTCTTATGCACATCAGGACTCCCAAATCTTTAAATTTGACCTCTAACTCCACCCTGGATTACCACTCTGGCATTTAATCATTCTCACTGTATATGATAGTTTGAATATTCTACATAGAATCCACCAAAGTTTAGCCAAGATACAGGAACCATTTTAGACATTTGGTAAAAAAGACAATGGAAAAAGAAGCCAAACAGAGAATGGCAACAGCGGGAAGCCACTAGTACTTTAGGATTGAAGACAGTAAAGAGAAGTTTTAGCAATAATCCAAATGTTAAAGCTGTCCTGGGGGAGCTTAGTCCACAGTGGGATGGCCAAGAAGGTGAGGAGCTAGAATTATTTTGAGATGCAACCAACTGCCAGAAATAGAACTATCCGCATGCAGGCAGGGCAAGAGAGAAAGAAATACCTTGAGGACTACTACTTCCTACGCTTCATTCCTATGAGATAGTTTGCTAAACCCAGATGTCAGGGGAGCCCAGGAAATGTAGCAGGAGAAAAGGCAATGGAACTGAGGATAAATAAGCAAGAACTGGGATTCACAGATAGAGAAATGCAACAAAATTTTTATTAAAGTCAGTTTTTCTTAACCCTAACACAAGTCTGTTGCTCCTCCAGAGTTCCATTAATGGAATTAACATTTACAGGGGTCATCTTGATCACATTTTAGTTCACCAATAGGTCATCAATTCTTTATAATTTTAACTCTGGAGTTGCCTTTTCCTCTTTATCCCTCATCTCCCCTGCTATGGCTTTTGCATCTACGCTTAATATGTCTCTTCTAGTATCCATGCAAGGCATTCTCATTAGCAGCTCCACCTCCAGTCTTTCCTTAAATGCCAGCAGAATTCTGTCTGGAAAATGAATGAAACCATGAGATCCTCCCACTTGTATTTTAAAAATAGTTACCCATCCCTAAAGGATTAAGTCTTAAGACCTGATCTGGCTTCTGGACCCCCCCCCCCCCCCCCCTTTTTTTTTTTTTTTTGTCATCATGTCTTATCCCTTTGTCCATAGCCTCTGCTCAGTCCCATTACATGGCTTGTAACACCCCTGACTGTTGTACATTTCTCCGTCTTTAAGTATATTGTTCTTTCTGCCTGGCTAATCGCTACTGCTTCTAGAGGATTCTGCTCTGATATCCTATTTTCTGTGAAACCTCTTCTTTTTTTTTTTTTTTTTTTTTGAGACGGAGTCTCGCTGTGTCTCCCAGGCTGGAGTGTAGTGGCGTGATCTCGGCGGCTCACTGCAAGCTCCGCCTCCCGGGTTCACACCATTCTCCCGCCTCAGCCTCCCAAGTAGCTGGGACTACAGGCGCCCGCCACCACGCCCGGCTAGTTTTTTTTGTATTTTTAGTAGAGACGGGGTTTCACCATGTTAGCCAGGATGGTCTCGATCTCCTGACCTCGTGATCCACCTGCCTTGGCCTCCCAAAGTGCTGGGATTACAGGCTTGAGCCACCACGCCCGGCCGAAACCTCTTCTTTAAAGCCTGGAATCAATTGTTTACTATCACTCAATATGCCTGGGTATAACTCTATTTGTATTTTTCTTTCTATATTCAAAATACATATATAACATTTATTTCCAATCAGACTGTATAATTTTCAAGGGCAAATATTGTGTTTCATTTACCTGTGTATCACTAGAATTTGGTAACAGGCTAGGCCTGTTGTGGATGCTACATAAAGGCATATTGATTGAAGGGTGGTGCATTTTAAGTGCTCATATGATCCTTTAAGATAGTTCTACTCTGATTACGTGGGTGTGTTTGTATGCGTATGCGTATGTTTGTTGTTATTTTTTTTAGTGAATATTTGACATAGATTCTGCTATTTAAATGATTTAAACACAACTAGGAAAACACAGAAACAACTGTACAAAACTATTATGTGAAATAAAAATACTATAATTATAAAACAACAAATACAATTGGTTATAAATTTTCAAATAATTTCAATTTTCCAATGTCTTTTTTTTTTTTTTTTTTTTTTTTTTCTGAGACAGAGTTTTGCTCCTATTGCCCAGGCTGGAGTGAAGTGGCGTGATCTTGGATGATCACAACCTCCACCTCCTGGGTTCAAGGGATCTCCTCCCTCAGCCTCCCTAGTAGCTGGGATTACAGGCATGTGCCACCAGGCCTGGCTAATTTTGTAGTTTTAGTAGAGACGGGGTTTCTTCATGTGGGTCAGGCTGGCTCGAACTCCCAACCTCACATGATCTGCCCTCCTTAGCCTCCCAAAGTGCCAGGATTAGAGACGTGAACCACACCCGGCCTCCATTTTTAAGTTAAGATTTTTTTTTTAAATTTAACATATACTGCCCCAAAGTCATTCTTACCACAAAAAAAGTGAAAAGTTGATGAGGTGATGGATGTGTTAATTAGCTTGATTGAATCTTTCTATAATGTATAAGTAGATCAAAACATTTCATCATATCCCATAAATATACACTATTATTATTTGTGAATTACAAGTTAATAACTTTAAACTATATTTTAATTCATATCATAGCATTTTAATTTAGGTACCAATATAAATATGTAGTATATGCCCATCTCTATTGTGTTTACAGTGATTTTCTACTTTCTCCTATATTAAAGTGATGTGGTTTAGAATTAATATAAACAAAAAATTTTCCAAATAGTGTATTGGGAAATTTTAGTTTTATAGTTAATTCTAAATTATTTAATTTTTAATATAAATATTATTACTTTCTTGAACATAGTTTAAAAATACGACTAATACTTTTTAAATCTAAATTAGAAAAATATTTATAAAACCTAAAAGACACAGATGGTTAGTACCTAACATAAACTACTATATTAAGAAAATTGGTAGAAAAAATTCAAAACTTTGAAGAGGCAATTCACACACAAACTCACACACACACAATTACAAATGCTTAATAAATATAAAAAGTTTCACAACATCTCTAAAATGGAAGGTGATACTATTTAAATGGTTTGGGGTTTTAAACTACCACATAAAAATAAATTAAAAATAATATTATTAAAAATAATATCAAGCATTTAATTTGAGCCCTCCACCAAAACCAAATCTACATTTCCTGACTTTTTATACAAGTGTTCCTATTGTGACCTCTTACAGTATCTAATGTAAAATGAGCTCTGTCAAAAGTCATTTAAAATAATCATTTCAGAGCAAAAGCATAGAAAAAAAATCAAAGGTTAGTATACTAAATTTTGTGGCTGTATAATATGTTTAACATAGTAGAATTAAAGTGGCTGAGAGAAAACACAAATATCCAAAATAATTGAACGTTGAATGAAGATGTAAAGTTGCATTATATGTTAAAAAACAGTGAACAGGCCGGGCGCGGTGGCTCAAGCCTGTAATCCCAGCACTTTGGGAGGCCGAGACGGGCGGATCACGAGGTCAGGAGACCGAGACTATCCTGGCTAACACGGTGAAACCCCGTCTCTATTAAGAAATACAAAAAACTAGCCGGGCGTGGTGGCGGGCGCCTGTAGTCCCAGCTACTTGGGAGCCTGAGGCCGGAGAATGGCGTGAACCCGGGAGGCGGAGCTTGCAGTGAGCTGAGATCCGGCCACTGCACTCCAGCCTGGGCGACAGAGCGAGACTCCGTCTCAAAAAAAAAAAAAAGAAACAGTGAACAATTTGCACAGAGAAGTTATAGGGTTCTTGATTCTTTTCTTTTGCCTTTTTTCTCTTTGAATTCTGTACTTTTAAATACAAGCAAAAAGCATTTAGTCCGTATATAAGGGAGGCAACACAGTGTAGTGTAATTACAGTTGGCTAAGAGTTGAGACTCCTTTATTGAACTCTAAGAGTTTGAATTCTGGTTTCATTGCTTATTAACTGTGTGACTTTTGGCACACAATTTAAACTCTTCATGTCAGTTTTCTTATCTGTAATATGAAAATAATATTATTATAATACCTCACCCAGAAAGTTGTTATAACCACTAAATAAACATAAATTCTAAAAAATATACTTAGGTTATAGAGAACACTTAAAAATCGTTAGCAGCTGTTGTAATGTACAGCATGGTGATTATAGTTAAGAACACTGGATTATTTACTTGAAATTTGATAAGAGGGTAACATTAAGTGTCCTCATCATGTACATACACATACATACACACAGTGGTAACTATGTCTGGTGATGAGTGTGTTAATTCGATTGTGGTCATCATTTCACTATGTGCACACATATCAAATCACCTCCTTGTATGCCTTATGTATACACAATTTTTATTTGTCAGTTTTACCTCAGTGAAGCTGAGGGGAAAGAAAATAAGATTATCAAGTTCATTAATAGCTAAGGAAGCAAAAATTTAAAATCACAATATCATCTCATATGTATCATGTCGACTAAATATAAGAAGTCAGATATTATCAAGTATTGGTTATAATGTGGATCAGTGGTAAGTGCTGATGGTCATATAAATGAGAAACACTCTTTGGAAAATGGTGACGCATCACCTTACAGGTAGAAGAATGTTCCTAAGAGCATTTCCATAAGAATAAATCTTGCAAGCAGCTCAAATGTCCTTCAACAGTAGAAGAGAATAATTAAGGTGTATTCAGACAATGGAATTGTCACAGCAGTGAAAATGAAGGAATTCAGTTCTATGCCTCAATGTAGATGAATCTCAAAAAACATAATACTGAGGAAATGAATGAAGCACAGACAAATAAATAGAGTATTATTTCATCACTGTAAAGGTCAAAACAGGCAAGGCCATAATAGGTGGTAAAACTATATAGATAACCATAAAGACATAATGAGAAACAGTGTGAAAGGGAGTGCTCTAAGAGACAGGCAAACAGGTCTCTAATGTGCTGGTAATGTTCTATTCATAAACCGAGCAGCAGGTAACAGGAAGGTATTTTATTATTTTTCTTCCAACTTTTTATATAATTTTATACATTTCCTATATGTAAAATATATTTCACAAGTGAAATGTTTAAATAATGAAAAAAAAAGATCAGCTATGTTTACTATATTTGAAAGTTTATTGGTTTTTTTTTTTGGTTTTTATTTGTAGCCATATCAGAAATTTCTTAAATATGGATTATATTGAAAGTCAAATATTTTAATTCGTTTTTATACTTAAAAAAAATCTCTGTAGTACTGGTATTTTCTTTTTGAACATATAACTGAGCAGAAATAGTTTTGTACATCTTTTTTTTTTTTTTTTTTGAGACAGTCTTCTCTGTCGCCAGGCTGGAGTGCAGTGGCGGATCTCAGCTCACTGCAAGCTCCGCCCTCGAGGTTCGCCATTCCTCCGGCCTCAGCCTCGGGTAGCTGGGACTGAAGCCACCACCACCCTCGCCCGGCTAGTTTTTTGTATTTTTAGTAAGAGCCGGGGTTTCACTGTATTCTAGCCAGGATGGTCGCCGATCTCTGACCTCGTGATCCGCCCGTCTCGGCCTCCCCAAAGTGCTGGGATTTACGGAAGCGACCGCCCAGCCAGTTTTTGTACATCTTATTGGATGCGCATGGTTGGAGAATATAAAATATGCAAACAGTATGATTTATATAATAACAAAATTATGGTGGTCAGAGAATTTCCAAGTGGTCTAGAATTTATTATGCACATTTGCCAGATGCCTGAAGTAAAGGGTGTGTGAAAATGCTCAGGTTTTGCATTCTGAGTCACGGTGATTCTCCCTATATTGACCTCTTACATCTCTGCTAAAGAGAAGTGATTATTAATACCACCAACTAATTGCCAGGAGGGATATAATGTATGCAGTGTTTATGAAGGACATACACTGTCTTTTTTTAATTCTCAGAAAAATCTATTATCTTAATATTTATAGTTGTATTTTTCCTAAGAAAACGTTAAAATCTATAAATTTTCAGGTATGCACACATATTCATACAGTTTTGCACATAAAATCAGGTTGTTCAAAGAGATCCCTGAAAATACTTGCATGAACAACAATGCCATAGGGAAAAGTCTCAAGCCAAGGAGGTTGTTCTTGCAATCCTCTAAACATAGTATAACTGTGTGCTTTAAAACTCCAAAATCAATAAATAGCTAACTTGGTAAGGAAATCATCTAATTGATTTTCTCCTGGATAAAATGTTCGACCACACAGAAATCTTAAAGTTACATTACTCATTTATAAGAGGTGACAAAAAGAATGGAACATATGTAATCTTTGGAGAATTATGGTAGGCTAATAGAACTTTTTAAAGTCTCTCAGCTACTTACTTATGTTGAGTTTTAAATGCTTGCTTCAAACTGAAATTAATTTCTGAGGTCATTAAATTTGTTAAGGCCTTAAGCATGCATACCAAAATAGAAACAGTAGGAGGCATATGAATGTATAAAGAATTAATCATCAAAATGGAAGTTGGTCTAGAAACACTTATGTTAAGACAGGTGTCGTCGAAAAGAATGAAAAGAAATTTTTATGAAAATGCTTACTTATTTAAAGATTTGGAAATCTAAAAATATTTTTAAAGTGATTTATGCTCTGAAATTTCACAATTTCTAAAATGATATTTTAATTATCACGTTAATATGCTGTCCTTTTGGTGAAAGGCAGTATTTAACAAGAAAATAGTTAGCATATTGTTGTTAAGTATATCAGTAAGAGATATGAAAATGCAGAGCTGAATTTTCCATTATTTCAGTGCTTAATGAAACTGTTTTTCTTTTATGTCATTTTGTTTTCAACAGTGAAAAGAAAAATCAGTAAGTAGGTATCATCAAAATTTAGCTGCTTATTTCTTAAGAAGAAAACTTTCTGGAGTCATATTACTAACTTTTTTATTTCTGGGCTTTAAGGTACAACTTTGGGAAAAGTTGATTTGCTATATCCATTCAGCTGCCAATATTTGTGTATTATAAAGTGGCGTTATTACACAGATGGGATCGTGGTTTTAACACAAGCTATTGTGAGATGCACAGTTATGCATTTCGAATTATTTGCATTTAGTCAGGGGAAGGTAAGGGGACATAGGAAAATGTTATTAAAAACATGTAAATTTCATAATTAAAATTCCAAAGTAAATGTTGCATCAAGATAATGTAGTTGCTTTTAGTGGGTTGGATAGAGAATGGAAAAGAAAATTTGTGAATTCAACAACAAAGAAAACAAAACCCTGAAAATGTGTATTTTCTCCCATTCTCAGCTTTTATTTTTTATACCATTGCTTGTATATCTAATGCTCCAACCCACTAGTTACCTCTCTCTCACTCTTGCACATTCTAAAGATAGAGTGCAGTATTCCCCTGTACTTGAGCTCTCTGCTTCACCTTTTTGAGTGTTTTCTTATCTTCTTTCTGACTATATAGTCTGTTTCTGACTGAACAAATATATATCTAATGAAGTAATAACATTTTGTGCTTTCACATATTGCTGGAAATCAAAATCTCATTACTGAGACTGACAGAAAGGGAGCCTCAGACTTTACGACTCTGCCTCCTTTTTTGCCTTCCTCTTTTCTTGATATTCAGGTCTTTTGTCAGGTACAAAATCACTTTTTTCCCCAGGCTTTAGTTCTATTTCCAACATCCACCCACAGGCGCGTACTCTCTGCCTCGATCATTTCTTGATTACTGATCATAACATTTCTGCTGCCTGGAATTTGCGCCCTACTCTCATGTTCTCTCTTTTGCTCCTGAGTGAACAACTTGCCACATAATCTTAGGAGTCAAACTTTGATTCCACTTCCTCTTTGTAGGTTTCTCTAATCACTCTGGTTAAGAATTACACTTTCACCTCCATGCTTCTCAGAAGCATTCTGTTATTTATCAAGCTGTCTCATATAAACATGAAGACATGTTTGTCTGTTTTCCCTAATAGACTGAGATTATTGTGAGGATCTGAGGCACTGCTTCATCATGTTTACTTTTCCCAGAACCTATGACGGTGACATTGCACTTGTCACTCAATAAAATGTTTGGTTGGGATATCCGTGCCCTGTTTTTGCTAGCTAGTCTTTATCCAACTGCCTTGATGATTTGCTTTGTCTCTATCTTTTGGTCAATTACCTACAACTCCTACTAATATCTCTTGGCTATGGATCTGGTTGATCTTTCTCTTTTCCTCTACTCCTTGATCTCTTGCCATTTGACACTGTGACAACCCGTATCCTCACGGTGCTCACCCACCTAATGATAATCCACCTTCTGCAGGCCCAGCAATTACTGCATAACCCTTTGAAACTGCCACCCCTTAACAAACCTTGTTTGTTTCTGCTCAGGGCAATATCTTAATCAAATGTGGAGGTTATTGTCCACGCTTTACAAAGTCTTTCATTGCTTTTGCATATATTCATATTTTTTCCATTTTGCATATTTTCCTATTTTTATTTTCTCCGGAAACGCATTAAATTGTCTAAAATGGTGAAGAAAGGAAATATATTCATATTTTATTTGATGTGTATTACTATTTATTTTCAAAGTCCTACAGTTAAATTGTGGTCTTTCTTGAACATAGATATCTGCTGTAGACAATTTGACTGTAGTAATTAGACCAAGAACATAAACCTGCGTTGAAATACTGGCTGTTTCCGTGAAGCATTGTATTGTGGCAAGCATTGTATTGTGGCAATGTAAAAGCAAAGAAACCCTCAAATTGGTTCCAGGGTATGTTTTTAAACTGCTGGAGGAATGTTAATATCCCGGAAAACAGTTTTACCATCACATACCATTCCTCACCCTGCCATGAATATCCATTGCATTACAATGAAAAATGCCGTTATATGTGACTGGAATATAAGCTTTAATTATGGCTGAGCTACTATCCTTTGAGCATTTGGCTATAAAAGTTTCACCAGTCAAGTAAATAGTTATCATGTGGCCAAAGATACATTCACATTAGACACATATTTTCTGGGCTTTGTGTTTCTTAACTGAGATAGTTAAAACTGAATGTGAATTATTGAAAAGTGTATAATAAATTATAAAATATATATTGATGCATTTAAATAAAGTAAAATTTGAAAATCCTAACAAAAAGGCACCAACTAGTACCACCAACTGAAAATGCTTTAATCAAAGAAGCTATATATGAATAACCCTATATAGAATATTTGATGAACAAAAAGCACATAAAATATGTTTAGTGTTTAGAATTTGAAATATGGAAATTAAAAACAAAGTAAGATGCCATCTCATAACCATTCTATTACTTTATGTTTTAACAAATTACTACAAATTTTGCAGCTTCAAACATCCACTATTTATTAATTTCAGTTTCTGTAGATCAGGAATCTGAGCCTAGTGCAGGTGAATTCTCTGCTTAATATGCACACAAGGCTGAAATCAAAGTGTTTGTGGGCTCATTGTTCTCATCTGAAGATCTGACTAGAGAAAGATCCACTTTGGGGGCTCCTTCAGGTTGTTGACCAGAATGTATTCCCTTGAACCTGTGGAATTCATAGAAGCTCATCCTTCAGTGCCAGAACACACACACACACACACACACACACACACACACACAGAGCAGGGGTTAGATGGAAGAGAGAGAGAGAGAGAGAGAGAGAGAGAGAGAGAGAGAGAGAGAGAGAGAGAATCTTACTTGCTGCTTCAATTCACCGACCTGCCTCTAGACTATACGTTTAAAAATTCATCTACTAGATGGAGTTCACCCAGAATAAGCTTCTTTCGATGAACTTAAAGTCAACTGACTAGGAATTTAGATTGCACTTGAAGTTGTACATATAATGTCATCTAATGCAGGGAATGACATCCCATTCATGTTGCCATGTTCTATTGGTCAGGAACATGTTTCAGGTTTTACCCACATGCAAGGGGAGGGGAGATGATGTTAGGGGTGACTCATGGGTGCTTAACCTAAGGTGTGTTCCCCATACTCATTTATGGGCAAACACTTAAGAAGCTGAGTAAAGTAAGTCCAGTTTGAGAGGAATTTGGCAGCCTATAATAAAGCATACCCTAAAACCCAGTAATACTATGCATAACAATGTGTCCAAGAAGTGTGGGTGTGTTTATTGCATTATTGATTTTAATAATGAAAAAATTAAAAAAACCCTAAATCTTCATTAATAGAATACTAGATGAATAAATTATACACACACACACACACACACAAAATGAATACTTTCACTCTACAGCAGTGGCATCAATGAGCCAGAGCCACATAGACTAATATGAATACATCTGAAAAACTTGAATAAAAAATGCAAGTTGCAGAAAAAGGCCATCTGACACAAGTTTTATAAAAGTTCAAACATGTAAAATGGTACTATGAAGTGTGGATAGTTTATATATTACACATTCAGTAAAAGAATAAAGGAAGCATAGAAATAATAAACAGTAGTGTTAACATCTGGAATTTAAAAGGTGTGAGTTTTCTGTGAATGTGGAATAAAATGTAGGCTTACCAATTGAAAAAGCATCAATCATCATTGTATACTTTTATTTTTGTATTTCAATCAGAATCTTATTTCAAACGATAGTTCAGGATCTTTGTGTTTTCTGTTCTACTGAGATAGTTTTCAAATTTTAATCTGGAATTTTACAACTCTTAGAAATAAGCCTCAGGAGACTAATAAGGAAACATTCATAAGTTGAAAGTGATTCACTTATGGATTCCTTATAAAAAGTATTCTTAATGCCATTAGACTTATATCTGACTTTCAGATCTGATTTTATCTGTCATTAAACTTGATAGGCATATGTGCTTCAAAAATTCAAGTGCACTGTAGAGGTTTAGGAATATGTTAATTATTAGTATTTGTGTGTGTGTGTATATATATATATATACACATTATCTAAGTTAGTATATTGTGACTAAATACTACTAGTATTATTAGAAAAGTAATAATATTTTAATATAGTGTGTCCTACATACTGTATGTTAAAGTTTTATGTTTCTATTATTTATGATATATTACTCAGGATAAATATTTTTAAAGGCATTTATGAGTTGCTCTTCACAGAAATAGAATGGAAGTTATATCAAAAGTCATATCTAATACACATCAAATAAGGTGTTAATATTTAGGAATAAAAATGAGGACAAGAAATTAAATATGAAAAGAATCTGGGCTTTCCAAAAACATTATAATCCAAAGAATCTTTTGGTAAGTAAAGCAATAACTGAGACTTTCCTTAAAGAGCTTACCTATAACCTAGGAAGGCAAAATGCTGAATCAGCATCTGACAAAATGTGTGCATATGCATGGGGGTATGTATGTATTGCGTGTGGGTGTGTGTTTGTATGTGCCTGTGTGCGTGCATGTGTACTTATTTGGGTTGGAGGTCAGCTATGTCTGTTGGTCAATGGAAATATAGATTTATGTAATGAAATTTTCAGTTCTGTATCTTTTTTTCTAGTATGTCCTACTGTTATATATAGCACATATTTATAATAGATGCCTCAAGATTAAAACTATATACCTAAGTAGAAGGGATATATATTCTGTTTCTGAAGGAACCTTGAAGAAGGAATCTGTTAGTTGGAAGTCAATGTCACGGTGTGATTTAGGCTCTCCCTGGATTTCCAAGTGTTGCTAAATTTAGTTCATTCTAACCAGGAGAGGCTGAGGCATGCTATTTCTCTGCTGATCTCCAAACAGCTGCTGCTGTTCACCAATCTTTTTTTGAGATAGACCTAATTTAAATTATTACAACCTCATTTCACACCTTGAATTTGTCTTAAAAAGGAGTAATTTATTTCTAGTAGCTTTTTTTAGAAACCTACATTAGAACCTTTATAATACGGTTCAGTTTTTTAGAGTTTCTGTTCATCTGAAGGGTGTCTCTTGGGTTCCCTTGAATGCATTACATCTCATCATGCAATTATTCCATTTCAGAATTTGTTCATTTTTTAAAATCATTCTTTGGTTTTAAGAGCTATTACATGTCTTTTTCCCTTCATCTTGGCCAAGTAACACAGAGTAGACCAATTTTATTAATCAATCAGTTATTTTGTAATTCTGTGGATAAACTTCTATAGATTAAAAAGAAAATCATGGCTTGTACTAACAACCCCTCTTTCAGTTCTGTCCCTACTACAGGGGTCCCCAATCCCCGGGCCACATACCATTACTGGTCTGTGGCCTGTTAGGAACTAGGCCGCACAGCTGGAGGTGAGCAGTGGGCCAAGAAGCATTACCGCCTGAGCTCCGCCTCCTGTTGGATCAGCAGCCGCATTAGATTATCATAGGAGCACAAACCCTATTGTGAACTGGGTATGTGAGGGATCTAGGTTATGTACTCCTTATGAGTATCTAATGCCTGATGATCTGAGGTGGAACAGTTTCATCCCCAAACCATCTCCCCCACTCCATAACCACCTGCCTCCACTCACCGTCCATGGAAAAATCGTCTTTCATGAAACCAGTCCCTGGTGCCAAAAAGGTTGGGGGCCGCTAATCTACTATAATAAACATTGTGGCAGGCACTAAGTGGCTTACACAACAGATTTAGTCCTCCTGAGATCATTTGTATTATCCTTTTGCTCACCATGAGAATGAGGTATAAAGAAATTAAATATCAAAGTGACAGTTTTAGGCAGATTAAGCTCCAGAGTTACCTTACTGAAATGTCACATGCTAACCAGTTCAGAGTGTATGGCTAAATTACATATGTTTAAGTTTGCAAATTGCATATAATCCTATAGGTAACATAAAACTATTAAAAGATGCCAGATGAGGAAATCATATGCAGATAGACTTTTAGAAACGGTACTTTGATTTTGCTGCAGATAATGAAATAAAGGGAGCTTACTGCTAATGAGTCAGGCAAGATGTGATAAAGGTGTGAAGTAATTCAATGACCAGAGGGATAAAAGCAAAATATATTTTGCTAATAGAATGTCATGAGAAGTTTCTACCAATTACCATTTTATGATAATTTTTCTTTTCTTTTTTTTTTTTTTTGAGACGGAGTGTCACTCTGTCACCCAGGCTGGAGTGCAGTGGCGTGACCTCGCCTCACTGCAACCTCCGCCTCCTCGGTTCATGCCATTCTCCTGCTGCCTCAGCCTCCCGAGTAGCTGGGACTACAGGTGCCCACCACCACGCCAGGGTCATTTTTTTTCTTTTCTTTTTTTTTTTTTTTTTTTGGCATTTTTAGTAGAGACGGGGTTTCACCATGTTAGCCAGGATGGTCTTGATCTGACCTCGTGATCCACACACCTCGGCCTCCCAAAGTGCTGGGTTTATGGGCCCGAGCCACTGCCCCCAGCCCCGATAAACTTTAAAGAATAATTATACTTCAAAAATTTCTGAAACTCACTTCTCAAAGTGTTTGCAATTTATGGTTTAAACATTCCTAGTCATGTATAATTTTTTTAAAAATCAAAGCACGCTTAATATTCTATCAAGCAGAAACAGGCAATATTATAGATTTTAGTACTAGTAACAATACAGAAAATAAGTGAGAAAATGATATTGTAAATGTTTCTTAGTGGTGTATTTGGTGAACCAGTATGCACATGAAAGGTTTAAGGCAATGGTTTTAGAAGAAAATAAAACCGCATACAGTCAAAATATGTATTTTTCTATTGGTGACATCTATGCCTGTGTAAATTGACTCCATTTCTCTGTTTTTATACTGTGATTTACTATAAGCATTATTTGTTTCTCAGTGCAAACATCAAATATCATTTGACAAAAATGTCCCTCACGTACTTCAATAGTGATTTTCCTTAGGCAATTTTGTACTCTGTCTTGAGGTTGAATAACAGCATTAGAGTAGATTATTTTCCAGGGATTAAAGGTTTGAAAGATATTAGTTCCTTGCCAGCAATCATCAGTTTCCAGGAAGTGCTCATTACTAAATTTATTATTTTTTAATTAATAGAAAAATTTGTATAATTAGTTAGCACATGAATTCCTAATTCAATACAAAGTCAGAATACGTATTATATCATAGTTTCCTTGGGAAAGTAGTTTTCCATTGGAAAATTATTTTTAGTAAGTTTCTGTTTTCTTAAGCTGGGGATGGAAAATAAAGATAAATTTGTCAACTTGCAATAATCAACATTCTAGGAAATATCTGTTTCTGTTGAAAAAGCCCCAGGTCAGACAGATTGAGGAAACCATTCAACTGTGTTCTTCCTTAATTGGTATTCTATCCTGGTGGGGAAGGAAAGAGTTATACTTTATTCACAGTCATTTTTTTTCCTCTTCATTTGGGCTCATGTTTATGAAACGTCTTTATGAAAGACACAAACAAATATAACAGAAATAACAAAACATATCCTACAAAATGAATCTTCTCTCTTTCTGGGGTTAGAACCTTTTTTTTTTTCTAATGTACTATGCTTGATTTCTGTTTTTTTTATTTTTTGACTTTCACTATTTCAGCTATTCCTCTCTGTAAAGTCCAAAGCAAGAAGAAAACTCAGATTAAATATTTATGTCCAACTCCCAAAGCCCTTATTCTTCACTTCAGAGGGAGATGAGAATTGATAAATAATATGCACCTGGCTACATAATGTAAGAATGATAAATTAAATTAAATACACACACAGGAACACACACTTCTTTCAGTATATGCTAAAATGTAAAAATGGTAACAATAATAACTTAATAAATTAAGAGTTAAACATACACACATACCTACTTCTTTCAGGGCATGCTAAAATATAATAATAATAACTGGAATAGTAACAGTATTTTAATTTCATTTTATATGTGTCAAACGTTGCCTGAAGTAACTTGTTCTAGTTAATATTGCATAACCAACTACCAATAATAAGTGCTGTAAAATAATCGTTTTACTGTGTTTATAGATTTGGTAGGCCAGGAATTCAGAATGGGCATAGTAGAATTGGCTTGTTTCTGTTCTTTGGTATCCTGGTTGCTCAGCTGAGAAAACTTCAAGGTTGGAGAATGGGGCTACTAGGCAGACAGCTTGGGCTGCAAGCATCTGAAGGCACCTTTACTCATATTTGGGGGTGGAAGCTGGCTTGTCAACTGGGACTTCAGCTGGGCTGTTGCCTGGTATACTTATACGTGGCTTCTTCAAGTGATCTCTTCACATGAGCTACTTTGAGCATTCTTAGGATATGTTGGCAAGCTTCCAAGAACAAGTATCCCAAGAAAGAAAGGCTGAAGTGTGTGACAATTTATGATGTATATACAGATGTCATATAGCATCACTTCTGCTATAAGTTTTAGCTTCAGAAAGTCATAAAGGTATTCGCAAGTGCAAGGGGAGAAGCCATAGACACCACCTGCTGAAGAAGTACAATAGTGTTCCTGAAGACCATGTGAGATGAAAGATATTGTATCATCGTTCTTGAAAAATAGGATCTATCATAGCATTTTACATTATTTCATATTAAGAAATATTCTATCCCTATGGGTAGAATCTATCCTTATTTTCACCTAACCTACCAGTCTCAATTCGAAAAGATGTTTTAAAATCATATGTGAAAAGCAAGAGAATAGAAAATTCACTGGAAATAATTTTAAGAAGAATAAAATAATAAACCAAATTCAAAATCTTAACTTTAAAAACATACACAATACAAAGCTTGCTATATTTTCCTCTTTTGCATCACCAAAGATTTCCCTTGAAATTTTATTTTAGATTTTTTGTGTCAGCAGAGTCCAAAATTAACAAAATTATGAATTTTATATTAAGCCACCCACATACTCCTCTAAAAGAGTTTAGATTTCCAGTCTTTTTTCCTCGTATATGTACTGTATATATGTCCACTTTCAATTCTACTAATAAAAGCAATTCTACGTGTAAAAGCAAAGAGAAAATAACTATTATTGAGTTAGTTAGTATTGTGCACGTGCTATTTCTTTAAATGCTAATGCTCTGTGAAGTGGGTGGTATTATCTACTTTTCATGAGAAAGAAAATTGAGGCTCAGATTTAATGATTCACTACACAGTGAAGACACATAGCTCAGAAATTGAATGAGGATGCAGGTCTATTTGACTCAAATGTGTAAGAATATGATTATTTGTCCTTTAGATTCCTTCATCTATAAATTAATCATTAAAATTGTTTAAAATTGTTATAAATTGAACTACAACAAGCTGATTGTTATAGTTCTCAGTTAATGAATAACAATATGCATTGACTTTTAACTCTGTCTGCTGTTTTTACCTCATGCCTTTAGTGAGATCACTTCACCACATTTTTATGTAATTTTTTTCATATCTTCACACTGTTACTTCCCTCTTCCCCCATCATTTCCTCCTAAGTCAACTCTCAGTTCATCACTAAGCCTTATACATCATTGAGAAAAGAGAAATAATCAACCGGACATCCTCCATTTCCTAAACACTAAGTCCACAAAACTACTCATCTGTATCCATCCTTAAGATTAATTTTGGCCCTCACAGACTTTCTGGGACTTACCTCCCCCTCTTTTCTAAGTAGTTTAAAACACTACTCAGCTTCTCTTTCCTGAAGTTTGAATCAGTCTTACTAATAAACTCTTCTCATTAACTTTAAAATTGATTCCAGTAATTTCTACAAGAAAAAAAAGTTTCTTGATTTCACATTTTTTCTCTGGATAGCTACTTCTCTCTCTCTACTTCTCACAATCACACTCTCCAAGGGTTGATGAGTCTTCATTTCCTATACTCAGTTTCACCATGCCACCTTTACTATCTAACGTGCCCAACTTCAAAGAAATTGCTATTGCTAAAGTTGCCAGTGGCCACCATATTGCCAATGGATGCTTCAATTGTCATTTAGTTGCTCAGAAACTTTTGAAAAGTGTCTTCTAGTTCTAGATCCTTGAGGAATCGCCATACTGTTTTCCATAATGGTTGAACTAGTTTACAATCCCACCAACAGTGTAAAAGTGTTCCTATTTCTCCACATCCTCTCCAAGATGTACCATATGACCCAGCCATCCCATTACTGGGGATATACCCAAAGGATTATAAATTATGCTGCTATAAAGACACATGCACACGTATGTTTATTGCAGCACTATTCACAATAGCAAAGACTTGGAATCAACCC